>NW_026043769.1:0-300000 GCF_937001465.1 Orcinus orca
AAACACCATACACTTCTCCCGAGTGGCTGTTGGCAAGTTACATCCCGCCCATCAGCATAACAAGGCTCCCAGTTCTCCATGGCCTGTCCTGCCTTTCTGGATTTTACACTTTTTTCAGATGGCCCTTTTGACGGGGGGGAAGTGAGACTTCATTGTAGTGCAGATTTCCTTTGCAAGCTTGCTTGGTTGGCCAAAAAGGGCGTATGCGTTTTTTCCTGAATATATTCAGGAAAAAACGCATACGCCCTTTTTGGCCAAGTGCATCATTGTCGACCTTCTGCCTCTTTTCCTATGCTTTAAATGCAATTCCAGTCTACCTCCTGAAATCGGTTTCCTGCAATTCTGCCCAGCTTTCAAGTCCTCTTGGCAGCCTTACTTCAGTATATTTTTGGATGATAGCTGTCATTTATAACTCTGCAGGTTTGTGAATTACAGTGCCCCTGAGCTCCTTTCTTCAACTCGCTTTCTTGTGAGCTGGCCGCAACACCGCAGGATTGCTTCAGGCCCTAATCTGGTTCCGGCATGGCACGCTGAGCCTTTGGTTAATTCCTCTTCCTGGTGGGAAATGAGAGTTAAATTTTCCCGTCCAGACACCTCCAGCTAGTCTCTCATTGGTTCTCCCTATTCCTGTTCATCTTCCGTGGAATTTGCAAACTGGGCCAAACAGGAGGTTAAAGGCACTGACTCTCCAAGTCGGGAGAGTGTTAGTAAAGCATCTGGAATGTTGCACCCGAGTACCAGGGGACGAGAACTGAGACATATTTCAACACGTCTCCCGATCACATGGTTGATCATACTCTGGGTTCCACATGCATGTTTTAGCTGAAGGAAGAATCCCTTAAACCTGGAGAGTTGAGACCCGTGGAATGGGTACCATGCAATATGACTTCAAAGGGTCTTCATTTGCTCACCAAAACTCTCCAATCCTATCACTGCTGCGTTTTTGCCCCTGTACTCACGATTGATTCACTTTCAGAGACATAGCAATCCATAGGTTTTAAGATACTTACTAGTCAGGTACATTATTAGGCGTTTAATATGGGGTTTTGAGTCCATTTCGTTGAGCAAGGAGTAGCTCTTGTCTATTACATATTTGGCTTAAGGAACTTTATCTGTGCTCATTTCAATCTCTGGTTTTATGCAGCACCCCAACTCACCTTTCCCCTTAAGCAAGCATAAGTTGATTTTCTAAATTTGGGACCATGTTCTGTTTTGAAATTCAGTTCCTGTGTAGCCAAGTTTACATTCCGTGTATTAGTGATATCTTATGATGTGTCTTTTTCTGTGTGACTTATTTCAGTTAGAATCATCATACCTGAATCCACTCATTATGCTGCTATGGGCCTGATGACATAGATGTCATTGCTGAGTGATATTGCATTGTACGTAAGTACCACAACTTCTTTATCCATTTTTTCGCTTTATGCGATATTGAACTTGTACCGTAAACGAGTTTCTTGTAAACAGAGCCATCCCAAACTTTGGGGTGGCTGTGTCTTTTTGATTTTAATTTCCCTAAGCTATAGGACCATAAGTGGAAGTGCCCTAGGCTCTGTTGCTTTGTTTTTTAGATGTTTCAGGAAACACCATACACTTCTCCCGAGTGGCTGTTGGCAATTTACATCCCGCCCATCAGCATAACAAGGCTCCCAGTTCTCCATGGCCTGTCCTGCCTTTCTGGATTTTACACTTTTTTCAGATGGCCCTTTTGACGGGGGGAAGTGAGACTTCATTGTAGTGCAGATTTCCTTTGCAAGCTTGCTTGGTTGGCCAAAAAGGGCGTATGCGTTTTTTCCTGAATATATTCAGGAAAAAACGCATACGCCCTTTTTGGCCAAGTGCATCATTGTCGACCTTCTGCCTCTTTTCCTATGCTTTAAATGCAATTCCAGTCTACCTCCTGAAATCGGTTTCCTGCAATTCTGCCCGGCTTTCAAGTCCTCTTGGCAGCCTTACTTCAGTATATTTTTGGATGATAGCTGTCATTTATAACTCTGCAGGTTTGTGAATTACAGTGCCCCTGAGCTCCTTTCTTCAACTCGCTTTCTTGTGAGCTGGCCGCAACACCGCAGGATTGCTTCAGGCCCTAATCTGGTTCCGGCATGGCACGCTGAGCCTTTGGTTAATTCCTCTTCCTGGTGGGAAATGAGAGTTAAATTTTCCCGTCCAGACACCTCCAGCTAGTCTCTCATTGGTTCTCCCTATTCCTGTTCATCTTCCGTGGAATTTGCAAACTGGGCCAAAGAGGAGGTTAAAGGCACTGACTCTCCAAGTCGGGAGAGTGTTAGTAAAGCATCTGGAATGTTGCACCCGAGTACCAGGGGACGAGAACTGAGACATATTTCAACACGTCTCCCGATCACACGGTTGATCATACTCTGGGTTCCACATGCATGTTTTAGCTGAAGGAAGAATCCCTTAAACCTGGAGAGTTGAGACCCGTGGAATGGGTACCATGCAATATGACTTCAAAGGGTCTTCATTTGCTCACCAAAACTCTCCAATCCTATCACTGCTGCGTTTTTGCCCCTGTACTCACGATTGATTCACTTTCAGAGACATAGCAATCCATAGGTTTTAAGATACTTACTAGTCAGGTACATTATTAGGCGTTTAATATGGGGTTTTGAGTCCATTTCGTTGAGCAAGGAGTAGCTCTTGTCTATTACATATTTGGCTTAAGGAACTTTATCTGTGCTCATTTCAATCTCTGGTTTATGCAGCACCCCAACTCACCTTTCCCCTTAAGCAAGCATAAGTTGATTTTCTAAATTTGGGACCATGTTCTGTTTTGAAATTCAGTTCCTGTGTAGCCAAGTTTACATTCCGTGTATTAGTGATATCTTATGATGTTTCTTTTTCTGTGTGACTTATTTCAGTTAGAATCATCATACCTGAATCCACTCATTATGCTGCTATGGGCCTGATGACATAGATGTCATTGCTGAGTGATATTGCATTGTACGTAAGTACCACAACTTCTTTATCCATTTTCGCTTTATGCGATATTGAACTTGTACCGTAAATGAGTTTCTTGTAAACAGAGCCATCCCAAACTTTGGGGTGGCTGTGTCTTTTTGATTTTAATTTCCCTAAGCTATAGCACCATAAGTGGAAGTGCCCTAGGCTCTGTTGCTTTGTTTTTTAGATGTTTCAGGAAACACCATACACTTCTCCCGAGTGGCTGTTGGCAAGTTACATCCCGCCCATCAGCATAACAAGGCTCCCAGTTCTCCATGGCCTGTCCTGCCTTTCTGGATTTTACACTTTTTTCAGATGGCCCTTTTGACGGGGGGGAAGTGAGACTTCATTGTAGTGCAGATTTCCTTTGCAAGCTTGCTTGGTTGGCCAAAAAGGGCGTATGCGTTTTTTCCTGAATATATTCAGGAAAAAACGCATACGCCCTTTTTGGCCAAGTGCATCATTGTCGACCTTCTGCCTCTTTTCCTATGCTTTAAATGCAATTCCAGTCTACCTCCTGAAATCGGTTTCCTGCAATTCTGCCCAGCTTTCAAGTCCTCTTGGCAGCCTTACTTCAGTATATTTTTGGATGATAGCTGTCATTTATAACTCTGCAGGTTTGTGAATTACAGTGCCCCTGAGCTCCTTTCTTCAACTCGCTTTCTTGTGAGCTGGCCGCAACACCGCAGGATTGCTTCAGGCCCTAATCTGGTTCCGGCATGGCACGCTGAGCCTTTGGTTAATTCCTCTTCCTGGTGGGAAATGAGAGTTAAATTTTCCCGTCCAGACACCTCCAGCTAGTCTCTCATTGGTTCTCCCTATTCCTGTTCATCTTCCGTGGAATTTGCAAACTGGGCCAAAGAGGAGGTTAAAGGCACTGACTCTCCAAGTCGGGAGAGTGTTAGTAAAGCATCTGGAATGTTGCACCCGAGTACCAGGGGACGAGAACTGAGACATATTTCAACACGTCTCCCGATCACACGGTTGATCATACTCTGGGTTCCACATGCATGTTTTAGCTGAAGGAAGAATCCCTTAAACCTGGAGAGTTGAGACCCGTGGAATGGGTACCATGCAATATGACTTCAAAGGGTCTTCATTTGCTCACCAAAACTCTCCAATCCTATCACTGCTGCGTTTTTGCCCCTGTACTCACGATTGATTCACTTTCAGAGACATAGCAATCCATAGGTTTTAAGATACTTACTAGTCAGGTACATTATTAGGCGTTTAATATGGGGTTTTGAGTCCATTTCGTTGAGCAAGGAGTAGCTCTTGTCTATTACATATTTGGCTTAAGGAACTTTATCTGTGCTCATTTCAATCTCTGGTTTTATGCAGCACCCCAACTCACCTTTCCCCTTAAGCAAGCATAAGTTGATTTTCTAAATTTGGACCATGTTCTGTTTTGAAATTCAGTTCCTGTGTAGCCAAGTTTACATTCCGTGTATTAGTGATATCTTATGATGTTTCTTTTTCTGTGTGACTTATTTCAGTTAGAATCATCATACCTGAATCCACTCATTATGCTGCTATGGGCCTGATGACATAGATGTCATTGCTGAGTGATATTGCATTGTACGTAAGTACCACAACTTCTTTATCCATTTTTCGCTTTATGCGATATTGAACTTGTACCGTAAATGAGTTTCTTGTAAACAGAGCCATCCCAAACTTTGGGGTGGCTGTGTCTTTTTGATTTTAATTTCCCTAAGCTATAGCACCATAAGTGGAAGTGCCCTAGGCTCTGTTGCTTTGTTTTTTAGATGTTTCAGGAAACACCATACACTTCTCCCGAGTGGCTGTTGGCAAGTTACATCCCGCCCATCAGCATAACAAGGCTCCCAGTTCTCCATGGCCTGTCCTGCCTTTCTGGATTTTACACTTTTTTCAGATGGCCCTTTTGACGGGGGGGAAGTGAGACTTCATTGTAGTGCAGATTTCCTTTGCAAGCTTGCTTGGTTGGCCAAAAAGGGCGTATGCGTTTTTTCCTGAATATATTCAGGAAAAAACGCATACGCCCTTTTTGGCCAAGTGCATCATTGTCGACCTTCTGCCTCTTTTCCTATGCTTTAAATGCAATTCCAGTCTACCTCCTGAAATCGGTTTCCTGCAATTCTGCCCAGCTTTCAAGTCCTCTTGGCAGCCTTACTTCAGTATATTTTTGGATGATAGCTGTCATTTATAACTCTGCAGGTTTGTGAATTACAGTGCCCCTGAGCTCCTTTCTTCAACTCGCTTTCTTGTGAGCTGGCCGCAACACCGCAGGATTGCTTCAGGCCCTAATCTGGTTCCGGCATGGCACGCTGAGCCTTTGGTTAATTCCTCTTCCTGGTGGGAAATGAGAGTTAAATTTTCCCGTCCAGACACCTCCAGCTAGTCTCTCATTGGTTCTCCCTATTCCTGTTCATCTTCCGTGGAATTTGCAAACTGGGCCAAACAGGAGGTTAAAGGCACTGACTCTCCAAGTCGGGAGAGTGTTAGTAAAGCATCTGGAATGTTGCACCCGAGTACCAGGGGACGAGAACTGAGACATATTTCAACACGTCTCCCGATCACATGGTTGATCATACTCTGGGTTCCACATGCATGTTTTAGCTGAAGGAAGAATCCCTTAAACCTGGAGAGTTGAGACCCGTGGAATGGGTACCATGCAATATGACTTCAAAGGGTCTTCATTTGCTCACCAAAACTCTCCAATCCTATCACTGCTGCGTTTTTGCCCCTGTACTCACGATTGATTCACTTTCAGAGACATAGCAATCCATAGGTTTTAAGATACTTACTAGTCAGGTACATTATTAGGCGTTTAATATGGGGTTTTGAGTCCATTTCGTTGAGCAAGGAGTAGCTCTTGTCTATTACATATTTGGCTTAAGGAACTTTATCTGTGCTCATTTCAATCTCTGGTTTTATGCAGCACCCCAACTCACCTTTCCCCTTAAGCAAGCATAAGTTGATTTTCTAAATTTGGGACCATGTTCTGTTTTGAAATTCAGTTCCTGTGTAGCCAAGTTTACATTCCGTGTATTAGTGATATCTTATGATGTGTCTTTTTCTGTGTGACTTATTTCAGTTAGAATCATCATACCTGAATCCACTCATTATGCTGCTATGGGCCTGATGACATAGATGTCATTGCTGAGTGATATTGCATTGTACGTAAGTACCACAACTTCTTTATCCATTTTTCGCTTTATGCGATATTGAACTTGTACCGTAAACGAGTTTCTTGTAAACAGAGCCATCCCAAACTTTGGGGTGGCTGTGTCTTTTTGATTTTAATTTCCCTAAGCTATAGGACCATAAGTGGAAGTGCCCTAGGCTCTGTTGCTTTGTTTTTTAGATGTTTCAGGAAACACCATACACTTCTCCCGAGTGGCTGTTGGCAATTTACATCCCGCCCATCAGCATAACAAGGCTCCCAGTTCTCCATGGCCTGTCCTGCCTTTCTGGATTTTACACTTTTTTCAGATGGCCCTTTTGACGGGGGGAAGTGAGACTTCATTGTAGTGCAGATTTCCTTTGCAAGCTTGCTTGGTTGGCCAAAAAGGGCGTATGCGTTTTTTCCTGAATATATTCAGGAAAAAACGCATACGCCCTTTTTGGCCAAGTGCATCATTGTCGACCTTCTGCCTCTTTTCCTATGCTTTAAATGCAATTCCAGTCTACCTCCTGAAATCGGTTTCCTGCAATTCTGCCCGGCTTTCAAGTCCTCTTGGCAGCCTTACTTCAGTATATTTTTGGATGATAGCTGTCATTTATAACTCTGCAGGTTTGTGAATTACAGTGCCCCTGAGCTCCTTTCTTCAACTCGCTTTCTTGTGAGCTGGCCGCAACACCGCAGGATTGCTTCAGGCCCTAATCTGGTTCCGGCATGGCACGCTGAGCCTTTGGTTAATTCCTCTTCCTGGTGGGAAATGAGAGTTAAATTTTCCCGTCCAGACACCTCCAGCTAGTCTCTCATTGGTTCTCCCTATTCCTGTTCATCTTCCGTGGAATTTGCAAACTGGGCCAAAGAGGAGGTTAAAGGCACTGACTCTCCAAGTCGGGAGAGTGTTAGTAAAGCATCTGGAATGTTGCACCCGAGTACCAGGGGACGAGAACTGAGACATATTTCAACACGTCTCCCGATCACACGGTTGATCATACTCTGGGTTCCACATGCATGTTTTAGCTGAAGGAAGAATCCCTTAAACCTGGAGAGTTGAGACCCGTGGAATGGGTACCATGCAATATGACTTCAAAGGGTCTTCATTTGCTCACCAAAACTCTCCAATCCTATCACTGCTGCGTTTTTGCCCCTGTACTCACGATTGATTCACTTTCAGAGACATAGCAATCCATAGGTTTTAAGATACTTACTAGTCAGGTACATTATTAGGCGTTTAATATGGGGTTTTGAGTCCATTTCGTTGAGCAAGGAGTAGCTCTTGTCTATTACATATTTGGCTTAAGGAACTTTATCTGTGCTCATTTCAATCTCTGGTTTTATGCAGCACCCCAACTCACCTTTCCCCTTAAGCAAGCATAAGTTGATTTTCTAAATTTGGGACCATGTTCTGTTTTGAAATTCAGTTCCTGTGTAGCCAAGTTTACATTCCGTGTATTAGTGATATCTTATGATGTTTCTTTTTCTGTGTGACTTATTTCAGTTAGAATCATCATACCTGAATCCACTCATTATGCTGCTATGGGCCTGATGACATAGATGTCATTGCTGAGTGATATTGCATTGTACGTAAGTACCACAACTTCTTTATCCATTTTTCGCTTTATGCGATATTGAACTTGTACCGTAAATGAGTTTCTTGTAAACAGAGCCATCCCAAACTTTGGGGTGGCTGTGTCTTTTTGATTTTAATTTCCCTAAGCTATAGCACCATAAGTGGAAGTGCCCTAGGCTCTGTTGCTTTGTTTTTTAGATGTTTCAGGAAACACCATACACTTCTCCCGAGTGGCTGTTGGCAATTTACATCCCGCCCATCAGCATAACAAGGCTCCCAGTTCTCCATGGCCTGTCCTGCCTTTCTGGATTTTACACTTTTTTCAGATGGCCCTTTTGACGGGGGGGAAGTGAGACTTCATTGTAGTGCAGATTTCCTTTGCAAGCTTGCTTGGTTGGCCAAAAAGGGCGTATGCGTTTTTTCCTGAATATATTCAGGAAAAAACGCATACGCCCTTTTTGGCCAAGTGCATCATTGTCGACCTTCTGCCTCTTTTCCTATGCCTTAAATGCAATTCCAGTCTACCTCCTGAAATCGGTTTCCTGCAATTCTGCCCGGCTTTCAAGTCCTCTTGGCAGCCTTACTTCAGTATATTTTTGGATGATAGCTGTCATTTATAACTCTGCAGGTTTGTGAATTACAGTGCCCCTGAGCTCCTTTCTTCAACTCGCTTTCTTGTGAGCTGGCCGCAACACCGCAGGATTGCTTCAGGCCCTAATCTGGTTCCAGCATGGCACGCTGAGCCTTTGGTTAATTCCTCTTCCTGGTGGGAAATGAGAGTTAAATTTTCCTGTCCAGACACCTCCAGCTAGTCTCTCATTGGTTCTCCCTATTCCTGTTCATCTTCCCCGGAATTTGCAAACTGGGCCAAACAGGAGGTTAAAGGCACTGACTCTCCAAGTCGGGAGAGTGTTAGTAAAGCATCTGGAATGTTGCACCCGAGTACCAGGGGACGAGAACTGAGACATATTTCAACACGTCTCCCGATCACACGGTTGATCATACTCTGGGTTCCACATGCATGTTTTAGCTGAAGGAAGAATCCCTTAAACCTGGAGAGTTGAGACCCGTGGAATGGGTACCATGCAATATGACTTCAAAGGGTCTTCATTTGCTCACCAAAACTCTCCAATCCTATCACTGCTGCGTTTTTGCCCCTGTACTCACGATTGATTCACTTTCAGAGACATAGCAATCCATAGCTTTTAAGATACTTACTAGTCAGGTACATTATTAGGCGTTTAATATGGGGTTTTGAGTCCATTTCGTTGAGCAAGGAGTAGCTCTTGTCTATTACATATTTGGCTTAAGGAACTTTATCTGTGCTCATTTCAATCTCTGGTTTTATGCAGCACCCCAACTCACCTTTCCCCTTAAGCAAGCATAAGTTGATTTTCTAAATTTGGGACCATGTTCTGTTTTGAAATTCAGTTCCTGTGTAGCCAAGTTTACATTCCGTGTATTAGTGATATCTTATGATGTGTCTTTTTCTGTGTGACTTATTTCAGTTAGAATCATCATACCTGAATGCACTCATTATGCTGCTATGGGCCTGATGACATAGATGTCATTGCTGAGTGATATTGCATTGTACGTAAGTACCACAACTTCTTTATCCATTTTTCGCTTTATGCGATATTGAACTTGTACCGTAAACGAGTTTCTTGTAAACAGAGCCATCCCAAACTTTGGGGTGGCTGTGTCTTTTTGATTTTAATTTCCCTAAGCTATAGGACCATAAGTGGAAGTGCCCTAGGCTCTGTTGCTTTGTTTTTTAGATGTTTCAGGAAACACCATACACTTCTCCCGAGTGGCTGTTGGCAATTTACATCCCGCCCATCAGCATAACAAGGCTCCCAGTTCTCCATGGCCTGTCCTGCCTTTCTGGATTTTACACTTTTTTCAGATGGCCCTTTTGACGGGGGGGGGGAAGTGAGACTTCATTGTAGTGCAGATTTCCTTTGCAAGCTTGCTTGGTTGGCCAAAAAGGGCGTATGCGTTTTTTCCTGAATATATTCAGGAAAAAACGCATACGCCCTTTTTGGCCAAGTGCATCATTGTCGACCTTCTGCCTCTTTTCCTATGCTTTAAATGCAATTCCAGTCTACCTCCTGAAATCGGTTTCCTGCAATTCTGCCCGGCTTTCAAGTCCTCTTGGCAGCCTTACTTCAGTATATTTTTGGATGATAGCTGTCATTTATAACTCTGCAGGTTTGTGAATTACAGTGCCCCTGAGCTCCTTTCTTCAACTCGCTTTCTTGTGAGCTGGCCGCAACACCGCAGGATTGCTTCAGGCCCTAATCTGGTTCCGGCATGGCACGCTGAGCCTTTGGTTAATTCCTCTTCCTGGTGGGAAATGAGAGTTAAATTTTCCCGTCCAGACACCTCCAGCTAGTCTCTCATTGGTTCTCCCTATTCCTGTTCATCTTCCGTGGAATTTGCAAACTGGGCCAAAGAGGAGGTTAAAGGCACTGACTCTCCAAGTCGGGAGAGTGTTAGTAAAGCATCTGGAATGTTGCACCCGAGTACCAGGGGACGAGAACTGAGACATATTTCAACACATCTCCCGATCACACGGTTGATCATACTCTGGGTTCCACATGCATGTTTTAGCTGAAGGAAGAATCCCTTAAACCTGGAGAGTTGAGACCCGTGGAATGGGTACCATGCAATATGACTTCAAAGGGTCTTCATTTGCTCACCAAAACTCTCCAATCCTATCACTGCTGCGTTTTTGCCCCTGTACTCACGATTGATTCACTTTCAGAGACATAGCAATCCATAGGTTTTAAGATACTTACTAGTCAGGTACATTATTAGGCGTTTAATATGGGGTTTTGAGTCCATTTCGTTGAGCAAGGAGTAGCTCTTGTCTATTACATATTTGGCTTAAGGAACTTTATCTGTGCTCATTTCAATCTCTGGTTTTATGCAGCACCCCAACTCACCTTTCCCCTTAAGCAAGCATAAGTTGGTTTTCTAAATTTGGGACCATGTTCTGTTTTGAAATTCAGTTCCTGTGTAGCCAAGTTTACATTCCGTGTATTAGTGATATCTTATGATGTTTCTTTTTCTGTGTGACTTATTTCAGTTAGAATCATCATACCTGAATCCACTCATTATGCTGCTATGGGCCTGATGACATAGATGTCATTGCTGAGTGATATTGCATTGTACGTAAGTACCACAACTTCTTTATCCATTTTTCGCTTTATGCGATATTGAACTTGTACCGTAAATGAGTTTCTTGTAAACAGAGCCATCCCAAACTTTGGGGTGGCTGTGTCTTTTTGATTTTAATTTCCCTAAGCTATAGCACCATAAGTGGAAGTGCCCTAGGCTCTGTTGCTTTGTTTTTTAGATGTTTCAGGAAACACCATACACTTCTCCCGAGTGGCTGTTGGCAATTTACATCCCGCCCATCAGCATAACAAGGCTCCCAGTTCTCCATGGCCTGTCCTGCCTTTCTGGATTTTACACTTTTTTCAGATGGCCCTTTTGACGGGGGGGAAGTGAGACTTCATTGTAGTGCAGATTTCCTTTGCAAGCTTGCTTGGTTGGCCAAAAAGGGCGTATGCGTTTTTTCCTGAATATATTCAGGAAAAAACGCATACGCCCTTTTTGGCCAAGTGCATCATTGTCGACCTTCTGCCTCTTTTCCTATGCCTTAAATGCAATTCCAGTCTACCTCCTGAAATCGGTTTCCTGCAATTCTGCCCGGCTTTCAAGTCCTCTTGGCAGCCTTACTTCAGTATATTTTTGGATGATAGCTGTCATTTATAACTCTGCAGGTTTGTGAATTACAGTGCCCCTGAGCTCCTTTCTTCAACTCGCTTTCTTGTGAGCTGGCCGCAACACCGCAGGATTGCTTCAGGCCCTAATCTGGTTCCGGCATGGCACGCTGAGCCTTTGGTTAATTCCTCTTCCTGGTGGGAAATGAGAGTTAAATTTTCCTGTCCAGACACCTCCAGCTAGTCTCTCATTGGTTCTCCCTATTCCTGTTCATCTTCCCCGGAATTTGCAAACTGGGCCAAACAGGAGGTTAAAGGCACTGACTCTCCAAGTCGGGAGAGTGTTAGTAAAGCATCTGGAATGTTGCACCCGAGTACCAGGGGACGAGAACTGAGACATATTTCAACACGTCTCCCGATCACACGGTTGATCATACTCTGGGTTCCACATGCATGTTTTAGCTGAAGGAAGAATCCCTTAAACCTGGAGAGTTGAGACCCGTGGAATGGGTACCATGCAATATGACTTCAAAGGGTCTTCATTTGCTCACCAAAACTCTCCAATCCTATCACTGCTGCGTTTTTGCCCCTGTACTCACGATTGATTCACTTTCAGAGACATAGCAATCCATAGCTTTTAAGATACTTACTAGTCAGGTACATTATTAGGCGTTTAATATGGGGTTTTGAGTCCATTTCGTTGAGCAAGGAGTAGCTCTTGTCTATTACATATTTGGCTTAAGGAACTTTATCTGTGCTCATTTCAATCTCTGGTTTTATGCAGCACCCCAACTCACCTTTCCCCTTAAGCAAGCATAAGTTGATTTTCTAAATTTGGGACCATGTTCTGTTTTGAAATTCAGTTCCTGTGTAGCCAAGTTTACATTCCGTGTATTAGTGATATCTTATGATGTGTCTTTTTCTGTGTGACTTATTTCAGTTAGAATCATCATACCTGAATCCACTCATTATGCTGCTATGGGCCTGATGACATAGATGTCATTGCTGAGTGATATTGCATTGTACGTAAGTACCACAACTTCTTTATCCATTTTTCGCTTTATGCGATATTGAACTTGTACCGTAAACGAGTTTCTTGTAAACAGAGCCATCCCAAACTTTGGGGTGGCTGTGTCTTTTTGATTTTAATTTCCCTAAGCTATAGGACCATAAGTGGAAGTGCCCTAGGCTCTGTTGCTTTGTTTTTTAGATGTTTCAGGAAACACCATACACTTCTCCCGAGTGGCTGTTGGCAATTTACATCCCGCCCATCAGCATAACAAGGCTCCCAGTTCTCCATGGCCTGTCCTGCCTTTCTGGATTTTACACTTTTTTCAGATGGCCCTTTTGACGGGGGGGGGGGAAGTGAGACTTCATTGTAGTGCAGATTTCCTTTGCAAGCTTGCTTGGTTGGCCAAAAAGGGCGTATGCGTTTTTTCCTGAATATATTCAGGAAAAAACGCATACGCCCTTTTTGGCCAAGTGCATCATTGTCGACCTTCTGCCTCTTTTCCTATGCTTTAAATGCAATTCCAGTCTACCTCCTGAAATCGGTTTCCTGCAATTCTGCCCGGCTTTCAAGTCCTCTTGGCAGCCTTACTTCAGTATATTTTTGGATGATAGCTGTCATTTATAACTCTGCAGGTTTGTGAATTACAGTGCCCCTGAGCTCCTTTCTTCAACTCGCTTTCTTGTGAGCTGGCCGCAACACTGCAGGATTGCTTCAGGCCCTTATCTGGTTCCGGCATGGCACGCTGAGCCTTTGGTTAATTCCTCTTCCTGGTGGGAAATGAGAGTTAAATTTTCCCGTCCAGACACCTCCAGCTAGTCTCTCATTGGTTCTCCCTATTCCTGTTCATCTTCCGCGGAATTTGCAAACTGGGCCAAACAGGAGGTTAAAGGCACTGACTCTCCAAGTCGGGAGAGTGTTAGTAAAGCATCTGGAATGTTGCACCCGAGTACCAGGGGACGAGAACTGAGACATATTTCAACACGTCTCCCGATCACACGGTTGATCATACTCTGGGTTCCACATGCATGTTTTAGCTGAAGGAAGAATCCCTTAAACCTGGAGAGTTGAGACCCGTGGAATGGGTACCATGCAATATGACTTCAAAGGGTCTTCATTTGCTCACCAAAACTCTCCAATCCTATCACTGCTGCGTTTTTGCCCCTGTACTCACGATTGATTCACTTTCAGAGACATAGCAATCCATAGGTTTTAAGATACTTACTAGTCAGGTACATTATTAGGCGTTTAATATGGGGTTTTGAGTCCATTTCGTTGAGCAAGGAGTAGCTCTTGTCTATTACATATTTGGCTTAAGGAACTTTATCTGTGCTCATTTCAATCTCTGGTTTTATGCAGCACCCCAACTCACCTTTCCCCTTAAGCAAGCGTAAGTTGGTTTTCTAAATTTGGGACCATGTTCTGTTTTGAAATTCAGTTCCTGTGTAGCCAAGTTTACATTCCGTGTATTAGTGATATCTTATGATGTTTCTTTTTCTGTGTGACTTATTTCAGTTAGAATCATCATACCTGAATCCACTCATTATGCTGCTATGGGCTTGATGACATAGATGTCATTGCTGAGTGATATTGCATTGTACGTAAGTACCACAACTTCTTTATCCATTTTTCGCTTTATGCGATATTGAACTTGTACCGTAAACGAGTTTCTTGTAAACAGAGCCATCCCAAACTTTGGGGTGGCTGTGTCTTTTTGATTTTAATTTCCCTAAGCTATAGGACCATAAGTGGAAGTGCCCTAGGCTCTGTTGCTTTGTTTTTTAGATGTTTCAGGAAACACCATACACTTCTCCCGAGTGGCTGTTGGCAAGTTACATCCCGCCCATCAGCATAACAAGGCTCCCAGTTCTCCATGGCCTGTCCTGCCTTTCTGGATTTTACACTTTTTTCAGATGGCCCTTTTGACGGGGGGGAAGTGAGACTTCATTGTAGTGCAGATTTCCTTTGCAAGCTTGCTTGGTTGGCCAAAAAGGGCGTATGCGTTTTTTCCTGAATATATTCAGGAAAAAACGCATACGCCCTTTTTGGCCAAGTGCATCATTGTCGACCTTCTGCCTCTTTTCCTATGCTTTAAATGCAATTCCAGTCTACCTCCTGAAATCGGTTTCCTGCAATTCTGCCCGGCTTTCAAGTCCTCTTGGCAGCCTTACTTCATATATTTTTGGATGATAGCTGTCATTTATAACTCTGCAGGTTTGTGAATTACAGTGCCCCTGAGCTCCTTTCTTCAACTCGCTTTCTTGTGAGCTGGCCGCAACACCGCAGGATTGCTTCAGGCCCTAATCTGGTTCCGGCATGGCACGCTGAGCCTTTGGTTAATTCCTCTTCCTGGTGGGAAATGAGAGTTAAATTTTCCCGTCCAGACACCTCCAGCTAGTCTCTCATTGGTTCTCCCTATTCCTGTTCATCTTCCGTGGAATTTGCAAACTGGGCCAAAGAGGAGGTTAAAGGCACTGACTCTCCAAGTCGGGAGAGTGTTAGTAAAGCATCTGGAATGTTGCACCCGAGTACCAGGGGACGAGAACTGAGACATATTTCAACACGTCTCCCGATCACACGGTTGATCATACTCTGGGTTCCACATGCATGTTTTAGCTGAAGGAAGAATCCCTTAAACCTGGAGAGTTGAGACCCGTGGAATGGGTACCATGCAATATGACTTCAAAGGGTCTTCATTTGCTCACCAAAACTCTCCAATCCTATCACTGCTGCGTTTTTGCCCCTGTACTCACGATTGATTCACTTTCAGAGACATAGCAATCCATAGGTTTTAAGTTACTTACTAGTCAGGTACATTATTAGGCGTTTAATATGGGGTTTTGAGTCCATTTCGTTGAGCAAGGAGTAGCTCTTGTCTATTACATATTTGGCTTAAGGAACTTTATCTGTGCTCATTTCAATCTCTGGTTTTATGCAGCACCCCAACTCACCTTTCCCCTTAAGCAAGCATAAGTTGATTTTCTAAATTTGGGACCATGTTCTGTTTTGAAATTCAGTTCCTGTGTAGCCAAGTTTACATTCCGTGTATTAGTGATATCTTATGATGTTTCTTTTTCTGTGTGACTTATTTCAGTTAGAATCATCATACCTGAATGCACTCATTATGCTGCTATGGGCCTGATGACATAGATGTCATTGCTGAGTGATATTGCATTGTACGTAAGTACCACAACTTCTTTATCCATTTTTCGCTTTATGCGATATTGAACTTGTACCGTAAACGAGTTTCTTGTAAACAGAGCCATCCCAAACTTTGGGGTGGCTGTGTCTTTTTGATTTTAATTTCCCTAAGCTATAGGACCATAAGTGGAAGTGCCCTAGGCTCTGTTGCTTTGTTTTTTAGATGTTTCAGGAAACACCATACACTTCTCCCGAGTGGCTGTTGGCAATTTACATCCCGCCCATCAGCATAACAAGGCTCCCAGTTCTCCATGGCCTGTCCTGCCTTTCTGGATTTTACACTTTTTTCAGATGGCCCTTTTGACGGGGGGGGGGAAGTGAGACTTCATTGTAGTGCAGATTTCCTTTGCAAGCTTGCTTGGTTGGCCAAAAAGGGCGTATGCGTTTTTTCCTGAATATATTCAGGAAAAAACGCATACGCCCTTTTTGGCCAAGTGCATCATTGTCGACCTTCTGCCTCTTTTCCTATGCTTTAAATGCAATTCCAGTCTACCTCCTGAAATCGGTTTCCTGCAATTCTGCCCGGCTTTCAAGTCCTCTTGGCAGCCTTACTTCAGTATATTTTTGGATGATAGCTGTCATTTATAACTCTGCAGGTTTGTGAATTACAGTGCCCCTGAGCTCCTTTCTTCAACTCGCTTTCTTGTGAGCTGGCCGCAACACCGCAGGATTGCTTCAGGCCCTAATCTGGTTCCGGCATGGCACGCTGAGCCTTTGGTTAATTCCTCTTCCTGGTGGGAAATGAGAGTTAAATTTTCCCGTCCAGACACCTCCAGCTAGTCTCTCATTGGTTCTCCCTATTCCTGTTCATCTTCCCCGGAATTTGCAAACTGGGCCAAACAGGAGGTTAAAGGCACTGACTCTCCAAGTCGGGAGAGTGTTAGTAAAGCATCTGGAATGTTGCACCCGAGTACCAGGGGACGAGAACTGAGACATATTTCAACACGTCTCCCGATCACACGGTTGATCATACTCTGGGTTCCACATGCATGTTTTAGCTGAAGGAAGAATCCCTTAAACCTGGAGAGTTGAGACCCGTGGAATGGGTACCATGCAATATGACTTCAAAGGGTCTTCATTTGCTCACCAAAACTCTCCAATCCTATCACTGCTGCGTTTTTGCCCCTGTACTCACGATTGATTCACTTTCAGAGACATAGCAATCCATAGGTTTTAAGATACTTACTAGTCAGGTACATTATTAGGCGTTTAATATGGGGTTTTGAGTCCATTTCGTTGAGCAAGGAGTAGATCTTGTCTATTACATATTTGGCTTAAGGAACTTTATCTGTGCTCATTTCAATCTCTGGTTTTATGCAGCACCCCAACTCACCTTTCCCCTTAAGCAAGCATAAGTTGGTTTTCTAAATTTGGGACCATGTTCTGTTTTGAAATTCAGTTCCTGTGTAGCCAAGTTTACATTCCGTGTATTAGTGATATCTTATGATGTGTCTTTTTCTGTGTGACTTATTTCAGTTAGAATCATCATACCTGAATCCACTCATTATGCTGCTATGGGCCTGATGACATAGATGTCATTGCTGAGTGATATTGCATTGTACGTAAGTACCACAACTTCTTTATCCATTTTTCGCTTTATGTGATATTGAACTTGTACCGTAAACGAGTTTCTTGTAAACAGAGCCATCCCAAACTTTGGGGTGGCTGTGTCTTTTTGATTTTAATTTCCCTAAGCTATAGGACCATAAGTGGAAGTGCCCTAGGCTCTGTTGCTTTGTTTTTTAGATGTTTCAGGAAACACCATACACTTCTCCCGAGTGGCTGTTGGCAAGTTACATCCTGCCCATCAGCATAACAAGGCTCCCAGTTCTCCATGGCCTGTCCTGCCTTTCTGGATTTTACACTTTTTTCAGATGGCCCTTTTGACGGGGGGGAAGTGAGACTTCATTGTAGTGCAGATTTCCTTTGCAAGCTTGCTTGGTTGGCCAAAAAGGGCGTATGCGTTTTTTCCTGAATATATTCAGGAAAAAACGCATACGCCCTTTTTGGCCAAGTGCATCATTGTCGACCTTCTGCCTCTTTTCCTATGCTTTAAATGCAATTCCAGTCTACCTCCTGAAATCGGTTTCCTGCAATTCTGCCCGGCTTTCAAGTCCTCTTGGCAGCCTTACTTCAGTATATTTTTGGATGATAGCTGTCATTTATAACTCTGCAGGTTTGTGAATTACAGTGCCCCTGAGCTCCTTTCTTCAACTCGCTTTCTTGTGAGCTGGCCGCAACACCGCAGGATTGCTTCAGGCCCTAATCTGGTTCCGGCATGGCACGCTGAGCCTTTGGTTAATTCCTCTTCCTGGTGGGAAATGAGAGTTAAATTTTCCCGTCCAGACACCTCCAGCTAGTCTCTCATTGGTTCTCCCTATTCCTGTTCATCTTCCGTGGAATTTGCAAACTGGGCCAAAGAGGAGGTTAAAGGCACTGACTCTCCAAGTCGGGAGAGTGTTAGTAAAGCATCTGGAATGTTGCACCCGAGTACCAGGGGACGAGAACTGAGACATATTTCAACACGTCTCCCGATCACACGGTTGATCATACTCTGGGTTCCACATGCATGTTTTAGCTGAAGGAAGAATCCCTTAAACCTGGAGAGTTGAGACCCGTGGAATGGGTACCATGCAATATGACTTCAAAGGGTCTTCATTTGCTCACCAAAACTCTCCAATCCTATCACTGCTGCGTTTTTGCCCCTGTACTCACGATTGATTCACTTTCAGAGACATAGCAATCCATAGGTTTTAAGATACTTACTAGTCAGGTACATTATTAGGCGTTTAATATGGGGTTTTGAGTCCATTTCGTTGAGCAAGGAGTAGCTCTTGTCTATTACATATTTGGCTTAAGGAACTTTATCTGTGCTCATTTCAATCTCTGGTTTTATGCAGCACCCCAACTCACCTTTCCCCTTAAGCAAGCATAAGTTGATTTTCTAAATTTGGGACCATGTTCTGTTTTGAAATTCAGTTCCTGTGTAGCCAAGTTTACATTCCGTGTATTAGTGATATCTTATGATGTTTCTTTTTCTGTGTGACTTATTTCAGTTAGAATCATCATACCTGAATGCACTCATTATGCTGCTATGGGCCTGATGACATAGATGTCATTGCTGAGTGATATTGCATTGTACGTAAGTACCACAACTTCTTTATCCATTTTTCGCTTTATGCGATATTGAACTTGTACCGTAAACGAGTTTCTTGTAAACAGAGCCATCCCAAACTTTGGGGTGGCTGTGTCTTTTTGATTTTAATTTCCCTAAGCTATAGGACCATAAGTGGAAGTGCCCTAGGCTCTGTTGCTTTGTTTTTTAGATGTTTCAGGAAACACCATACACTTCTCCCGAGTGGCTGTTGGCAATTTACATCCCGCCCATCAGCATAACAAGGCTCCCAGTTCTCCATGGCCTGTCCTGCCTTTCTGGATTTTACACTTTTTTCAGATGGCCCTTTTGACGGGGGGGGAAGTGAGACTTCATTGTAGTGCAGATTTCCTTTGCAAGCTTGCTTGGTTGGCCAAAAAGGGCGTATGCGTTTTTTCCTGAATATATTCAGGAAAAAACGCATACGCCCTTTTTGGCCAAGTGCATCATTGTCGACCTTCTGCCTCTTTTCCTATGCTTTAAATGCAATTCCAGTCTACCTCCTGAAATCGGTTTCCTGCAATTCTGCCCGGCTTTCAAGTCCTCTTGGCAGCCTTACTTCAGTATATTTTTGGATGATAGCTGTCATTTATAACTCTGCAGGTTTGTGAATTACAGTGCCCCTGAGCTCCTTTCTTCAACTCGCTTTCTTGTGAGCTGGCCGCAACACCGCAGGATTGCTTCAGGCCCTAATCTGGTTCCGGCATGGCACGCTGAGCCTTTGGTTAATTCCTCTTCCTGGTGGGAAATGAGAGTTAAATTTTCCCGTCCAGACACCTCCAGCTAGTCTCTCATTGGTTCTCCCTATTCCTGTTCATCTTCCGTGGAATTTGCAAACTGGGCCAAAGAGGAGGTTAAAGGCACTGACTCTCCAAGTCGGGAGAGTGTTAGTAAAGCATCTGGAATGTTGCACCCGAGTACCAGGGGACGAGAACTGAGACATATTTCAACACGTCTCCCGATCACACGGTTGATCATACTCTGGGTTCCACATGCATGTTTTAGCTGAAGGAAGAATCCCTTAAACCTGGAGAGTTGAGACCCGTGGAATGGGTACCATGCAATATGACTTCAAAGGGTCTTCATTTGCTCACCAAAACTCTCCAATCCTATCACTGCTGCGTTTTTGCCCCTGTACTCACGATTGATTCACTTTCAGAGACATAGCAATCCATAGGTTTTAAGATACTTACTAGTCAGGTACATTATTAGGCGTTTAATATGGGGTTTTGAGTCCATTTCGTTGAGCAAGGAGTAGCTCTTGTCTATTACATATTTGGCTTAAGGAACTTTATCTGTGCTCATTTCAATCTCTGGTTTTATGCAGCACCCCAACTCACCTTTCCCCTTAAGCAAGCATAAGTTGATTTTCTAAATTTGGGACCATGTTCTGTTTTGAAATTCAGTTCCTGTGTAGCCAAGTTTACATTCCATGTATTAGTGATATCTTATGATGTGTCTTTTTCTGTGTGACTTATTTCAGTTAGAATCATCATACCTGAATGCACTCATTATGCTGCTATGGGCCTGATGACATAGATGTCATTGCTGAGTGATATTGCATTGTACGTAAGTACCACAACTTCTTTATCCATTTTTCGCTTTATGCGATATTGAACTTGTACCGTAAACGAGTTTCTTGTAAACAGAGCCATCCCAAACTTTGGGGTGGCTGTGTCTTTTTGATTTTAATTTCCCTAAGCTATAGGACCATAAGTGGAAGTGCCCTAGGCTCTGTTGCTTTGTTTTTTAGATGTTTCAGGAAACACCATACACTTCTCCCGAGTGGCTGTTGGCAATTTACATCCCGCCCATCAGCATAACAAGGCTCCCAGTTCTCCATGGCCTGTCCTGCCTTTCTGGATTTTACACTTTTTTCAGATGGCCCTTTTGACGGGGGGGTGGAAGTGAGACTTCATTGTAGTGCAGATTTCCTTTGCAAGCTTGCTTGGTTGGCCAAAAAGGGCGTATGCGTTTTTTCCTGAATATATTCAGGAAAAAACGCATACGCCCTTTTTGGCCAAGTGCATCATTGTCGACCTTCTGCCTCTTTTCCTATGCTTTAAATGCAATTCCAGTCTACCTCCTGAAATCGGTTTCCTGCAATTCTGCCCGGCTTTCAAGTCCTCTTGGCAGCCTTACTTCAGTATATTTTTGGATGATAGCTGTCATTTATAACTCTGCAGGTTTGTGAATTACAGTGCCCCTGAGCTCCTTTCTTCAACTCGCTTTCTTGTGAGCTGGCCGCAACACTGCAGGATTGCTTCAGGCCCTTATCTGGTTCCGGCATGGCACGCTGAGCCTTTGGTTAATTCCTCTTCCTGGTGGGAAATGAGAGTTAAATTTTCCCGTCCAGACACCTCCAGCTAGTCTCTCATTGGTTCTCCCTATTCCTGTTCATCTTCCGCGGAATTTGCAAACTGGGCCAAACAGGAGGTTAAAGGCACTGACTCTCCAAGTCGGGAGAGTGTTAGTAAAGCATCTGGAATGTTGCACCCGAGTACCAGGGGACGAGAACTGAGACATATTTCAACACGTCTCCCGATCACACGGTTGATCATACTCTGGGTTCCACATGCATGTTTTAGCTGAAGGAAGAATCCCTTAAACCTGGAGAGTTGAGACCCGTGGAATGGGTACCATGCAATATGACTTCAAAGGGTCTTCATTTGCTCACCAAAACTCTCCAATCCTATCACTGCTGCATTTTTGCCCCTGTACTCACGATTGATTCACTTTCAGAGACATAGCAATCCATAGGTTTTAAGATACTTACTAGTCAGGTACATTATTAGGCGTTTAATATGGGGTTTTGAGTCCATTTCGTTGAGCAAGGAGTAGCTCTTGTCTATTACATATTTGGCTTAAGGAACTTTATCTGTGCTCATTTCAATCTCTGGTTTTATGCAGCACCCCAACTCACCTTTCCCCTTAAGCAAGCATAAGTTGGTTTTCTAAATTTGGGACCATGTTCTGTTTTGAAATTCAGTTCCTGTGTAGCCAAGTTTACATTCCGTGTATTAGTGATATCTTATGATGTGTCTTTTTCTGTGTGACTTATTTCAGTTAGAATCATCATACCTGAATCCACTCATTATGCTGCTATGGGCCTGATGACATAGATGTCATTGCTGAGTGATATTGCATTGTACGTAAGTACCACAACTTCTTTATCCATTTTTCGCTTTATGCGATATTGAACTTGTACCGTAAACGAGTTTCTTGTAAACAGAGCCATCCCAAACTTTGGGGTGGCTGTGTCTTTTTGATTTTAATTTCCCTAAGCTATAGGACCATAAGTGGAAGTGCCCTAGGCTCTGTTGCTTTGTTTTTTAGATGTTTCAGGAAACACCATACACTTCTCCCGAGTGGCTGTTGGCAAGTTACATCCTGCCCATCAGCATAACAAGGCTCCCAGTTCTCCATGGCCTGTCCTGCCTTTCTGGATTTTACACTTTTTTCAGATGGCCCTTTTGACGGGGGGGAAGTGAGACTTCATTGTAGTGCAGATTTCCTTTGCAAGCTTGCTTGGTTGGCCAAAAAGGGCGTATGCGTTTTTTCCTGAATATATTCAGGAAAAAACGCATACGCCCTTTTTGGCCAAGTGCATCATTGTCGACCTTCTGCCTCTTTTCCTATGCTTTAAATGCAATTCCAGTCTACCTCCTGAAATCGGTTTCCTGCAATTCTGCCCGGCTTTCAAGTCCTCTTGGCAGCCTTACTTCAGTATATTTTTGGATGATAGCTGTCATTTATAACTCTGCAGGTTTGTGAATTACAGTGCCCCTGAGCTCCTTTCTTCAACTCGCTTTCTTGTGAGCTGGCCGCAACACCGCAGGATTGCTTCAGGCCCTAATCTGGTTCCGGCATGGCACGCTGAGCCTTTGGTTAATTCCTCTTCCTGGTGGGAAATGAGAGTTAAATTTTCCCGTCCAGACACCTCCAGCTAGTCTCTCATTGGTTCTCCCTATTCCTGTTCATCTTCCGTGGAATTTGCAAACTGGGCCAAAGAGGAGGTTAAAGGCACTGACTCTCCAAGTCGGGAGAGTGTTAGTAAAGCATCTGGAATGTTGCACCCGAGTACCAGGGGACGAGAACTGAGACATATTTCAACACGTCTCCCGATCACACGGTTGATCATACTCTGGGTTCCACATGCATGTTTTAGCTGAAGGAAGAATCCCTTAAACCTGGAGAGTTGAGACCCGTGGAATGGGTACCATGCAATATGACTTCAAAGGGTCTTCATTTGCTCACCAAAACTCTCCAATCCTATCACTGCTGCGTTTTTGCCCCTGTACTCACGATTGATTCACTTTCAGAGACATAGCAATCCATAGGTTTTAAGATACTTACTAGTCAGGTACATTATTAGGCGTTTAATATGGGGTTTTGAGTCCATTTCGTTGAGCAAGGAGTAGCTCTTGTCTATTACATATTTGGCTTAAGGAACTTTATCTGTGCTCATTTCAATCTCTGGTTTTATGCAGCACCCCAACTCACCTTTCCCCTTAAGCAAGCATAAGTTGATTTTCTAAATTTGGGACCATGTTCTGTTTTGAAATTCAGTTCCTGTGTAGCCAAGTTTACATTCCGTGTATTAGTGATATCTTATGATGTTTCTTTTTCTGTGTGACTTATTTCAGTTAGAATCATCATACCTGAATGCACTCATTATGCTGCTATGGGCCTGATGACATAGATGTCATTGCTGAGTGATATTGCATTGTACGTAAGTACCACAACTTCTTTATCCATTTTTCGCTTTATGCGATATTGGACTTGTACCGTAAACGAGTTTCTTGTAAACAGAGCCATCCCAAACTTTGGGGTGGCTGTGTCTTTTTGATTTTAATTTCCCTAAGCTATAGGACCATAAGTGGAAGTGCCCTAGGCTCTGTTGCTTTGTTTTTTAGATGTTTCAGGAAACACCATACACTTCTCCCGAGTGGCTGTTGGCAATTTACATCCCGCCCATCAGCATAACAAGGCTCCCAGTTCTCCATGGCCTGTCCTGCCTTTCTGGATTTTACACTTTTTTCAGATGGCCCTTTTGACGGGGGGGGATGTGAGACTTCATTGTAGTGCAGATTTCCTTTGCAAGCTTGCTTGGTTGGCCAAAAAGGGCGTATGCGTTTTTTCCTGAATATATTCAGGAAAAAACGCATACGCCCTTTTTGGCCAAGTGCATCATTGTCGACCTTCTGCCTCTTTTCCTATGCTTTAAATGCAATTCCAGTCTACCTCCTGAAATCGGTTTCCTGCAATTCTGCCCGGCTTTCAAGTCCTCTTGGCAGCCTTACTTCAGTATATTTTTGGATGATAGCTGTCATTTATAACTCTGCAGGTTTGTGAATTACAGTGCCCCTGAGCTCCTTTCTTCAACTCGCTTTCTTGTGAGCTGGCCGCAACACCGCAGGATTGCTTCAGGCCCTAATCTGGTTCCGGCATGGCACGCTGAGCCTTTGGTTAATTCCTCTTCCTGGTGGGAAATGAGAGTTAAATTTTCCCGTCCAGACACCTCCAGCTAGTCTCTCATTGGTTCTCCCTATTCCTGTTCATCTTCCCCGGAATTTGCAAACTGGGCCAAACAGGAGGTTAAAGGCACTGACTCTCCAAGTCGGGAGAGTGTTAGTAAAGCATCTGGAATGTTGCACCCGAGTACCAGGGGACGAGAACTGAGACATATTTCAACACGTCTCCCGATCACACGGTTGATCATACTCTGGGTTCCACATGCATGTTTTAGCTGAAGGAAGAATCCCTTAAACCTGGAGAGTTGAGACCCGTGGAATGGGTACCATGCAATATGACTTCAAAGGGTCTTCATTTGCTCACCAAAACTCTCCAATCCTATCACTGCTGCATTTTTGCCCCTGTACTCACGATTGATTCACTTTCAGAGACATAGCAATCCATAGGTTTTAAGATACTTACTAGTCAGGTACATTATTAGGCGTTTAATATGGGGTTTTGAGTCCATTTCGTTGAGCAAGGAGTAGCTCTTGTCTATTACATATTTGGCTTAAGGAACTTTATCTGTGCTCATTTCAATCTCTGGTTTTATGCAGCACCCCAACTCACCTTTCCCCTTAAGCAAGCGTAAGTTGGTTTTCTAAATTTGGGACCATGTTCTGTTTTGAAATTCAGTTCCTGTGTAGCCAAGTTTACATTCCGTGTATTAGTGATATCTTATGATGTTTCTTTTTCTGTGTGACTTATTTCAGTTAGAATCATCATACCTGAATCCACTCATTATGCTGCTATGGGCTTGATGACATAGATGTCATTGCTGAGTGATATTGCATTGTACGTAAGTACCACAACTTCTTTATCCATTTTTCGCTTTATGCGATATTGAACTTGTACCGTAAACGAGTTTCTTGTAAACAGAGCCATCCCAAACTTTGGGGTGGCTGTGTCTTTTTGATTTTAATTTCCCTAAGCTATAGGACCATAAGTGGAAGTGCCCTAGGCTCTGTTGCTTTGTTTTTTAGATGTTTCAGGAAACACCATACACTTCTCCCGAGTGGCTGTTGGCAAGTTACATCCCGCCCATCAGCATAACAAGGCTCCCAGTTCTCCATGGCCTGTCCTGCCTTTCTGGATTTTACACTTTTTTCAGATGGCCCTTTTGACGGGGGCGAAGTGAGACTTCATTGTAGTGCAGATTTCCTTTGCAAGCTTGCTTGGTTGGCCAAAAAGGGCGTATGCGTTTTTTCCTGAATATATTCAGGAAAAAACGCATACGCCCTTTTTGGCCAAGTGCATCATTGTCGACCTTCTGCCTCTTTTCCTATGCTTTAAATGCAATTCCAGTCTACCTCCTGAAATCGGTTTCCTGCAATTCTGCCCAGCTTTCAAGTCCTCTTGGCAGCCTTACTTCAGTATATTTTTGGATGATAGCTGTCATTTATAACTCTGCAGGTTTGTGAATTACAGTGCCCCTGAGCTCCTTTCTTCAACTCGCTTTCTTGTGAGCTGGCCGCAACACCGCAGGATTGCTTCAGGCCCTAATCTGGTTCCGGCATGGCACGCTGAGCCTTTGGTTAATTCCTCTTCCTGGTGGGAAATGAGAGTTAAATTTTCCCGTCCAGACACCTCCAGCTAGTCTCTCATTGGTTCTCCCTATTCCTGTTCATCTTCCGTGGAATTTGCAAACTGGGCCAAACAGGAGGTTAAAGGCACTGACTCTCCAAGTCGGGAGAGTGTTAGTAAAGCATCTGGAATGTTGCACCCGAGTACCAGGGGACGAGAACTGAGACATATTTCAACACGTCTCCCGATCACACGGTTGATCATACTCTGGGTTCCACATGCATGTTTTAGCTGAAGGAAGAATCCCTTAAACCTGGAGAGTTGAGACCCGTGGAATGGGTACCATGCAATATGACTTCAAAGGGTCTTCATTTGCTCACCAAAACTCTCCAATCCTATCACTGCTGCGTTTTTGCCCCTGTACTCACGATTGATTCACTTTCATAGACATAGCAATCCATAGGTTTTAAGATACTTACTAGTCAGGTACATTATTAGGCGTTTAATATGGGGTTTTGAGTCCATTTCGTTGAGCAAGGAGTAGCTCTTGTCTATTACATATTTGGCTTAAGGAACTTTATCTGTGCTCATTTCAATCTCTGGTTTTATGCAGCACCCCAACTCACCTTTCCCCTTAAGCAAGCATAAGTTGATTTTCTAAATTTGGGACCATGTTCTGTTTTGAAATTCAGTTCCTGTGTAGCCAAGTTTACATTCCGTGTATTAGTGATATCTTATGATGTTTCTTTTTCTGTGTGACTTATTTCAGTTAGAATCATCATACCTGAATGCACTCATTATGCTGCTATGGGCCTGATGACATAGATGTCATTGCTGAGTGATATTGCATTGTACGTAAGTACCACAACTTCTTTATCCATTTTTCGCTTTATGCGATATTGAACTTGTACCGTAAACGAGTTTCTTGTAAACAGAGCCATCCCAAACTTTGGGGTGGCTGTGTCTTTTTGATTTTAATTTCCCTAAGCTATAGGACCATAAGTGGAAGTGCCCTAGGCTCTGTTGCTTTGTTTTTTAGATGTTTCAGGAAACACCATACACTTCTCCCGAGTGGCTGTTGGCAATTTACATCCCGCCCATCAGCATAACAAGGCTCCCAGTTCTCCATGGCCTGTCCTGCCTTTCTGGATTTTACACTTTTTTCAGATGGCCCTTTTGACGGGGGGGGGAAGTGAGACTTCATTGTAGTGCAGATTTCCTTTGCAAGCTTGCTTGGTTGGCCAAAAAGGGCGTATGCGTTTTTTCCTGAATATATTCAGGAAAAAACGCATACGCCCTTTTTGGCCAAGTGCATCATTGTCGACCTTCTGCCTCTTTTCCTATGCTTTAAATGCAATTCCAGTCTACCTCCTGAAATCGGTTTCCTGCAATTCTGCCCGGCTTTCAAGTCCTCTTGGCAGCCTTACTTCAGTATATTTTTGGATGATAGCTGTCATTTATAACTCTGCAGGTTTGTGAATTACAGTGCCCCTGAGCTCCTTTCTTCAACTCGCTTTCTTGTGAGCTGGCCGCAACACCGCAGGATTGCTTCAGGCCCTAATCTGGTTCCGGCATGGCACGCTGAGCCTTTGGTTAATTCCTCTTCCTGGTGGGAAATGAGAGTTAAATTTTCCCGTCCAGACACCTCCAGCTAGTCTCTCATTGGTTCTCCCTATTCCTGTTCATCTTCCCCGGAATTTGCAAACTGGGCCAAACAGGAGGTTAAAGGCACTGACTCTCCAAGTCGGGAGAGTGTTAGTAAAGCATCTGGAATGTTGCACCCGAGTACCAGGGGACGAGAACTGAGACATATTTCAACACGTCTCCCGATCACACGGTTGATCATACTCTGGGTTCCACATGCATGTTTTAGCTGAAGGAAGAATCCCTTAAACCTGGATAGTTGAGACCCGTGGAATGGGTACCATGCAATATGACTTCAAAGGGTCTTCATTTGCTCACCAAAACTCTCCAATCCTATCACTGCTGCGTTTTTGCCCCTGTACTCACGATTGATTCACTTTCAGAGACATAGCAATCCATAGGTTTTAAGATACTTACTAGTCAGGTACATTATTAGGCGTTTAATATGGGGTTTTGAGTCCATTTCATTGAGCAAGGAGTAGCTCTTGTCTATTACATATTTGGCTTAAGGAACTTTATCTGTGCTCATTTCAATCTCTGGTTTTATGCAGCACCCCAACTCACCTTTCCCCTTAAGCAAGCATAAGTTGATTTTCTAAATTTGGGACCATGTTCTGTTTTGAAATTCAGTTCCTGTGTAGCCAAGTTTACATTCCGTGTATTAGTGATATCTTATGATGTGTCTTTTTCTGTGTGACTTATTTCAGTTAGAATCATCATACCTGAATCCACTCATTATGCTGCTATGGGCCTGATGACATAGATGTCATTGCTGAGTGATATTGCATTGTACGTAAGTACCACAACTTCTTTATCCATTTTTCGCTTTATGCGATATTGAACTTGTACCGTAAACGAGTTTCTTGTAAACAGAGCCATCCCAAACTTTGGGGTGGCTGTGTCTTTTTGATTTTAATTTCCCTAAGCTATAGGACCATAAGTGGAAGTGCCCTAGGCTCTGTTGCTTTGTTTTTTAGATGTTTCAGGAAACACCATACACTTCTCCCGAGTGGCTGTTGGCAATTTACATCCCGCCCATCAGCATAACAAGGCTCCCAGTTCTCCATGGCCTGTCCTGCCTTTCTGGATTTTACACTTTTTTCAGATGGCCCTTTTGACGGGGGGGGAAGTGAGACTTCATTGTAGTGCAGATTTCCTTTGCAAGCTTGCTTGGTTGGCCAAAAAGGGCGTATGCGTTTTTTCCTGAATATATTCAGGAAAAAACGCATACGCCCTTTTTGGCCAAGTGCATCATTGTCGACCTTCTGCCTCTTCTCCTATGCTTTAAATGCAATTCCAGTCTACCTCCTGAAATCGGTTTCCTGCAATTCTGCCCGGCTTTCAAGTCCTCTTGGCAGCCTTACTTCAGTATATTTTTGGATGATAGCTGTCATTTATAACTCTGCAGGTTTGTGAATTACAGTGCCCCTGAGCTCCTTTCTTCAACTCGCTTTCTTGTGAGCTGGCCGCAACACCGCAGGATTGCTTCAGGCCCTAATCTGGTTCCGGCATGGCACGCTGAGCCTTTGGTTAATTCCTCTTCCTGGTGGGAAATGAGAGTTAAATTTTCCCGTCCAGACACCTCCAGCTAGTCTCTCATTGGTTCTCCCTATTCCTGTTCATCTTCCCCGGAATTTGCAAACTGGGCCAAACAGGAGGTTAAAGGCACTGACTCTCCAAGTCGGGAGAGTGTTAGTAAAGCATCTGGAATGTTGCACCCGAGTACCAGGGGACGAGAACTGAGACATATTTCAACACGTCTCCCGATCACACGGTTGATCATACTCTGGGTTCCACATGCATGTTTTAGCTGAAGGAAGAATCCCTTAAACCTGGATAGTTGAGACCCGTGGAATGGGTACCATGCAATATGACTTCAAAGGGTCTTCATTTGCTCACCAAAACTCTCCAATCCTATCACTGCTGCGTTTTTGCCCCTGTACTCACGATTGATTCACTTTCAGAGACATAGCAATCCATAGGTTTTAAGATACTTACTAGTCAGGTACATTATTAGGCGTTTAATATGGGGTTTTGAGTCCATTTCATTGAGCAAGGAGTAGCTCTTGTCTATTACATATTTGGCTTAAGGAACTTTATCTGTGCTCATTTCAATCTCTGGTTTTATGCAGCACCCCAACTCACCTTTCCCCTTAAGCAAGCATAAGTTGATTTTCTAAATTTGGGACCATGTTCTGTTTTGAAATTCAGTTCCTGTGTAGCCAAGTTTACATTCCGTGTATTAGTGATATCTTATGATGTGTCTTTTTCTGTGTGACTTATTTCAGTTAGAATCATCATACCTGAATGCACTCATTATGCTGCTATGGGCCTGATGACATAGATGTCATTGCTGAGTGATATTGCATTGTACGTAAGTACCACAACTTCTTTATCCATTTTTCGCTTTATGCGATATTGAACTTGTACCGTAAACGAGTTTCTTGTAAACAGAGCCATCCCAAACTTTGGGGTGGCTGTGTCTTTTTGATTTTAATTTCCCTAAGCTATAGGACCATAAGTGGAAGTGCCCTAGGCTCTGTTGCTTTGTTTTTTAGATGTTTCAGGAAACACCATACACTTCTCCCGAGTGGCTGTTGGCAATTTACATCCCGCCCATCAGCATAACAAGGCTCCCAGTTCTCCATGGCCTGTCCTGCCTTTCTGGATTTTACACTTTTTTCAGATGGCCCTTTTGACGGGGGGGGAAGTGAGACTTCATTGTAGTGCAGATTTCCTTTGCAAGCTTGCTTGGTTGGCCAAAAAGGGCGTATGCGTTTTTTCCTGAATATATTCAGGAAAAAACGCATACGCCCTTTTTGGCCAAGTGCATCATTGTCGACCTTCTGCCTCTTTTCCTATGCTTTAAATGCAATTCCAGTCTACCTCCTGAAATCGGTTTCCTGCAATTCTGCCCGGCTTTCAAGTCCTCTTGGCAGCCTTACTTCAGTATATTTTTGGATGATAGCTGTCATTTATAACTCTGCAGGTTTGTGAATTACAGTGCCCCTGAGCTCCTTTCTTCAACTCGCTTTCTTGTGAGCTGGCCGCAACACCGCAGGATTGCTTCAGGCCCTAATCTGGTTCCGGCATGGCACGCTGAGCCTTTGGTTAATTCCTCTTCCTGGTGGGAAATGAGAGTTAAATTTTCCCGTCCAGACACCTCCAGCTAGTCTCTCATTGGTTCTCCCTATTCCTGTTCATCTTCCGTGGAATTTGCAAACTGGGCCAAAGAGGAGGTTAAAGGCACTGACTCTCCAAGTCGGGAGAGTGTTAGTAAAGCATCTGGAATGTTGCACCCGAGTACCAGGGGACGAGAACTGAGACATATTTCAACACGTCTCCTGATCACACGGTTGATCATACTCTGGGTTCCACATGCATGTTTTAGCTGAAGGAAGAATCCCTTAAACCTGGAGAGTTGAGACCCGTGGAATGGGTACCATGCAATATGACTTCAAAGGGTCTTCATTTGCTCACCAAAACTCTCCAATCCTATCACTGCTGCGTTTTTGCCCCTGTACTCACGATTGATTCACTTTCAGAGACATAGCAATCCATAGGTTTTAAGATACTTACTAGTCAGGTACATTATTAGGCGTTTAATATGGGGTTTTGAGTCCATTTCGTTGAGCAAGGAGTAGCTCTTGTCTATTACATATTTGGCTTAAGGAACTTTATCTGTGCTCATTTCAATCTCTGGTTTTATGCAGCACCCCAACTCACCTTTCCCCTTAAGCAAGCATAAGTTGGTTTTCTAAATTTGGGACCATGTTCTGTTTTGAAATTCAGTTTCTGTGTAGCCAAGTTTACATTCCGTGTATTAGTGATATCTTATGATGTTTCTTTTTCTGTGTGACTTATTTCAGTTAGAATCATCATACCTGAATCCACTCATTATGCTGCTATGAGCTTGATGACATAGATGTCATTGCTGAGTGATATTGCATTGTACGTAAGTACCACAACTTCTTTATCCATTTTTCGCTTTATGCGATATTGAACTTGTACCGTAAACGAGTTTCTTGTAAACAGAGCCATCCCAAACTTTGGGGTGGCTGTGTCTTTTTGATTTTAATTTCCCTAAGCTATAGGACCATAAGTGGAAGTGCCCTAGGCTCTGTTGCTTTGTTTTTTAGATGTTTCAGGAAACACCATACACTTCTCCCGAGTGGCTGTTGGCAAGTTACATCCCGCCCATCAGCATAACAAGGCTCCCAGTTCTCCATGGCCTGTCCTGCCTTTCTGGATTTTACACTTTTTTCAGATGGCCCTTTTGACGGGGGGGGGAAGTGAGACTTCATTGTAGTGCAGATTTCCTTTGCAAGCTTGCTTGGTTGGCCAAAAAGGGCGTATGCGTTTTTTCCTGAATATATTCAGGAAAAAACGCATACGCCCTTTTTGGCCAAGTGCATCATTGTCGACCTTCTGCCTCTTTTCCTATGCTTTAAATGCAATTCCAGTCTACCTCCTGAAATCGGTTTCCTGCAATTCTGCCCGGCTTTCAAGTCCTCTTGGCAGCCTTACTTCAGTATATTTTTGGATGATAGCTGTCATTTATAACTCTGCAGGTTTGTGAATTACAGTGCCCCTGAGCTCCTTTCTTCAACTCGCTTTCTTGTGAGCTGGCCGCAACACTGCAGGATTGCTTCAGGCCCTTATCTGGTTCCGGCATGGCACGCTGAGCCTTTGGTTAATTCCTCTTCCTGGTGGGAAATGAGAGTTAAATTTTCCCGTCCAGACACCTCCAGCTAGTCTCTCATTGGTTCTCCCTATTCCTGTTCATCTTCCGCGGAATTTGCAAACTGGGCCAAAGAGGAGGTTAAAGGCACTGACTCTCCAAGTCGGGAGAGTGTTAGTAAAGCATCTGGAATGTTGCACCCGAGTACCAGGGGACGAGAACTGAGACATATTTCAACACGTCTCCCGATCACACGGTTGATCATACTCTGGGTTCCACATGCATGTTTTAGCTGAAGGAAGAATCCCTTAAACCTGGAGAGTTGAGACCCGTGGAATGGGTACCATGCAATATGACTTCAAAGGGTCTTCATTTGCTCACCAAAACTCTCCAATCCTATCACTGCTGCGTTTTTGCCCCTGTACTCACGATTGATTCACTTTCAGAGACATAGTAATCCATAGGTTTTAAGATACTTACTAGTCAGGTACATTATTAGGCGTTTAATATGGGGTTTTGAGTCCATTTCGTTGAGCAAGGAGTAGCTCTTGTCTATTACATATTTGGCTTAAGGAACTTTATCTGTGCTCATTTCAATCTCTGGTTTTATGCAGCACCCCAACTCACCTTTCCCCTTAAGCAAGCATAAGTTGGTTTTCTAAATTTGGGACCATGTTCTGTTTTGAAATTCAGTTCCTGTGTAGCCAAGTTTACATTCCGTGTATTAGTGATATCTTATGATGTTTCTTTTTCTGTGTGACTTATTTCAGTTAGAATCATCATACCTGAATCCACTCATTATGCTGCTATGAGCTTGATGACATAGATGTCATTGCTGAGTGATATTGCATTGTACGTAAGTACCACAACTTCTTTATCCATTTTTCGCTTTATGCGATATTGAACTTGTACCGTAAACGAGTTTCTTGTAAACAGAGCCATCCCAAACTTTGGGGTGGCTGTGTCTTTTTGATTTTAATTTCCCTAAGCTATAGGACCATAAGTGGAAGTGCCCTAGGCTCTGTTGCTTTGTTTTTTAGATGTTTCAGGAAACACCATACACTTCTCCCGAGTGGCTGTTGGCAAGTTACATCCCGCCCATCAGCATAACAAGGCTCCCAGTTCTCCATGGCCTGTCCTGCCTTTCTGGATTTTACACTTTATTCAGATGGCCCTTTTGACGGGGGGGAAGTGAGACTTCATTGTAGTGCAGATTTCCTTTGCAAGCTTGCTTGGTTGGCCAAAAAGGGCGTATGCGTTTTTTCCTGAATATATTCAGGAAAAAACGCATACGCCCTTTTTGGCCAAGTGCATCATTGTCGACCTTCTGCCTCTTTTCCTATGCTTTAAATGCAATTCCAGTCTACCTCCTGAAATCGGTTTCCTGCAATTCTGCCCGGCTTTCAAGTCCTCTTGGCAGCCTTACTTCAGTATATTTTTGGATGATAGCTGTCATTTATAACTCTGCAGGTTTGTGAATTACAGTGCCCCTGAGCTCCTTTCTTCAACTCGCTTTCTTGTGAGCTGGCCGCAACACCGCAGGATTGCTTCAGGCCCTAATCTGGTTCCGGCATGGCACGCTGAGCCTTTGGTTAATTCCTCTTCCTGGTGGGAAATGAGAGTTAAATTTTCCCGTCCAGACACCTCCAGCTAGTCTCTCATTGGTTCTCCCTATTCCTGTTCATCTTCCGCGGAATTTGCAAACTGGGCCAAAGAGGAGGTTAAAGGCACTGACTCTCCAAGTCGGGAGAGTGTTAGTAAAGCATCTGGAATGTTGCACCCGAGTACCAGGGGACGAGAACTGAGACATATTTCAACACGTCTCCCGATCACACGGTTGATCATACTCTGGGTTCCACATGCATGTTTTAGCTGAAGGAAGAATCCCTTAAACCTGGAGAGTTGAGACCCGTGGAATGGGTACCATGCAATATGACTTCAAAGGGTCTTCATTTGCTCACCAAAACTCTCCAATCCTATCACTGCTGCGTTTTTGCCCCTGTACTCACGATTGATTCACTTTCAGAGACATAGCAATCCATAGGTTTTAAGATACTTACTAGTCAGGTACATTATTAGGCGTTTAATATGGGGTTTTGAGTCCATTTCGTTGAGCAAGGAGTAGCTCTTGTCTATTACATATTTGGCTTAAGGAACTTTATCTGTGCTCATTTTAATCTCTGGTTTTATGCAGCACCCCAACTCAACTTTCCCCTTAAGCAAGCATAAGTTGATTTTCTAAATTTGGGACCATGTTCTGTTTTGAAATTCAGTTCCTGTGTAGCCAAGTTTACATTCCGTGTATTAGTGATATCTTATGATGTTTCTTTTTCTGTGTGACTTATTTCAGTTAGAATCATCATACCTGAATCCACTCATTATGCTGCTATGGGCCTGATGACATAGATGTCATTGCTGAGTGATATTGCATTGTACGTAAGTACCACAACTTCTTTATCCATTTTTCGCTTTATGCGATATTGAACTTGTACCGTAAACGAGTTTCTTGTAAACAGAGCCATCCCAAACTTTGGGGTGGCTGTGTCTTTTTGATTTTAATTTCCCTAAGCTGCAGGACCATAAGTGGAAGTGCCCTAGGCTCTGTTGCTTTGTTTTTTAGATGTTTCAGGAAACACCATACACTTCTCCCGAGTGGCTGTTGGCAATTTACATCCCGCCCATCAGCATAACAAGGCTCCCAGTTCTCCATGGCCTGTCCTGCCTTTCTGGATTTTACACTTTTTTCAGATGGCCCTTTTGACGGGGGGGAAGTGAGACTTCATTGTAGTGCAGATTTCCTTTGCAAGCTTCCTTGGTTGGCCAAAAAGTGCGTATGCGTTTTTTCCTGAATATATTCAGGAAAAAACGCATACGCCCTTTTTGGCCAAGTGCATCATTGTCGACCTTCTGCCTCTTTTCCTATGCTTTAAATGCAATTCCAGTCTACCTCCTGAAATCGGTTTCCTGCAATTCTGCCCGGCTTTCAAGTCCTCTTGGCAGCCTTACTTCAGTATATTTTTGGATGATAGCTGTCATTTATAACTCTGCAGGTTTGTGAATTACAGTGCCCCTGAGCTCCTTTCTTCAACTCGCTTTCTTGTGAGCTGGCCGCAACACCGCAGGATTGCTTCAGGCCCTAATCTGGTTCCGGCATGGCACGCTGAGCCTTTGGTTAATTCCTCTTCCTGGTGGGAAATGAGAGTTAAATTTTCCCGTCCAGACACCTCCAGCTAGTCTCTCATTGGTTCTCCCTATTCCTGTTCATCTTCCCCGGAATTTGCAAACTGGGCCAAAGAGGAGGTTAAAGGCACTGACTCTCCAAGTCGGGAGAGTGTTAGTAAAGCATCTGGAATGTTGCACCCGAGTCCCAGGGGACGAGAACTGAGACATATTTCAACACGTCTCCCGATCACACGGTTGATCATACTCTGGGTTCCTCATGCATGTTTTAGCTGAAGGAAGAATCCCTTAAACCTGGAGAGTTGAGACCCGTGGAATGGGTACCATGCAATATGACTTCAAAGGGTCTTCATTTGCTCACCAAAACTCTCCAATCCTATCACTGCTGCGTTTTTGCCCCTGTACTCACGATTGATTCACTTTCAGAGACATAGCAATCCATAGGTTTTAAGATACTTACTAGTCAGGTACATTATTAGGCGTTTAATATGGGGTTTTGAGTCCATTTCGTTGAGCAAGGAGTAGCTCTTGTCTATTACATATTTGGCTTAAGGAACTTTATCTGTGCTCATTTCAATCTCTGGTTTTATGCAGCACCCCAACTCCCCTTTCCCCTTAAGCAAGCATAAGTTGATTTTCTAAATTTGGGACCATGTTCTGTTTTGAAATTCAGTTCCTGTGTAGCCAAGTTTACATTCCGTGTATTAGTGATATCTTATGATGTTTCTTTTTCTGTGTGACTTATTTCAGTTAGAATCATCATACCTGAATGCACTCATTATGCTGCTATGGGCCTGATGACATAGATGTCATTGCTGAGTGATATTGCATTGTACGTAAGTACCACAAGTTCTTTATCCATTTTTCGCTTTATGCGATATTGAACTTGTACCGTAAACGAGTTTTTTGTAAACAGAGCCATTCCAAACTTTGGGGTGGCTGTGTCTTTTTGATTTCAATTTCCCTAAACTATAGGACCATAAGTGGAAGTGCCCTAGGCTCTGTTGCTTTGTTTTTTAGATGTTTCAGGAAATACCATACACTTCTCCCGAGTGGCTGTTGGCAATTTACATCCCGCCCATCAGCATAACAAGGCTCCCAGTTCTCCATGGCCTGTCCTGCCTTTCTGGATTTTACACTTTTTTCAGATGGCCCTTTTGATGGGGGGGAAGTGAGACTTCATTGTAGTGCAGATTTCCTTTGCAAGCTTGCTTGGTTGGCCAAAAAGGGCGTATGCGTTTTTTCCTGAATATATTCAGGAAAAAACGCATACGCCCTTTTTGGCCAAGTGCATCATTGTCGACCTTCTGCCTCTTTTCCTATGCTTTAAATGCAATTCCAGTCTACCTCCTGAAATCGGTTTCCTGCAATTCTGCCCGGCTTTCAAGTCCTCTTGGCAGCCTTACTTCAGTATATTTTTGGATGATAGCTGTCATTTATAACTCTGCAGGTTTGTGAATTACAGTGCCCCTGAGCTCCTTTCTTCAACTCGCTTTGTTGTGAGCTGGCCGCAACACCGCAGGATTGCTTCAGGCCCTAATCTGGTTCCGGCATGGCACGCTGAGCCTTTGGTTAATTCCTCTTCCTGGTGGGAAATGAGAGTTAATTTTCCCGTCCAGACACCTCCAGCTAGTCTCTCATTGGTTCTCCCTATTCCTGTTCATCTTCCGCGGAATTTGCAAACTGGGCCAAACAGGAGGTTAAAGGCACTGACTCTCCAAGTCGGGAGAGTGTTAGTAAAGCATCTGGAATGTTGCACCCGAGTCCCAGGGTACGAGAACTGAGACATATTTCAACACGTCTCCCGATCACATGGTTGATCATACTCTGGGTTCCTCATGCATGTTTTAGCTGAAGGAAGAATCCCTTAAACCTGGAGAGTTGAGACCCGTGGAATGGGTACCATGCAATATGACTTCAAAGGGTCTTCATTTGCTCACCAAAACTCTCCAATCCTATCACTGCTGCGTTTTTGCCCCTGTACTCACGATTGATTCACTTTCAGAGACATAGCAATCCATAGGTTTTAAGATACTTACTAGTCAGGTACATTATTAGGCGTTTAATATGGGGTTTTGAGTCCATTTCGTTGAGCAAGGAGTAGCTCTTGTCTATTACATATTTGGCTTAAGGAACTTTATCTGTGCTCATTTCAATCTCTGGTTTTATGCAGCACCCCAACTCACCTTTCCCCTTAAGCAAGCATAAGTTGGTTTTCTAAATTTGGGACCATGTTCTGTTTTGAAATTCAGTTCCTGTGTAGCCAAGTTTACATTCCGTGTATTAGTGATATCTTATGATGTTTCTTTTTCTGTGTGACTTATTTCAGTTAAAATCATCATACCTGAATCCACTCATTATGCTGCTATGGGCCTGATGACATAGATGTCATTGCTGAGTGATATTGCATTGTACGTAAGTACCACATCTTCTTTATCCATTTTTCGCTTTATGCGATATTGAACTTGTACTGTAAACGAGTTTCTTGTAAACAGAGCCATCCCAAACTTTGGGGTGGCTGTGTCTTTTTGATTTTAATTTCCCTAAGCTATAGGACCATAAGTGGAAGTGCCCTAGGCTCTGTTGCTTTGTTTTTTAGATGTTTCAGGAAACACCATACACTTCTCCCGAGTGGCTGTTGGCAATTTACATCCCGCCCATCAGCATAACAAGGCTCCCAGTTCTCCATGGCCTGTCCTGCCTTTCTGGATTTTACACTTTTTTCAGATGGCCCTTTTGACGGGGGGGAAGTGAGACTTCATTGTAGTGCAGATTTCCTTTGCAAGCTTGCTTGGTTGGCCAAAAAGGGCGTATGCGTTTTTTCCTGAATATATTCAGGAAAAAACGCATACGCCCTTTTTGGCCAAGTGCATCATTGTCGACCTTCTGCCTCTTTTCCTATGCTTTAAATGCAATTCCAGTCTACCTCCTGAAATCGGTTTCCTGCAATTCTGCCCGGCTTTCAAGTCCTCTTGGCAGCCTTACTTCAGTATATTTTTGGATGATAGCTGTCATTTATAACTCTGCAGGTTTGTGAATTACAGTGCCCCTGAGCTCCTTTCTTCAACTCGCTTTCTTGTGAGCTGGCCGCAACACCGCAGGATTGCTTCAGGCCCTAATCTGGTTCCGGCATGACATGCTGAGCCTTTGGTTAATTCCTCTTCCTGGTGGGAAATGAGAGTTAAATTTTCCCGTCCAGACACCTCCAGCTAGTCTCTCATTGGTTCTCCCTATTCCTGTTCATCTTCCGCGGAATTTGCAAACTGGGCCAAACAGGAGGTTAAAGGCACTGACTCTCCAAGTCGGGAGAGTGTTAGTAAAGCATCTGGAATGTTGCACCCGAGTCCCAGGGGACGAGAACTGAGACATATTTCAACACGTCTCCCGATCACACGGTTGATCATACTCTGGGTTCCACATGCATGTTTTAGCTGAAGGAAGAATCCCTTAAACCTGGAGAGTTGAGACCCATGGAATGGGTACCATGCAATATGACTTCAAAGGGTCCTCATTTGCTCACCAAAACTCTCCAATCCTATCACTGCTGCGTTTTTGCCCCTGTACTCACGATTGATTCACTTTCAGAGACATAGCAATCCATAGGTTTTAAGATACTTACTAGTCAGGTACATTATTAGGCGTTTAATATGGGGTTTTGAGTCCATTTCGTTGAGCAAGGAGTAGCTCGTGTCTATTACATATTTGGCTTAAGGAACTTTATTTGTGCTCATTTCAATCTCTGGTTTTATGCAGCACCCCAACTCACCTTTCCCCTTAAGCAAGCATAAGTTGATTTTCTAAATTTGGGACCATGTTCTGTTTTGAAATTCAGTTCCTGTGTAGCCAAGTTTACATTCCGTGTATTAGTGATATCTTATGATGTTTCTTTTTCTGTGTGACTTATTTCAGTTAGAATCATCATACCTGAATCCACTCATTATGCTGCTATGGGCCTGATGACATAGATGTCATTGCTGAGTGATATTGCATTGTACGTAAGTACCACAACTTCTTTATCCATTTTTCGCTTTATGCGATATTGAACTTGTACCGTAAACGAGTTTCTTGTAAACAGAGCCATCCCAAACTTTGGGGTGGCTGTGTCTTTTTGATTTTAATTTCCCTAAGCTGCAGGACCATAAGTGGAAGTGCCCTAGGCTCTGTTGCTTTGTTTTTTAGATGTTTCAGGAAACACCATACACTTCTCCCGAGTGGCTGTTGGCAATTTACATCCCACCCATCAGCATAACAAGGCTCCCAGTTCTCCATGGCCTGTCCTGCCTTTCTGGATTTTACACTTTTTTCAGATGGCCCTTTTGACGGGGGGGAAGTGAGACTTCATTGTAGTGCAGATTTCCTTTGCAAGCTTGCTTGGTTGGCCAAAAAGGGCGTATGCGTTTTTTCCTGAATATATTCAGGAAAAAACGCATACGCCCTTTTTGGCCAAGTGCATCATTGTCGACCTTCTGCCTCTTTTCCTATGCTTTAAATGCAATTCCAGTCTACCTCCTGAAATCGGTTTCCTGCAATTCTGCCCGGCTTTCAAGTCCTCTTGGCAGCCTTACTTCAGTATATTTTTGGATGATAGCTGTCATTTATAACTCTGCAGGTTTGTGAATTACAGTGCCCCTGAGCTCCTTTCTTCAACTCGCTTTCTTGTGAGCTGGCCGCAACACCGCAGGATTGCTTCAGGCCCTAATCTGTTTCCGGCATGGCATGCTGAGCCTTTGGTTAATTCCTCTTCCTGGTGGGAAATGAGAGTTAAATTTTCCCGTCCAGACACCTCCAGCTAGTCTCTCATTGGTTCTCCGTATTCCTGTTCATCTTCCGCGGAATTTGCAAACTGGGCCAAACAGGAGGTTAAAGGCACTGACTCTCCAAGTCGGGAGAGTGTTAGTAAAGCATCTGGAATGTTGCACCCGAGTACCAGGGGACGAGAACTGAGACATATTTCAACACGTCTCCCGATCACACGGTTGATCATACTCTGGGTTCCACATGCATGTTTTAGCTGAAGGAAGAATCCCTTAAACCTGGAGAGTTGAGACCCGTGGAATGGGTACCATGCAATATGACTTCAAAGGGTCTTCATTTGCTCACCAAAACTCTCCAATCCTATCACTGCTGCGTTTTTGCCCCTGTACTCACGATTGATTCACTTTCAGAGACATAGCAATCCATAGGTTTTAAGATACTTACTAGTCAGGTACATTATTAGGCGTTTAATATGGGGTTTTGAGTCCATTTCGTTGAGCAAGGAGTAGCTCGTGTCTATTACATATTTGGCTTAAGGAACTTTATTTGTGCTCATTTCAATCTCTGGTTTTATGCAGCACCCCAACTCCCCTTTCCCCTTAAGCAAGCATAAGTTGATTTTCTAAATTTGGGACCATGTTCTGTTTTGAAATTCAGTTCCTGTGTAGCCAAGTTTACATTCCGTGTATTAGTGATATCTTATGATGTTTCTTTTTCTGTGTGACTTATTTCAGTTAGAATCATCATACCTGAATCCACTCATTATGCTGCTATGGGCCTGATGACATAGATGTCATTGCTGAGTGATATTGCATTGTACGTAAGTACCACAACTTCTTTATCCATTTTTCGCTTTATGCGATATTGAACTTGTACCGTAAACGAGTTTCTTGTAAACAGAGCCATCCCAAACTTTGGGGTGGCTGTGTCTTTTTGATTTTAATTTCCCTAAGCTGCAGGACCATAAGTGGAAGTGCCCTAGGCTCTGTTGCTTTGTTTTTTAGATGTTTCAGGAAACACCATACACTTCTCCCGAGTGGCTGTTGGCAATTTACATCCCGCCCATCAGCATAACAAGGCTCCCAGTTCTCCATGGCCTGTCCTGCCTTTCTGGATTTTACACTTTTTTCAGATGGCCCTTTTGACGGGGGGGAAGTGAGACTTCATTGTAGTGCAGATTTCCTTTGCAAGCTTGCTTGGTTGGCCAAAAAGGGCGTATGCGTTTTTTCCTGAATATATTCAGGAAAAAACGCATACGCCCTTTTTGGCCAAGTGCATCATTGTCGACCTTCTGCCTCTTTTCCTATGCTTTAAATGCAATTCCAGTCTACCTCCTGAAATCGGTTTCCTGCAATTCTGCCCGGCTTTCAAGTCCTCTTGGCAGCCTTACTTCAGTATATTTTTGGATGATAGCTGTCATTTATAACTCTGCAGGTTTGTGAATTACAGTGCCCCTGAGCTCCTTTCTTCAACTCGCTTTCTTGTGAGCTGGCCGCAACACCGCAGGATTGCTTCAGGCCCTTACGTGGTCTGGCATTGCACGCTGAGCCTTTGGTTAATTGCTCTTCCTGGTGGGAAATGAGAGTTAAATTTTCCCGTCCAGACACCTCCAGCTAGTCTCTCATTGGTTCTCCCTATTCCTGTTCATCTTCCGCAGAAATTGCAAACTGGGCCAATCAGGAGGTTAAAGGCACTGACTCTCCACGTCGGGAGAGTGTTAGTAAAGCATCTGGAATGTTGCACCCGAGTACCAGGGGAGGAAAACTGAGACATATTTGAACACGTCTCCCGATCACACGGTTGATCATACTCTGGGTTCCACATGCATGTTTTAGCTGAAGGAAGAATCCCTTAAACCTTGAGAGTTGAGACCCGTGGAATGGGTACCATGAAATATGACTTCAAAGGGTCTTCGTTTGCTCACCGAACCTCTCCAATCCTATCACTGCTGCATTTATGACCCTCTACACATGCTTGATTCTCTTTCGGAGACATAGCAATCCATAGATTTTAAGATATTACTAGTCAGGTACATTCTTAGGCGTTTAATATGGGGTTTTGAGTCCATTTCATTGAGCAAGGAGTAGCTCTTGTCTATTACATATTTGGCTTAAGGAACTTTATTTGTGCTCATTTCAATCTCTGGTTTTATGCAGCACCCCAACTCACCTTTCCCCTTATGCAAGCATAAGTTGGTTTTCTCAATTTGAGACCCTCTTTTTTTTCTAATCCAGTTCCTGTGTAGCCAAGTTTACAGTCCATGTATTAGTGATATCTTGTGATGTTTCTGTTTCTGTGTGACTTATTTCAGTTAGAGTCATCATACCTGAATCCACTCATTATGCTGCTACGGGCCTGATGACATAGATTTCATTGCTGAGTGATATTGCATTGTACGTAAGTACCACAACTTCTTTATCCATTTTTTGCTATCTGCGATATTGAACTTATACCGTAAACGAGGTTCTTGTAAACAGAGCCATCCCAAACTTTGGGGTGGCTGTGTCTTTTTGATTTTAATTTCCCTAAGCTATAGGACCATAAGTGGAAGTGCCCTAGGCTCTGTTGCTTTGTTTTTTAGATGTTTCAGGAAACACCATACACTTCTCCTGAGTGGCTGTTGGCAATTTACATCCCGCCCATCAGCATAACAAGGCTCCGAGTTCTCCATGGCCTGTCCTGCCTTTCTGGATTTTACACTTTTTTCAGATGGCCCTTTTGACCGGGGGGAAGTGAGACTTCATTGTAGTGCAGATTTCCTTTGCAAGCTTGCTTGGTTGGCCAAAAAGTGCGTATGCGATTTTTCCTGAATATATTCAGGAAAAAATGCATACGCCCTCTTTGGCCAAGTGCATCATTGTCGACGTTCTGCCTCTTTTCCTATGCTTTAAATGCAATTCCAGTCTACCTCCTGAAATCGGTTTCCTGCAATTTTGGCCTGCTTTCAAGTCCGCTTGGCAGCCTTGCTTCAGTATATTTTTGGACGATAGCTGTCATTTATAACTCTGCAGGTTTGTGAATTACAGTGCTCTTGAGCTCCTTTCTTCAACTCGCTTTCTTGTGAGCTGCCCGCAACACCGCAGGATTGCTTCAGGCCCTAATCTGGGTCCGGCACGGCACGCTGAGCCTTTGGCTAATCCTCTTCCTCGTGTGAAATATGAGTTAAATTTGCCCGTCCAGACCCCTCCAGCTAGTCTCTCATTGGTTCTCCCTATTCCTGTTCATCTTCCGCAGAAATTGCAAACTGGGCCAAACAGGAGGTTAAAGGCACTGACTCTCCAAGTCGGCAGAGCGTTACTAAAGCGTCTGGAATTTTGCACCTGAGTACCAGGGGACGAGAACTGAGACATATTGGAACACGTCTCCCGATCACACGGTTGATCATACTCTGGGTTCCACAAGCATGTTTTAGCTGAAGGAAGAATCCCTTAAACCTGGAGAATTGAGAACCGTGGAATGGGTACCATGCAATATGACTTCAAAGGGTCTTCATTTGCTCACCAAACCTCTCCAATCCTATCACTGCTGCATTTACGCCCCTGCACACATGCCTGATTCTCTTTCGGAGACATAGCAATCCATAGGTTTTAAGTTATTTACTAGTCAGGTACATTCTTAGGCGTTTAATATGGGGTGTTGAGTCCATTTCGTTGAGCAAGGAGTGGCTCTTGTCTATTACATATTTGGCTTAAGGAACTTTATCTGTGATCATTTCAAACTCTGGTTTTATGCAGCACCCCAACTCACCTTTCCCCTTAAGCAAGCATAAGTTGGTTTTCTAAATTTGAGACCCTGTTCTGTTTTGTAATCCAGTTCCTGTGTCGCCAAGTTTACATTCCGTGGATTAGTGATATCTTATGATGTTTCTTTTTCTGTGTGACTTATTTCAGTTAGAATCATCATACCTGAATCCACTCATTATGCTGCTACGGTGCTGATGACATAGATGTCATTGCTGAGTGATATTGCATTGTACGTAAGTACCACAACTTCTTTATCCATTTTTCGCTTTCTGCGATATTGAACTTGTACCATAAACGAGGTTCTTGTAAACAGAGCCGTCCCAAACTTTGGGGTGGCTGTGTTTTTTGATTTTAATTTCCCTAAGCTACAGGACCATAAGTGGAAGTACCCTAGGCTCTGTTGCTTTCTTTCTTAGATGTTTCAGGAAACACCATACACTTCTCCCGAGTGGCTGTTGGCAATTTACATCCCGCCCATCAGCATAACAAGGCTCCGAGTTCTCCATGGCCTGTCCTGCCTTTCTGGATTTTACAATTATTTCAGAAGGCCCTTTTCACCAGGGGGAAGTGAGACTTCATTGTAGTTCAGATTTCCTTTGCAAGCTTGCTTGGTTGGCCAAAAAGTGCGTATGCGTTTTTTCCTGATTATATTCAGGAAAAAACGCATACGCCCTTTTTGGCCAAGTGCATCATTGTCCACGTTCTGCCTCTTTTCCTATGCTTTAAATGCAATTCCAGTCTACCTTCTGAAATCGGTTTCCTGCAATTCTGCCCCGCTTTCAAGTCCTCTTGGCAGCCTTACTTCAGTATATTTTTGGACGATAGCTGTCATTTATAACTCTGCAGGTTTGTGAATTACCGTGCCCCTGAGCTCCTTTCTTCAACTCGCTTTCTTGTGAGCTGGCCGCAACACCGCAGGATTGCTTCAGGCCCTAATCAGTTTCCAGCACGCCACGCTGAGCCTTCGGTTAATTCCTCTTCCTGGTGGGAAATGAGAGTTAAATTTGCCCGTCCAGACACCCCCAGCTAGTCTCTCATTGGTTCTCCCTATTCCTGTTCATCTTCCGCAGAAATTGCAAACTGGGCCAAACAGGAGGTTAAAGGCACTGACTCTCCAAGTCGGGAGAGTGTTAGTAAAGCATCTGGAATGTTGCACCCGAGTACCACGGGATGAGAACTGAGACATATTTGAACACGTCTCCCGATCACACGGTTGATCATACTCTGGGTTCCACATGCATGTTTTAGCTGAAGGAAGAATCCCTTAAACCTGGAAAGTTGAGACCTGTGGAATGGGTACCATGCAATATTATTTCAAAGGGTCTTCATTTGCTCACCAAAACTCTCCAATCCTATCACTGCTGCGTTTTTGCCCCTGTACTCACGATTGATTCACTTTCAGAGACATAGCAATCCATAGGGTTTAAGATACTTACTAGTCAGGTACATTATTAGGCGTTTAATATGGGGTTTTGAGTCCATTTCGTTGAGCAAGGAGTAGCTCTTGTCTATTACATATTTGGCTTAAGGAACTTTATCTGTGCTCATTTTAATCTCTGGTTTTATGCAGCACCCCAACTCACCTTTCCCCTTAAGCAAGCATAAGTTGATTTTCTAAATTTGGGACCATGTTCTGTTTTGAAATTCAGTTCCTGTGTAGCCAAGTTTACATTCCGTGTATTAGTGATATCTTATGATGTTTCTTTTTCTGTGTGACTTATTTCAGTTAGAATCATCATACCTGAATCCACTCATTATGCTGCTATGGGCCTGATGACATAGATGTCATTGCTGAGTGATATTGCATTGTACGTAAGTACCACAACTTCTTTATCCATTTTTCGCTTTATGCGATATTGAACTTGTACCGTAAACGAGTTTCTTGTAAACAGAGCCATCCCAAACTTTGGGGTGGCTGTGTCTTTTTGATTTTAATTTCCCTAAGCTGCAGGACCATAAGTGGAAGTGCCCTAGGCTCTGTTGCTTTGTTTTTTAGATGTTTCAGGAAACACCATACACTTCTCCCGAGTGGCTGTTGGCAATTTACATCCCGCCCATCAGCATAACAAGGCTCCCAGTTCTCCATGGCCTGTCCTGCCTTTCTGGATTTTACACTTTTTTCAGATGGCCCTTTTGACGGGGGGGAAGTGAGACTTCATTGTAGTGCAGATTTCCTTTGCAAGCTTGCTTGGTTGGCCAAAAAGGGCGTATGCGTTTTTTCCTGAATATATTCAGGAAAAAACGCATACGCCCTTTTTGGCCAAGTGCATCATTGTCGACCTTCTGCCTCTTTTCCTATGCTTTAAATGCAATTCCAGTCTACCTCCTGAAATCGGTTTCCTGCAATTCTGCCCGGCTTTCAAGTCCTCTTGGCAGCCTTACTTCAGTATATTTTTGGATGATAGCTGTCATTTATAACTCTGCAGGTTTGTGAATTACAGTGCCCCTGAGCTCCTTTCTTCAACTCGCTTTCTTGTGAGCTGGCCGCAACACCGCAGGATTGCTTCAGGCCCTTACGTGGTCTGGCATTGCACGCTGAGCCTTTGGTTAATTGCTCTTCCTGGTGGGAAATGAGAGTTAAATTTTCCCGTCCAGACACCTCCAGCTAGTCTCTCATTGGTTCTCCCTATTCCTGTTCATCTTCCGCAGAAATTGCAAACTGGGCCAATCAGGAGGTTAAAGGCACTGACTCTCCACGTCGGGAGAGTGTTAGTAAAGCATCTGGAATGTTGCACCCGAGTACCAGGGGAGGAAAACTGAGACATATTTGAACACGTCTCCCGATCACACGGTTGATCATACTCTGGGTTCCACATGCATGTTTTAGCTGAAGGAAGAATCCCTTAAACCTTGAGAGTTGAGACCCGTGGAATGGGTACCATGAAATATGACTTCAAAGGGTCTTCGTTTGCTCACCGAACCTCTCCAATCCTATCACTGCTGCATTTATGACCCTCTACACATGCTTGATTCTCTTTCGGAGACATAGCAATCCATAGATTTTAAGATATTACTAGTCAGGTACATTCTTAGGCGTTTAATATGGGGTTTTGAGTCCATTTCATTGAGCAAGGAGTAGCTCTTGTCTATTACATATTTGGCTTAAGGAACTTTATTTGTGCTCATTTCAATCTCTGGTTTTATGCAGCACCCCAACTCACCTTTCCCCTTATGCAAGCATAAGTTGGTTTTCTCAATTTGAGACCCTCTTTTTTTTCTAATCCAGTTCCTGTGTAGCCAAGTTTACAGTCCATGTATTAGTGATATCTTGTGATGTTTCTGTTTCTGTGTGACTTATTTCAGTTAGAGTCATCATACCTGAATCCACTCATTATGCTGCTACGGGCCTGATGACATAGATTTCATTGCTGAGTGATATTGCATTGTACGTAAGTACCACAACTTCTTTATCCATTTTTTGCTATCTGCGATATTGAACTTATACCGTAAACGAGGTTCTTGTAAACAGAGCCATCCCAAACTTTGGGGTGGCTGTGTCTTTTTGATTTTAATTTCCCTAAGCTATAGGACCATAAGTGGAAGTGCCCTAGGCTCTGTTGCTTTGTTTTTTAGATGTTTCAGGAAACACCATACACTTCTCCCGAGTGGCTGTTGGCAATTTACATCCCGCCCATCAGCATAACAAGGCTCCGAGTTCTCCATGGCCTGTCCTGCCTTTCTGGATTTTACACTTTTTTCAGATGGCCCTTTTGACCGGGGGGAAGTGAGACTTCATTGTAGTGCAGATTTCCTTTGCAAGCTTGCTTGGTTGGCCAAAAAGTGCGTATGCGATTTTTCCTGAATATATTCAGGAAAAAATGCATACGCCCTCTTTGGCCAAGTGCATCATTGTCGACGTTCTGCCTCTTTTCCTATGCTTTAAATGCAATTCCAGTCTACCTCCTGAAATCGGTTTCCTGCAATTTTGGCCTGCTTTCAAGTCCGCTTGGCAGCCTTGCTTCAGTATATTTTTGGACGATAGCTGTCATTTATAACTCTGCAGGTTTGTGAATTACAGTGCTCTTGAGCTCCTTTCTTCAACTCGCTTTCTTGTGAGCTGCCCGCAACACCGCAGGATTGCTTCAGGCCCTAATCTGGGTCCGGCACGGCACGCTGAGCCTTTGGCTAATCCTCTTCCTCGTGTGAAATATGAGTTAAATTTGCCTGTCCAGACACCTCCAGCTAGTCTCTCATTGGTTCTCCCTATTCCTGTTCATCTTCCGCAGAAATTGCAAACTGGGCCAAACAGGAGGTTAAAGGCACTGACTCTCCAAGTCGGCAGAGCGTTACTAAAGCGTCTGGAATTTTGCACCTGAGTACCAGGGGACGAGAACTGAGACATATTGGAACACGTCTCCCGATCACACGGTTGATCATACTCTGGGTTCCACAAGCATGTTTTAGCTGAAGGAAGAATCCCTTAAACCTGGAGAATTGAGAACCGTGGAATGGGTACCATGCAATATGACTTCAAAGGGTCTTCATTTGCTCACCAAACCTCTCCAATCCTATCACTGCTGCATTTACGCCCCTGCACACATGCCTGATTCTCTTTCGGAGACATAGCAATCCATAGGTTTTAAGATATTTACTAGTCAGGTACATTCTTAGGCGTTTAATATGGGGTGTTGAGTCCATTTCGTTGAGCAAGGAGTGGCTCTTGTCTATTACATATTTGGCTTAAGGAACTTTATCTGTGATCATTTCAAACTCTGGTTTTATGCAGCACCCCAACTCACCTTTCCCCTTAAGCAAGCATAAGTTGGTTTTCTAAATTTGAGACCCTGTTCTGTTTTGTAATCCAGTTCCTGTGTCGCCAAGTTTACATTCCGTGGATTAGTGATATCTTATGATGTTTCTTTTTCTGTGTGACTTATTTCAGTTAGAATCATCATACCTGAATCCACTCATTATGCTGCTACTGTGCTGATGACATAGATGTCATTGCTGAGTGATATTGCATTGTACGTAAGTACCACAACTTCTTTATCCATTTTTCGCTTTCTGCGATATTGAACTTGTACCATAAACGAGGTTCTTGTAAACAGAGCCGTCCCAAACTTTGGGGTGGCTGTGTTTTTTGATTTTAATTTCCCTAAGCTACAGGACCATAAGTGGAAGTACCCTAGGCTCTGTTGCTTTCTTTCTTAGATGTTTCAGGAAACACCATACACTTCTCCCGAGTGGCTGTTGGCAATTTACATCCCACCCATCAGCATAACAAGGCTCCGAGTTCTCCATGGCCTGTCCTGCCTTTCTGGATTTTACAATTATTTCAGAAGGCCCTTTTCACCAGGGGGAAGTGAGACTTCATTGTAGTTCAGATTTCCTTTGCAAGCTTGCTTGGTTGGCCAAAAAGTGCGTATGCGTTTTTTCCTGATTATATTCAGGAAAAAACGCATACGCCCTTTTTGGCCAAGTGCATCATTGTCCACGTTCTGCCTCTTTTCCTATGCTTTAAATGCAATTCCAGTCTACCTTCTGAAATCGGTTTCCTGCAATTCTGCCCCGCTTTCAAGTCCTCTTGGCAGCCTTACTTCAGTATATTTTTGGACGATAGCTGTCATTTATAACTCTGCAGGTTTGTGAATTACCGTGCCCCTGAGCTCCTTTCTTCAACTCGCTTTCTTGTGAGCTGGCCGCAACACCGCAGGATTGCTTCAGGCCCTAATCAGTTTCCAGCACGCCACGCTGAGCCTTCGGTTAATTCCTCTTCCTGGTGGGAAATGAGAGTTAAATTTGCCCGTCCAGACACCCCCAGCTAGTCTCTCATTGGTTCTCCCTATTCCTGTTCATCTTCCGCAGAAATTGCAAACTGGGCCAAACAGGAGGTTAAAGGCACTGACTCTCCAAGTCGGGAGAGTGTTAGTAAAGCATCTGGAATGTTGCACCCGAGTACCACGGGATGAGAACTGAGACATATTTGAACACGTCTCCCGATCACACGGTTGATCATACTCTGGGTTCCACATGCATGTTTTAGCTGAAGGAAGAATCCCTTAAACCTGGAAAGTTGAGACCTGTGGAATGGGTACCATGCAATATTATTTCAAAGGGTCTTCATTTGCTCACCGAACCTCTCCAATCCTATCACTGCTGCGTTTATGCCCCTCTACACACGCTTGATTCTCTTTCGGAGACATAGCATTCCATAGGTTTTAAGATACTTACTAGTCAGGTACATTATTAGGCGTTTAATATGGGGTGTTGAGTCCATTTCGTTGAGCAAGGAGTAGCTCTTGTCTATTCCATATTTGGCTTAAGGAACTTTATCTGTGCTCATTTCAATCTCTGGTTTTATGCAGCACGCTAACTCACCTTTCCCCTTAAGCAAGCATAAGTTGGTTTTCTAAATTTGAGACCCTGTTCTCTTTTGTAATCCAGTTCCTGTGTAGCCAAGTTTACATTCCGTGTATTAGTGATATCTTATGATGTTTCTTTTTCTGTGTGACTTATTTCAGTTAGAATCATCATACCTGAATCCACTCATTATGCTGCTACGGGCCTGATGACATAGATTTCATTGCTGAGTGATATTGCATTGTACGTAAGTACCACAACTTCTTTATCCATTTTTCGCTTTCTGCGATATTGAACTTGTACCGTAAACGAGGTTCTTGTAAACAGAGCTGTCCCAAACTTTGGGGTGGCTGTGTCTTTTTGATTTTAATTTCCCTAAGCTATAGGACCATAAGTGGAAGTGCCCTAGGCTCTGTTGCTTTGTTTTTTAGATGTTTCAGGAAACACCATACATTTCTCCCTAGTGGCTGTTGGCAATTTACATCCGGCCCATCAGCATAACAAGGCTCCCAGTTCTCCATGGCCTGTCCTGCCTTTCTGGATTTTACACTTTTTTCAGATGGCCCTTTTGACCGGGGGGAAGTGAGACTTCATTGTAGTGCAGATTTCCTTTGCAAGCTTGCTTGGTTGGCCAAAAAGGGCGTATGCGTTTTTTTCTGAATATATTCAGGAAAAAACGCATACGCCCTTTTTGGCCAAGTGCATCATTGTCGACGTTCTGCCTCTTTTCCTATGCTTTAAATGCAATTCCAGTCTACCTCCTGAAATCGGTTTCCTGCAATTGTGCCTTGCTTTCAATGCCTCTTCATAGCCTTATCTCAATATATTTTTTGAAAATAGTTGGCCTTTATAACTCTGCAGGTTTTTGAATTGCAGTGGCCCTTAGCTCCATTTTTCAGCTCTTATTTTTGTGATCTTGCCTCATAACCACAGGATTCCTTCACGCCCTTTTCTTCTTCTGGGGCACCTTGCTGTGCCTTTGGTTTATTCTTCTTACTGATGTGAAATTAGAGTGACATGTGCCCATTGAAACTGCTACAGCTAGTTTCTCCTTGGTTCCCCCTATTTCCATTCATCCTCCGCACTAACTGCAGACTGTGCGATACCAGAACTTAAAGGAATTGACTCTCCATGTGGGGATATTGTTAGTAAAGCGGCTGGAATGTCGATCCTGAGCCCCAGGAGAGGAAAAATGATGTGTGTTTTAGAAACCTTTCCCGATCATATGGTATACCAGTCGCTGGGTTTCCCAAGCATGGTTTAGCTGTAGGAAGATTCCCTTCAACCTGGAGTTTTGGGACCCTTGGAATGAGTAGCATGAAGTATTGCATTAAACTTTTGGCAGTTGCTCACCAAAGCTCACCAATCCTCTCAGCCCCAAGTGTCCAGCCTTATGTCTTATCCAGCTGTGGGTTTATATGTGGTCAATCCAGGTTGCATCACAGCCCCTGAGCAAATTTTGTAAGAATTTTTCTCTCTTTCATTGTTTCTGCGTTTTGTTTTTAAAATTTATTTCTATAATGGGGTTTAGCTCATTTTCACTGCTGTGTTTGTGCCGCTCTGCACACACTTGATTCCCTTATGGAGATATATCAATACATGGGTTTTAAGATTCTTATTACTCAGATATATTTCTCTGTGGTTTATAAGGTGTGTTGAGGCCAGTTCATTGAGCAAGGTGTAGATCTTGTCTAATATCTATTTGGTTTATTGAACGGTATCTGTGCTAATTTCAAACTCTGGTTTTATGCATCACCCCACCTCTCCTTTCCCCTTAAGCTGACATAAGTGTGTTTTCTACATGTGAGACACTGTTCTGTTCTGTAATTCATTTCTTGTGCAGCCATATTTACCCTCCCTCTATAAGTGATATCTTATGATATGTTTCTTTTTCTGTTTGACTTATTTCAAGTAGTATTATCGGACCTAAATCCACTCTTTATCCTTCTAGTAGCCTTATTACCTTGATTTCTTGGTGAAGAGATATTCCATTGTACATAAGTACCACATCTTCTTTATCCATTGTTCTCTTTCCTGGGATATTTAAGGTGTACTGAAGTTGAGGTTCTTGTAAACAGAGTAGCCCTAAACTGTGGTGTGCTTGTGTCTTGTTGATTTTTAGACTTCCCTAGATATATTCCCATGATTGGAAGTGTCCTATGCTCTGTAGCTCTGTTTTTTAGATGATTTAGGAACCACCATACACTTTTCCAGAGTGGCTCTCGGCAGTTCACACACTGCCCATCAGCGTATAAAGGCTCCCTGTTCTCCATGGCCTGTCCTGCATTTCTGGTTTTTACAATTTTTTAGGATGGCCCTTTTGACCGGTGGGAAATGAGACTTCTTTGTTGTGCACATTTGCATTGCTTGCTTGCTTCGTTGCCCATAAAGTGCGTATGCGTTTTTTCCTGGATATAATCAGGAAAAACACATACGCCCTTTTGGGCCAACTGCATCATTGTCGAAATTCTGCCATTTTTCATGTGCTTTAAAGACGAGTCCAATCTATCTCTTGAAATCTGTTTCTTGCAATTCTGTCTTGCATTCAGATCCTCTTCCTTCCCTTACCTCAACATAGTTTTGGACGTTAGTTTTCATTTATAACTCTGCAGGTTTGTGAATTGCAGTGACCCTGAGCTCCATTTTTTAAGTTGCTCTTTTGTGAGCTGGCCTCAAACCCGCAGGATTGCTTCAGGCCCTATTTTGGCTCCGGCGAGGCGGGCTGAGCCTTTTTTCAATTCTTATTCTTAATGGGAAATTAGAGTGATATGTGCCCGTCCAAACCCCTACAACTATTCTCTCATTGGTTCCCCCTCTTCCCGTTCATCCTCCTCACAATTTGCAAAATGTGTGAAACAGAAGTTTAAATGTGCTGATTCTCCAAGTGGGGAGATTCTAAGTAACGTGGCTGGAATGGTGAACAGGAGCACCAGGAGAGGATAAATGAGCTGCATTTTAGACACATCTCCCGATCACATGGTGTACAGTCCTCTGGGTTTTCCATGCATGTTTTAGCTGTAGGAAGATCCCTTGAACCTGCAGATTTGGGACCCATTGAATGGGTACCAGGTAGTATTACTTTAAAGGGTGTGCATTTCCTCACCCAACCTCACATTTCTCTTAGTGCAAACAGTTTCCAGCCTTATGTCTCATCCTGCTGTGGGTCTAGATGTGTTCAATCCATGTTGCATCACCGTCCCTGAGGAAAAGTTGTAAGAGGTTTTCTCTGTCTCTCTGTCGTTTATTTTTTTCAATTTATTACTATATTGGTTACAGCTGATTTTCAAAGCTCTGTTTCTTGCTGCTGTACATCCACTTGATTCATGTACAGAGAGACATCAGTAAATTCTTTTTCAGATTCTTACCAGTCGTATATATTCTTTTCCGTTGACTTGAGTGTGCTGAGTGCAGTTCTTTTAGCTACCGTGTAGGCCTTGTTGATTATCAGTTTGGTATTTGGAATGGTATCTTTGCTAATTTCAACCTCCTGGATGATGCCTCACCCCTCCCCACCTTTCCCGTTTAGCAGCCTTATGCGTGTTTCCTACATATTTGACTATGTTTTTGTTTTGTAATTTATTTCATGTGTAGCCATTTTGGATTCCACCTTTAAGTGATATCTTATGATATGTGTCTTTTTCTTTTTGAATTATGTCACTTAGAATGATCATACGTAACTCCTCCGGAGTTGTTACAACTGGCCATAGTTCATTGATTTCCAGGCTGAATAATATTCCACTCTACCTAAGTACCACATCTCTATCCACTTTTTCCCTCCAGAGACATTTAAGTTATATCCTAGTCGAGGATCTTTTAAACAGAGAGGGGGTAAACATTGGGGTGCCTGTGTCCTCTCGATTTTTGTTTTTCCCAAGATATACGCCCATGAGTGCAAGTGCCCTATGCTCTGTAGCTCATTTTTTAGATGCTTTAGTAAACACAATACACTTCTCCAGAATGGCCGTTGGCAATATACATTTCCACTATAAGTCTCACAGGGCTCCCTCTTCTTGCCATGTCCTGCATTTCTGTTGTTTACGCTTTATGAGGATGGCTCTTCTGACTGATGCGAAGTGATATCTTTTGTAGTATTGACTTCCAGTGCCCACCTGTTTGCTTGGCTAAAAAAGTGTATGCCCTTTTCTTGAATATATACAGAAAAAAACGCATACACCCTTTTTGGCCAACTGCAATGTTGGCAATGTTCAGCTCCTTTTCTTGTGCTTAATGGCGAGTCCTTTTTACCTCCTCAGATCCCTTTCCTGCCATTCTCCCTTGCTTACAAGTCCTTTTCTCTGACTTTCCTCAAGACATTTTTCAGTGATGGATATTTTCAACTCTGCAGTTTCGTGAATTTTACTGCCCCTGAGTTCCATTTTTCAACTTGTGTTTATGGGAACTGGCCACAAAGCAGCAGGATTTCCTCAAGCCCTATACTGTTTCCATGGGCAACCCTAGCCTTTGGTCAATTCGTCTTCCTGATTGGAAATTAGAGTGACATGTGCCTGTCTGAACACCTAGGACTTGTCTCTCATTGTTCCTCATCCTTCCGCTTCATCCTCTGGACAAATTCCAAACTGTACGCAACAGGATGTTGACAGTGCTGACATCTCCAAGTGGGGAGACTGTTAGTAAAGACGCTGGAGGGGTGAACCCGAGCACCAGGAGATGAGGAGATGAGATGCCTTTTCCAAACTCTTCCCGATCAGACGGTATACCATCCTCTGGGTGTGACAGACATGTTTTAGCAGTAGGAAGAGTCCCATTCATGTAAGGAGAAAACCAGGGCTTTTTCAAAATCAGTGTCTGCCCGAAGCCCAAACTGGGGAATTTTTTAAGCTACGGCTACACATATGTTCATTAAGGGCCTGGGGAAGTAGGCAGAGTCCAAACTTTAGATGATTGAAGTCTTCAGGGTTAGAAGCACTCACCACCAGCTTCCCTTAGGTTACACTTTAACTGTCATTGATAGATGACAATGACAATAAAAATATCTATTCTTTTCCAGATTATTTCCCCTTATAGCTTATTGCAAAATGTTGAGTGTAGTTCCCTGTGCTATACAGTAGTTCCTTGTTGATGATCTATTTTATACATAGCAGTGTGTATGTGTTAATCCCAAACTGTTAATTTATCCCTCCTCCCACCTTTCCCCTTTGGTAATAATAAATTATAAGATTTTATACTTCTCAGAAATGGGGGAGCTGAAAGAGAGGTATCATTTTCAATGGAAAAGCATTTAAAACAAGATTGAAGCTTTAACCAAGATTATTAGATGTACATCCTTGGAAAGAAATCACTTCGTTTCTCTAATATTGACCTGACAAATAAGACAAACCTTTTCACTGAACTTGCTTATAATAAAGTGATGGAAATATCAAATGGAAGTGTTAGAAACATCTTATTTTACCCGAGCCTTATACACTGTTCTATGTTAACTACAGTTTGGCTCACACATCTGTTCATTGAGGTTACAATAGTCTCAATTTCTATTACTGATCCTCCAGAGTGGACCCCAACAAGTGTCCCCCTGCCCAGTGTCATTGGGGCCAACAGATCGAGACTGAGTTTGGTTCAGAAGCAAAGGATCAGAGAATGGAGAGGTGAGAGCATGCACTACCCCGTGGGCTGTGGGCTGGGCTGTTGTGTAGAGGTCCTGTCAGAGTCAGTGGGAGGGAGGGGGCGGAGCTCTCGAGGGCCGGGGTGGCTGCAGCTCATGCTCTATATCGCGGAGTCTGCACTGGGCCCCAGGAGCTGAGGTGTCGTCCCAGCCATTCTGCACTAGGAAATCTGGTCTGAAGTGCCGGGTGTGGAACCTCTGCATGCGGGACCCTAGGAGCACATGAAATTAGACAAAGCACAAAGGATAAAAAAGGTTAGACTTGACTTTATTGCCCAGATTCTATTTTTATCTCCCAGGGATTTTTAATGGGCTTTGCTGGGGACAAACCCCTCCTCTGCCTTTTGTCCCGTTCCTCATTCTTGGAGTGCTGAGGGTGCAGACCCTTCTTCTGTAACTGCTGAGTGCTGAGTTGGGAGCCCTCATACCCGGGGGCGAGGGTCAGAGCTTCTCCCCAGCAGCCTCCAGGTGACGTTGATTGTCCCCAGGCCCCCTGCCTCCCTGCTCGTCCACCTGAGCACCAGCATTGGAAGTGTTATAGATTCTAATGACCTTTAAGGGTCCAGGAAAGAGATGTGCAGAGACGCTGTGGGGGCCGGTTTCACCCCGCCCCACATTTGTTCGGCCACCTTAGGCTGACCGTTTCTGCCAGCCTAGATGCTCTGACCAGTAGTCTGCGCTTTCTTCAATTAGGCCCCTGAATTAACGTACAAACAGCACCAGGTGTCAGAGCCCTGCCTGCTCAACTCCCAGACAGTCCAGGGTCAGTGGTGATCAAGGACCATGATGGCCACTGAGTCAACAGCCTTTTGAAGTAAACAGGAGTCCAGCTGGTCTTATTGGCCACCATCATCATGGTGTCTGTAGGCTTTTCTATGGTGACAGTGTGATATACGGTTCCCCCGCCAAGATTATTAGCTCCCCTCTGCGTGCAGTAAGTCCTGCAAGCAGTAGTCTACTCTTTTGGGACACACTCTTGTTGTTTTATGAGAGAAACTCCAGGTCAAGTGATGTTCACACGAGTCGTCATGGTGCCCTGTTGCCCCCGGTTATCTCTCTGGATGTTGGAGTTGGAGGGCCTCCTCACTCGAGGTTGGTGTGCCCATGGAGCGAACCCTGCAACTTCAGGGCATGGTTGGTGGTTAGGATCACCACGTGGGGTCCTTTTCCCTTAGGAGGGAGGTGGCCTTTTGGGCTGCTGATTTCCAGGTTTTTAGATACCACCAGTATCTTGGCCAGATGTGGCAGTGGGCCAAGCCCCTTGGTGCCCGTAGTTTATCCTACCTGGATGGCATTCTTGCATTGTTCCATTTCAAGTGGTCCCAGTTTTTGCACTAATTCTCCAATGGCGATTCACCTTTCACCGGGAATGTAAAGGTCAAAGGGTTTAGCTAAATTAGGGAGTTCCAGGGCAAGGGTCTGAATTGACTGCTCTTTCCATTCTTGAAAGGCCACTTCTGGATTCTATTCAAAAGGATCATCATCTTTTCCTTTCAGTGTTTCATATAGAGGCCCAGCTAGTAGACTGTAGTTAGGGATCCAGAAGCAGCAAACCCTGGCCTCCCCAGGAACCCCTAAGCTGTCTTCTAGTTTTAGAAAGGGGTAAGGCTGAAAATGGTTTCTTCCCTTTCCTGGGATGGGCTTCTCCGACCTTCTGTGAGAACGAAGCCCAGGCAGGTCACCGCAGTCTGTGATATTTGAGCTTTTTCTTGGACAACTTCTATCCTTTATTGGCTTGGTAGTTCAGAGGCCTCCTTAGTAGGGCTGGCGATCAGAATGTCGTCTGCGTACTGAAGGAGGGTTTCCTTTTCCAGAGGTAGAACTTTTAGGTCTTTAGCTAAGCTTTCCCCAAAGATGGTGTGGGAATTTTTGCACCCTTGGGGCAAGACGGCCCGGAAGTATTGTTTTAGTTGTATGTTGAGTCCTGCCACTCACAAGCCAAAATTTCTTGTGACTCTGGGACTAATGGAATACAAAAGAAGGCATCATTGAAGACTAATACAGAATACCATGTCCTGGTGGTTGGTAGAATGACCAGCAGGGTGTAGGAATTAGGAGCAGCTGGAGGTATATCCTCGGTGGCTTCACTGACTGTCCTGACATCATTTACCAGGTCCCCAGCAGCCCATGGGGCTCTCGTGGTCAGACCAATCCCAGAATATGGAGCTCACCTGGGCAGGTACCCCACCCCCACCCCAGCCCATGGGGCTCTCGTGGTCAGGCCCCTCCCAGGATACAGAGCTACCCTTGCAGGTACCGTGGCAGGGCTGGGCACACAGGAACCGTGCACATAGCCCTCATTGCAGAGCACCCCCAGCTCACCTGTCGCTCAGAGCTGACACAGAGCACCTCAGAGCAGGACTTGAACTAACAAACAGCAGCTGCGACAGGTCTGTGACCCTGGGCATCACTCTGTGCGGCCTCCCTCCACCTGGTCTTCCAGAGACTTCCACTGCACCCGGGGCACAAGGCCTCTGTCTCCAACCACCACCCACCCCTCCTCTCCCTGACTCCTGGGTTCCTCTCATTAGGAGAGGGTTTTCTTGAAGTTGTCTCCCACTCATGGGCCAGATAAAATGATTAGAAAACAAGCCAAAGCTGCAGCCCCTTGTCTATCCTGACTCTCAGGAGCCCACACCTGTTCCTTGGACCTGGCAGGTTCAGCAAGTTCCATTTTCTGCAACTGTGAGCCCCTGAGGGATGATGATTGGCTGACCTGGGCAGCCTTACCGTGCCGGCCAGCCCTCCCCAGGTGTGCCTGGGTTGAGATCAATATAAATACCACTCCAGGCAGCAAGAGGCCCTGCAGCCGTGCCTGACACCATTTTCTCTGCCCTGTCAGCAGTCTCGGGGCTGGGCTGGTGGGAGGGAGTGAGAGGCCACGGCTTTGTGGGTGGCCCAGTGTGAGTGGGGCTCTGCTGGACTTTCTGCAGCAGTTGCCAGGCTGCCACCTGCTAAAGAAGAGGATGTGTCACCTATACCTGCTGCTGGAATTTCTCCCTGGGCAGAGGTGAGGAAGGAAAAAAGCAGTGGGGGCAGGGACAGGACGGGTATCTCAGGCAGGGAAATGGAAATCTTCCAGAAGAGCACCCAGGGCCAGGACCATCCTGGCTGGCCTGCAGGCACCAAGTCGGCCGGCATGCTGTCACTCGTGTGGCTCTATGGCCCTTCCTCTAGGCTTTCAAGTCCTTGTATATATTCAGGTGTTTTACCTGGGACGGGTGGGAATAGTTCAGCAGCAACTGGCCTGGGGCTCAGCTCACGTTTACTCACAGATGCCTCGGCACGGTGCCCCAGCTTTGCAATGAGGACGCTTGTTGCGTGGGGGCTGCTGGCTGAATGGGAGACGATTCCCCACCACTGACCAACTTCAGAATTGTTTACAACTGGAGCAAGTGCCCTGATACGGTTTTCCTCTGTGGAACTGGTGGGTTCTGTGTTTTTTTTCTCTTTTTCGTTTTTGGTTCAAGGTAGATTTTATTCCTCTTTTTTGTATTTACAGATATAAGCATGGAAATAATTTATTCATATAAATACATGTATGTGAAGGGAATAATTGTTTTTTCTGTTTTATTTTTTAAATTTTATTTCTTTTTAATTTTGAATTTTATTTTATATTTTTATACAGCAGGTTCTTATTGGTTATCTATTTTATACATATAAATGTATACATGCCAATCCCAGTCTCTCAACTCCTCCCACCACCACCCCCCCCAACAGCTTTCCCCCCTTGTTGTCCATACGTTTGTTGTCTACATCTGTTGCTCTATTTATGCCTTGCAAAATGGTTAACCTGCACAGTTTTTCTAGGTTCCACATATATGCATGAATATATAAGATTTGTTTTTCTCTTTCTGACTTACTTCACTCTGTATGACAGTCTCTAGATCCATCGACGTCTCTACAAATGACCCAATTTCATTCCTTTTCATGGCTTAGTAATATTCCATTTTATATATGTACCACTGCTTTATGCATTCGTCTGTCTGTGGGCATTTAGGTTGCTTCCATTACCTCGATATTGTAAAGAGTGAGGCAATGAACATTGCGGTGAATGTCTCTTTTTGATTTATGGTTTTGTCTGGGTATATGTCCAGAACTGGGATTGCTGTATCATATGGTAATTCTACTGTTAGTTTCTTAAGAAACTCCATATTGTTCTCCATAGTGACTGTATCAATTTATATTCCCAACAGTAGTGGAAGAGGGTTCCTTTTCTCCACACATTTCCAGCATTTTTTGTTTGTAGATTTTCTGATGATGCCCATTCTACCAGGTGTGAGGTGATACCTCATTGTTGAGTCCATTTTGTTGAGCAAGGGGTAGGTCTTGTCTATTACATATTTAGCTTATGGAACGGTATCTGTGCTAATTTCAAACTCTGCTTTTATGCAGCACCACAACTCACCTTCCCCCTTAAGCAAGCATAAGTTGGTTTTCTAAACATGAGACCCTGTTCTGTTTTGTAATTCAGTTCATGTGTAACCAAGTTCACATTCCATGTATTAGTGATACCTTATGATGTTTCTCTTTCTGTGTGACTTTTTTCACTTAGAATCACCGTGCCTCAATCCACTCACTATGCTGGTACGGGCCTGGTGACATAGTTTTCATTGCTGAGAGGTATTCTGTTGTACGTAAGTACCGCAACTTCTTTATCCATTATTTGCTCTCTGGCATATTTAACTTGTGCTGAAGAAGAGATTCCTGTAAAAGAGCCGTCCCAAATTTTGGGGTGGCTGTGTCTTTTTGATTTTAATTTCCCTAAGCTATAGGACCATAAGTGGAAGTGCCCTAGGCTCTGTTGCTTTGTTTTTTAGATGTTTCAGGAAACACCATACACTTCTCCCGAGTGGCTGTTGGCAATTTACATCCCGCCCATCAGCATAACAAGGCTCCCAGTTCTCCATGGCCTGTCCTGCCTTTCTGGATTTTACACTTTTTTCAGATGGCCCTTTTGACTGGGGGAAGTGAGACTTCATTATAGTGCAGATTTCCTTTGCAAGCTTGCTTGGTTGGCCAAAAAGGGCGTATGCGTTTTCTCCTGAATATATTCAGGAAAAAACGCATACGCCCTTTTTGTCCAAGTGCATCATTGTGGACGTTCTGCCTCTTTTCCTATGCTTTAAATGCAATTCCAGTCTACCTCTTGCAATCGGTTTCCTGCAATTCTGCCCCGTTTTCAAGTCCTCTTGGCAGCCTTACTTCAGTATATTTTTGGATGATAGCTGTCATTTATAACTCTGCAGGTTTGTGAATTCAATGCCAATGAGTTCCTTTCTTCAACTCGCTTTCTTGTGAGCTGGCCGCAACACCGCAGGATTGCTTCAGGCCATAATCTGGTTCCGGCACGGCACGCTGAGCCTTTGGTTAATTCCTCTTCCTGGTGGGAAATGAGAGTTAAATTTGCCCGTCCAGACACCTCCAGCTAGTCTCTCATTGGTTCTCCCTATTCCTGTTCATCTTCCGCAGAAATTGCAAACTGGGCCAAACAGGAGGTTAAAGGCACTGACTCTCCAAGTCGGGAGAGTGTTAGTAAAGCGTCTGGAATGTTGCACCCGAGTACCAGGGGACGAGAACTGAGACATATTTGAACACGTCTCCCGATCACACGGTTGATCATACTCTGGGTTCCACATGCGTGTTTTAGCTGAAGGAAAAATCCCTTAAACCTGGAGAGTTGAGACCCGTGGAATGGGTACCATGCAATATGACTTCAAAGGGTCTTCATTTGCTCACTGAACCTCTCCAATCCTATCAGTGCTGCTTTTATGCCCCTGTACACACGCTTGATACTCTTTCGGAGACATAACAATCCATACGTTTTAATATACTTACTAGTCAGGTACATTCTTAGGTGTTTAATATGGGGTGTTGAGTCCATTTCGTTGAGCAAGGAGTATCTCTTGTCTATTCCATATTTGGCTTAAGGAACATTATCTGTGCTCATTTCAATCTCTGGTTTTATGCAGCACCCCAACTCACCTTTCCCCTTAAGCAAGCATAAGTTGGTTTTCTAAATTTGAGACCCTCTTCTGTTTTGTAATACAGTTCCTGTGTAGCCAAGTTTACATTCCGTGTATTAATGATATCTTATGATGTTTCTTTTTCTTGTGACTTATTTCAGTTAGAATCATCATACCTGAATGCACTCATTATGCTTCTACGGGCCTGATGACAGAGATTTCATTGCTGAGTGATATTGCATTGTACGTAAGTACCACAACTTCTTTATCCATTTTTCACTTTCTGTGATATTGAACTTGTACCGTAAACGAGGATCTTGTAAGCAGAGCCGTCCCAAACTTTGGGGTGGCTGTGTCTTTTTGATTTTAATTTCCCTAAGCTATAGGACCATAAGTGGAAGTGCCCTAGGCTCTGTTGCTTTGTTTCTTAGATGTTTCAGGAAACACCATACACTTCTCCCAAGTGGCTGTTGGCAATTTACATCCTGCACATCAGCATAACAAGGCTCCCAGTTCTCCATGGCCTGTCCTGCCTTTCTGGATTTTACACTTTTGTCAGATGGCCCTTTTGACCGGGGGGAAGTGAGACTTCATTGTAGTGCAGATTTCCTTTGCAAGCTTGCTTGGTTGGCCAAAAAGGGCGTATGCGTTTTTTTCTGAATATATTCAGGAAAAAACGCATACGCCCTTTTTGGCCAAGTGCATCATTGTCGACGTTCTGCCTCTTTTCCTATGCTTTAAATGCAATTCCAGTCTACCTCCTGAAATCGGTTTCCTGCAATTCTGTCCTGGTTTCAAGTCCTCTTGGCAGCCTTACTTCAGTATATTTTTGGATGATAGCTGTCATTTATAACTCTGCAGGTTTGTGAATTACAGTGCCCCTGAGCTCCTTTCTTCAACTCTCTTTCTTGTGAGCTGGCCGCAACACCGCAGGATTGCTTCAGGCCCTAATCTGGTTATGGCACGGCACGCTGAGCCTTTGGTTAATTCCTCTTCCTGGTGGGAAATGAGAGTTAAATTTTCCCGTCCAGACACCTCCAGCTAGTCTCTCATTGGTTCTCCCTATTCCTGTTCATCTTCCGCGGAAATTGCAAACTGGGCCAAACAGGAGGTTAAAGGCACTGACTCTCCAAGTTGGGAGAGAGTTAGTAATGCATCTGGAATGTTGAACCCGAGTACCAGGGGACGAGAACTGAGACATATTGGAACACGTCTCCCGATCACACGGTTGATCATACTCTGGGTTCCACATGCATGTTTTAGCTGAAGGAAGAATCCCTTAAACCTGGAGAGTTGAGACCCGTGGAATGGGTACCATGCAATATGACTTCAAAGGGTCTTCATTTGCTCACCGAACCTCTCCAATCCTATCACTGCTGCGTTTATGCCCCTGTACACACGCTTGATTCTCTTTCAGAGACATAGCAATCCATAGGTTTTAAGATATTTACTAGTCAGGTACATTCTTAGGCGTTTAATATGGGGTGTTGAGTCCATTTCGTTGAGCAAGGAGTAGCTCTTGTCTATTCCATATTTGGCTTAAGGAAGTTTATCTGTGCTCATTTCAATCTCTGGTTTTATGCATCACCCCAACTCACGTTTCCCCTTAAGCAAGCATAAGTTGGTTTTCTAAATTTGAGACCCTCTTCTCTTTTGTAATCCAGTTCCTGTGTAGCCAAGTTTACATTCCGTGTATTAGTGATATCTTATGTTTCTTTTTCTGTGTGACTTATTTCAGTTAGAATCATCATACCTGAACCCACTCATTTTCTGCTACAGGCCTGTTGACATAGATTTCATTGCTGAGTGATATTGCATTGTACGTAAGTACCACAACTTCTTTATCCATTTTGCGCTTTCTGCGATATTGAACTTGTACCGTAAAAGAGGTTCTTGTAAACAGAGCCGTCCCAAACTTTGGGGTGGCTGTGTCTTTTTGATTTTAATTTCCCTAAGCTATAGGACCATAAGTGGAAGTGCCCTAGGCTCTGTTGCTTTGTTTTTTAGATGTTTCAGGAAACACCATACACTTCTCCCGAGTGGCTATTGGCAATATACATCCCGCCCATCAACATAACAAGGCTCCCAGTTCTCCATGGCCTGTCCTGCCTTTCTGGATTTTACACTTTTTTCAGATGGCCCTTTTGACCGGGGGGAAGTGAGACTTCATTGTAGTGCAGATTTCCTTTGCAAGCTTGCTTGGTTGGCCAAAAAGGGCGTATGCGTTTTTTCCTGAATATATTCAGGAAAAAACGCATACGCCCTTTTTGGCCAAGTGCATCATTGTCGACGTTCTGCCTCTTTTCCTATGCTTTAAATGCAATTCCTGTCTACCTCCTGAAATAGGTTTCCTGCAATTCTGCCTTGCTTTCAATGCCTCTTCATAGCCTTACCTCAATATAATTTTTGAAAATAGTTGGCCTTTATAACTCTGCACGTTTTTGAATTGCGGTGGCCCTTAGCTCCATTTTTCAGCTCATATTTTTGTGATCTTGCCTCATAACCACAGGATTCCTTCACGCCCTATTCTTCTTCTGGGGCACCTTGCTGTGCCTTTGGTTTATTCTTCTTACTGATGTGAAATTAGAGTGACATGTGCCCATTGAAACCGCTACAGCTTGTTTCTCACTGGTTCCCCCTATTCCCATTCATCCTCCGCACTAACTGCAGACTGTGCGATACCAGAACTTAAAGGCATTGACTCTCCATGTAAGGATGTTGTTAGTAAAGCGGCTGGAATGTCGATCCGGAGCCCCAGGAGAGGAAAAATGAGGTGCGTTTTAGAAACCTTTCCCGATCATATGGTATACCAGTCACTGGGTTTCCCAAGCATGGTTTAGCTGTAGGAAGATTCCCTTCAACCTGGATTGTTGGGACCCTTGGAATGAGTAGCATGAAGTATTGCATTAAACTTTTGGCAGTTGCTCACCAAAACTCACCAATCCTCTCAGCCCCAAGTGTCCAGCCTTATGTGTTATCCAGCTGTGGGTTTATATGTGGTCAATCCAGGTTGCATCACAGCCCCTGAGCAAATTTTGTAAGAATTTTTGTCTCTTTCATTGTTTCTGCGTTTTGTTTTTAAAATTTATTTCTATAATGGGGTTTAGCTCATTTTCACTGCTGTGTTTGTGCCGCTCTGCACACACTTGATTCCCTTATGGAGATATATCTATACATGGATTTTCTTTTTTTCTTTTTTTTCTTTTGCGATACGTGGGCCTCTCACTGTTGTGGCCTCTCCCGCCGTGGAGCACAGGCTCCGGACGCGCAGGCTCAGCGGCCATGGCTCACGGGCCCAGCCACTCCGCGGCACATGGGATCCTCCCGGACCGGGGCACGAACCCGCGTCCCCTGCATCGGCAGGCGGACTCTCAACCACTGTGCCACCAGGGAAGCCCAATACATGGATTTTAAGATTCTTATTACTCAGATATATTTCTCTGTGGTTTATAAGGTGTGTTGAGGCCAGTTCATTGAGCAAGGTGTAGATCTTGTCTAATATCTATTTGGTTTATTGAACGGTATCTGTGCTAATTTCAAACTCTGCTTTTATGCATCACCCCACCTCTCCTTTCCCCTTAAGCTGACATAAGTGTGTTTTCTAAATGTGAGACACTGTTCTGTTCTGTAATTCATTTCTTGTGCAGCCATATTTACCCTCCCTCTATAAGTGATATCTTATGATATGTTTCTTTTTCTGTTTGACTTATTTCAAGTAGTATTATCGGACCTAAATCCACTCTTTATCCTTCTACTAGCCTTATTACATTGATTTCATGGTGAAGAGATATTCCATTGTACATAAGTACCACATCTTCTTTATCCATTGTTCTCTTTCCTGGGATATTTAAGGTGTACTGAAGTTGAGGTTCTTGTAAACAGAGTAGCCCTAAACTGTGGTGTGCTTGTGTCTTGTTGATTTTTAGACTTCCCTAGATATATTCCCATGATTGGAAGTGTCCTATGCTCTGTAGCTCTGTTTTTTAGATGATTTAGGAACCACCATACACTTTTCCAGAGTGGCTCTCGGCAGTTCACACACTGCCCATCAGCGTATAAAGGCTCCCTGTTCTCCATGGCCTGTCCTGCATTTCTGGTTTTTACAATTTTTTAGGATGGCCCTTTTGACCGGTGGGAAATGAGACTTCTTTGTTGTGCACATTTGCATTGCTTGCTTGCTTCGTTGCCCATAAAGTGCGTATGCGTTTTTTCCTGGATATAATCAGGAAAAACACATACGCCCTTTTGGGCCAACTGCATCATTGTCGAAATTCTGCCATTTTTCATGTGCTTTAAAGACGAGTCCAATCTATCTCTTGAAATCTGTTTCTTGCAATTCTGTCTTGCATTCAGATCCTCTTCTTTCCCTTACCTCAACATAGTTTTGGACGTTAGTTTTCATTTATAACTCTGCAGGTTTGTGAATTGCAGTGACCCTGAGCTCCATTTTTTAAGTTGCTCTTTTGTGAGCTGGCCTCAAACCCGCAGGATTGCTTCAGGCCCTATTTTGGCTCCGGCGAGGTGGGCTGAGCCTTTTTTCAATTCTTATTCTTAATGGGAAATTAGAGTGATATGTGCCCGTCCAAACCCCTACAACTATTCTCTCATTGGTTCCCCCTCTTCCCGTTCATCCTCCTCACAATTTGCAAAATGTGTGAAACAGAAGTTTAAATGTGCTGATTCTCCAAGTGGGGAGATTCTAAGTAACGTGGCTGGAATGGTGAACAGGAGCACCAGGAGAGGATAAATGAGCTGCATTTTAGACACATCTCCCGATCACATGGTGTACAGTCCTCTGGGTTTTCCATGCATGTTTTAGCTGTAGGAAGATCCCTTGAACCTGCAGATTTGGGACCCATTGAATGGGTACCAGGTAGTATTACTTTAAAGGGTGTGCATTTCCTCACCCAACCTCACATTTCTCTTAGTGCAAACAGTTTCCAGCCTTATGTCTCATCCTGCTGTGGGTCTAGATGTGTTCAATCCATGTTGCATCACCGTCCCTGAGGAAAAGTTGTAAGAGGTTTTCTCTGTCTCTCTGTCGTTTATTTTTTTCAATTTATTACTATATTGGTTACAGCTGATTTTCAAAGCTCTGTTTCTTGCTGCTGTACATCCACTTGATTCATGTACAGAGAGACATCAGTAAATTCTTTTTCAGATTCTTACCAGTCGTATATATTCTTTTCCGTTGACTTGAGTGTGCTGAGTGCAGTTCTTTTAGCTACCGTGTAGGCCTTGTTGATTATCAGTTTGGTATTTGGAATGGTATCTTTGCTAATTTCAACCTCCTGGATGATGCCTCACCCCTCCCCACCTTTCCCGTTTAGCAGCCTTATGCGTGTTTCCTACATATTTGACTATGTTTTTGTTTTGTAATTTATTTCATGTGTAGCCATTTTGGATTCCACCTTTAAGTGATATCTTATGATATGTGTCTTTTTCTTTTTGAATTATGTCACTTAGAATGATCATACGTAACTCCTCCGGAGTTGTTACAACTGGCCATAGTTCATTGATTTCCAGGCTGAATAATATTCCACTCTACCTAAGTACCACATCTCTATCCACTTTTTCCCTCCAGAGACATTTAAGTTATATCCTAGTCGAGGATCTTTTAAACAGAGAGGGGGTAAACATTGGGGTGCCTGTGTCCTCTCGATTTTTGTTTTTCCCAAGATATACGCCCATGAGTGCAAGTGCCCTATGCTCTGTAGCTCATTTTTTAGATGCTTTAGTAAACACAATACACTTCTCCAGAATGGCCGTTGGCAATATACATTTCCACTATAAGTCTCACAGGGCTCCCTCTTCTCCTTGCCATGTCCTGCATTTCTGTTGTTTACGCTTTATGAGGATGGCTCTTCTGACTGATGCGAAGTGATATCTTTTGTAGTATTGACTTCCAGTGCCCACCTGTTTGCTTGGCTAAAAAAGTGTATGCCCTTTTCTTGAATATATACAGAAAAAAACGCATACACCCTTTTTGGCCAACTGCAATGTTGGCAATGTTCAGCTCCTTTTCTTGTGCTTAATGGCGAGTCCTTTCTACCTCCTCAGATCCCTTTCCTGCCATTCTCCCTTGCTTACAAGTCCTTTTCTCTGACTTTCCTCAAGACATTTTTCAGTGATGGATATTTTCAACTCTGCAGTTTCGTGAATTTTACTGCCCCTGAGTTCCATTTTTCAACTTGTGTTTATGGGAACTAGCCACAAAGCAGCGGGATTTCCTCAAGCCCTATACTGTTTCCATGGGCAACCCTAGCCTTTGGTCAATTCGTCTTCCTGATTGGAAATTAGAGTGACATGTGCCTGTCTGAACACCTAGGACTTGTCTCTCATTGTTCCTCATCCTTCCGCTTCATCCTCTGGACAAATTCCAAACTGTACGCAACAGGATGTTGACAGTGCTGACATCTCCAAGTGGGGAGACTGTTAGTAAAGACGCTGGAGGGGTGAACCCGAGCACCAGGAGATGAGGAGATGAGATGCCTTTTCCAAACTCTTCCCGATCAGACGGTATACCATCCTCTGGGTGTGACAGACATGTTTTAGCAGTAGGAAGAGTCCCATTCATGTAAGGAGAAAACCAGGGCTTTTTCAAAATCAGTGTCTGCCCGAAACCCAAACTGGGGAATTTTTTAAGCTACGGCTACACATATGTTCTTTAAGGGCCTGGGGAAGTAGGCAGAGTCCAAACTTTAGATGATTGAAGTCTTCAGGGTCAGAAGCACTCACCACCAGCTTCCCTTAGGTTACACTTTAACTGTCATTGATAGATGACAATGACAATAAAAATATCTATTCTTTTCCAGATTATTTCCCCTTATAGCTTATTGCAAAATGTTGAGTGTAGTTCCCTGTGCTATACAGTAGTTCCTTGTTGATGATCTATTTTATACATAGCAGTGTGTATGTGTTAATCCCAAACTGTTAATTTATCCCTCCTCCCACCTTTCCCCTTTGGTAATAATAAATTATAAGATTTTATACTTCTCAGAAATGGGGGAGCTGAAAGAGAGGTATCATTTTCAATGGAAAAGCATTTAAAACAAGATTGAAGCTTTAACCAAGATTATTAGATGTACATCCTTGGAAAGAAATCACTTCGTTTCTCTAATATTGACCTGACAAATAAGACAAACCTTTTCACTGAACTTGCTTATAATAAAGTGATGGAAATATCAAATGGAAGTGTTAGAAACATCTTATTTTACCCGAGCCTTATACACTGTTCTATGTTAACTACAGTTTGGCTCACACATCTGTTCATTGAGGTTACAATAGTCTCAATTTCTGTTACTGATCCTCCAGAGTGGACCCCAACAAGTGTCCCCCTGCCCAGTGTCATTGGGGCCAACAGATCGAGACTGAGTTTGGTTCAGAAGCAAAGGATCAGAGAATGGAGAGGTGAGAGCATGCACTACCCCGTGGGCTGTGGGCTGGGCTGTTGTGTAGAGGTCCTGTCAGAGTCAGTGGGAGGGAGGGGGCGGAGCTCTCGAGGGCCGGGGTGGCTGCAGCTCATGCTCTATATCGCGGAGTCTGCACTGGGCCCCAGGAGCTGAGGTGTCGTCCCAGCCATTCTGCACTAGGAAATCTGGTCTGAAGTGCCGGGTGTGGAACCTCTGCATGCGGGACCCTAGGAGCACATGAAATTAGACAAAGCACAAAGGATAAAAAAGGTTAGACTTGACTTTATTGCCCAGATTCTATTTTTATCTCCCAGGGATTTTTAATGGGCTTTGCTGGGGACAAACCCCTCCTCTGCCTTTTGTCCCGTTCCTCATTCTTGGAGTGCTGAGGGTGCAGACCCTTCTTCTGTAACTGCTGAGTGCTGAGTTGGGAGCCCTCATACCCGGGGGCGAGGGTCAGAGCTTCTCCCCAGCAGCCTCCAGGTGACGTTGATTGTCCCCAGGCCCCCTGCCTCCCTGCTCGTCCACCTGAGCACCAGCATTGGAAGTGTTATAGATTCTAATGACCTTTAAGGGTCCAGGAAAGAGATGTGCAGAGACGCTGTGGGGGCCGGTTTCACCCCGCCCCACATTTGTTCGGCCACCTTAGGCTGACCGTTTCTGCCAGCCTAGATGCTCTGACCAGTAGTCTGCGCTTTCTTCAATTAGGCCCCTGAATTAACGTACAAACAGCACCAGGTGTCAGAGCCCTGCCTGCTCAACTCCCAGACAGTCCAGGGTCAGTGGTGATCAAGGACCATGATGGCCACTGAGTCAACAGCCTTTTGAAGTAAACAGGAGTCCAGCTGGTCTTATTGGCCACCATCATCATGGTGTCTGTAGGCTTTTCTATGGTGACAGTGTGATATACGGTTCCCCCGCCAAGATTATTAGCTCCCCTCTGCATGCAGTAAGTCCTGCAAGCAGTAGTCTACTCTTTTGGGACACACTCTTGTTGTTTTATGAGAGAAACTCCAGGTCAAGTGATGTTCACACGAGTCGTCATGGTGCCCTGTTGCCCCCGGTTATCTCTCTGGATGTTGGAGTTGGAGGGCCTCCTCACTCGAGGTTGGTGTGCCCATGGAGCGAACCCTGCAACTTCAGGGCATGGTTGGTGGTTAGGATCACCACGTGGGGTCCTTTTCCCTTAGGAGGGAGGTGGCCTTTTGGGCTGCTGATTTCCAGGTTTTTAGATACCACCAGTATCTTGGCCAGATGTGGCAGTGGGCCAAGCCCCTTGGTGCCCGTAGTTTATCCTACCTGGATGGCATTCTTGCATTGTTCCATTTCAAGTGGTCCCAGTTTTTGCACTAATTCTCCAATGGCGATTCACCTTTCACCGGGAATGTAAAGGTCAAAGGGTTTAGCTAAATTAGGGAGTTCCAGGGCAAGGGTCTGAATTGACTGCTCTTTCCATTCTTGAAAGGCCACTTCTGGATTCTATTCAAAAGGATCATCATCTTTTCCTTTCAGTGTTTCATATAGAGGCCCAGCTAGTAGACTGTAGTTAGGGATCCAGAAGCAGCAAACCCTGGCCTCCCCAGGAACCCCTAAGCTGTCTTCTAGTTTTAGAAAGGGGTAAGGCTGAAAATGGTTTCTTCCCTTTCCTGGGATGGGCTTCTCCGACCTTCTGTGAGAACGAAGCCCAGGCAGGTCACCGCAGTCTGTGATATTTGAGCTTTTTCTTGGACAACTTCTATCCTTTATTGGCTTGGTAGTTCAGAGGCCTCCTTAGTAGGGCTGGCGATCAGAATGTTGTCTGCGTACTGAAGGAGGGTTTCCTTTTCCAGAGGTAGAACTTTTAGGTCTTTAGCTAAGCTTTCCCCAAAGATGGTGTGGGAATTTTTGCACCCTTGGGGCAAGACGGCCCGGAAGTATTGTTTTAGTTGTATGTTGAGTCCTGCCACTCACAAGCCAAAATTTCTTGTGACTCTGGGACTAATGGAATACAAAAGAAGGCATCATTGAAGACTAATACAGAATACCATGTCCTGGTGGTTGGTAGAATGACCAGCAGGGTGTAGGAATTAGGAGCAGCTGGAGGTATATCCTCGGTGGCTTCACTGACTGTCCTGACATCATTTACCAGGTCCCCAGCAGCCCATGGGGCTCTCGTGGTCAGACCAATCCCAGAATATGGAGCTCACCTGGGCAGGTACCCCACCCCCACCCCAGCCCACGGGGCTCTCGTGGTCAGGCCCCTCCCAGGATACAGAGCTACCCTTGCAGGTACCGTGGCTGGGCTGGGCACACAGGAACCGTGCACATAGCCTTCATTGCAGAGCACCCCCAGCTCACCTGTCGCTCAGAGCTGACACAGAGCACCTCAGAGCAGGACTTGAACTAACAAACAGCAGCTGCGACAGGTCTGTGACCCTGGGCATCACTCTGTGCGGCCTCCCTCCACCTGGTCTTCCAGAGACTTCCACTGCACCCGGGGCACCAGGCCTCTGTCTCCAACCACCACCCACCCCTCCTCTCCCTGACTCCTGGGTTCCTCTCATTAGGAGAGGGTTTTCTTGAAGTTGTCTCCCACTCATGGGCCAGATAAAATGATTAGAAAACAAGCCAAAGCTGCAGCCCCTTGTCTATCCTGACTCTCAGGAGCCCACACCTGTTCCTTGGACCTGGCAGGTTCAGCAAGTTCCATTTTCTGCAACTGTGAGCCCCTGAGGGATGATGATTGGCTGACCTGGGCAGCCTTACCGTGCCGGCCAGCCCTCCCCAGGTGTGCCTGGGTTGAGATCAATATAAATACCACTCCAGGCAGCAAGAGGCCCTGCAGCCGTGCCTGACACCATTTTCTCTGCCCTGTCAGCAGTCTCGGGGCTGGGCTGGTGGGAGGGAGTGAGAGGCCACGGCTTTGTGGGTGGCCCAGTGTGAGTGGGGCTCTGCTGGACTTTCTGCAGCAGTTGCCAGGCTGCCACCTGCTAAAGAAGAGGATGTGTCACCCATACCTGCTGCTGGAATTTCTCCCTGGGCAGAGGTGAGGAAGGAAAAAAGCAGTGGGGGCAGGGACAGGACGGGTATCTCAGGCAGGGAAATGGAAATCTTCCAGAAGAGCACCCAGGGCCAGGACCATCCTGGCTGGCCTGCAGGCACCAAGTCGGCCGGTATGCTGTCACTCGTGTGGCTCTATGGCCCTTCCTCTAGGCTTTCAAGTCCTTGTATATATTCAGGTGTTTTACCTGGGACGGGTGGGAATAGTTCAGCAGCAACTGGCCTGGGGCTCAGCTCACGTTTACTCACAGATGCCTCGGCACGGTGCCCCAGCTTTGCAATGAGGACGCTTGTTGCGTGGGGGCTGCTGGCTGAATGGGAGACGATTCCCCACCACTGACCAACTTCAGAATTGTTTACAACTGGAGCAAGTGCCCTGATACGGTTTTCCTCTGTGGAACTGGTGGGTTCTGTGTTTTTTTTCTCTTTTTCGTTTTTGGTTCAAGGTAGATTTTATTCCTCTTTTTTGTATTTACAGATATAAGCATGGAAATAATTTATTCATATAAATACATGTATGTGAAGGGAATAATTGTTTTTTCTGTTTTATTTTTTAAATTTTATTTCTTTTTAATTTTGAATTTTATTTTATATTTTTATACAGCAGGTTCTTATTGGTTATCTATTTTATACATATAAATGTATACATGCCAATCCCAGTCTCTCAACTCCTCCCACCACCACCCCCCCCAACAGCTTTCCCCCCTTGTTGTCCATACGTTTGTTGTCTACATCTGTTGCTCTATTTATGCCTTGCAAAATGGTTAACCTGCACAGTTTTTCTAGGTTCCACATATATGCATGAATATATAAGATTTGTTTTTCTCTTTCTGACTTACTTCACTCTGTATGACAGTCTCTAGATCCATCGACGTCTCTACAAATGACCCAATTTCATTCCTTTTCATGGCTTAGTAATATTCCATTTTATATATGTACCACAGCTTTATGCATTCGTCTGTCTGTGGGCATTTAGGTTGCTTCCATTACCTCGATATTGTAAAGAGTGATACAATGAACATTGTGGTGAATGTCTCTTTTTGATTTATGGTTTTGTCTGGGTATATGTCCAGAACTGGGATTGCTGTATCATATGGTAATTCTACTGTTAGTTTCTTAAGAAACTCCATATTGTTCTCCATAGTGACTGTATCAATTTATATTCCCAACAGTAGTGGAAGAGGGTTCCTTTTCTCCACACATTTCCAGCATTTTTTGTTTGTAGATTTTCTGATGATGCCCATTCTACCAGGTGTGAGGTGATACCTCATTGTTGAGTCCATTTTGTTGAGCAAGGGGTAGGTCTTGTCTATTACATATTTAGCTTATGGAACAGTATCTGTGCTAATTTCAAACTCTGCTTTTATGCAGCACCACAACTCACCTTCCCCCTTAAGCAAGCATAAGTTGGTTTTCTAAACATGAGACCCTGTTCTGTTTTGTAATTCAGTTCATGTGTAACCAAGTTCACATTCCATGTATTAGTGATACCTTATGATGTTTCTCTTTCTGTGTGACTTTTTTCACTTACAATCACCGTGCCTCAATCCACTCACTATGCTGGTACGGGCCTGGTGACATAGTTTTCATTGCTGAAAGGTATTCTGTTGTACGTAAGTACCGCAACTTCTTTATCCATTATTTGCTCTCTGGCATATTTAACTTGTGCTGAAGAAGAGGTTCCTGTAAAAGAGCCGTCCCGAATTTTGGGGTGGCTGTGTCTTTTTGATTTTAATTTCCCTAAGCTATAGGACCATAAGTGGAAGTGCCCTAGGCTCTGTTGCTTTGTTTTTTAGATGTTTCAGGAAACACCATACACTTCTCCCGAGTGGCTGTTGGCAATTTACAACCTGCCCATCAGCATAACAAGGCTCTCAGTTCTCCATGGCCTGTCCTGCCTTTCTGGATTTTACACTTTTTTCAGATGGCCCTTTTGACCCGGGGGAAGTGAGACTGCATTGTAGTGCAGATTTCCTTTGCAAGCTTGCTTGGTTGGCCAAAAAGGGCGTATGCGTTTTTTCCTGAATATATTCAGGAAAAAACGCATACGCCCTTTTTGGTCAAGTGCATCATTGTGGACGTTCTGCCTCTTTTCCTATGCTTTAAATGCAATTCCAGTCTACCTCTTGCAATCGGTTTCCTGCAATTCTGCCCCGCATTCAAGTCCTCTTGGCAGCCTTACTTCAGTATATTTTTGGACGATAGCTGTCATTTATAACTCTGCAGGTTTGTGAATTCAGTGCCACTGAGTTCCTTTCTTCAACTCGCTTTCTTGTGAGCTGGCCGCAACACCGCAGGATTGCTTCAGGCCCTAATCTGGTTCCGGCACGGCACGCTGAGCCTTTGGTTAATTCCTCTTCCTGGTGGGAAATGAGAGTTAAATTTGCCCGTCCAGACACCTCCACCTAGTCTCTCATTGGTTCTCCCTATTCCTGTTCATCTTCCGCAGAAATTGCAAACTGGGCCAAACAGGAGGTTAAAGGCACTGACTCTCCAAGTCGGGAGAGTGTTAGTAAACCATCTGGAATGTTGCACCCGAGTACCAGGGGACGAGAACTGAGACATATTGGAACACGTCTCCCGATCAAATGGTTGATCATACTCTGGGTTCCACATGCATGATTTAACTGAAGGAAGAATCCCTTAAACCTGGAGTGTTGAGACCCGTGGAATGGGTACCATGCAATATGACTTCAAAGGGTCTTCATTTGCTCACCGAACCTCTCCAATCCTATCACTGCTGCGTTTATGCCCCTGTACACACGATTGATTCTCTTTCAGAGACATAGCGATCCATAGGTTTTAAGATACTTACTAGTCATGCATTCTTAGGCGTTTAATATGTGGTGTTCAGTCCATTTCGTTGAGCAAGGAGTAGCTCTTGTCTATTACATATTTGGCTTAAGGAACTTTATCTGTGCTTATTTCAATCTCTGGTTTTATGCAGCACCCCAACTCATCTTTCCCCTTAAGCAAGCATAAGTTGGTTTTCTAAATTTGAGACCCTATTGTGTTTTGTAATCCAGTTCCTGTGTAGCCAAGTTTACATTCCGTGGATTAGTGATATCTTATGATGTTTCTTTTTCTGTGTGACTTATTTCAGTTAGAATCATCATACCTGAATCCACTCATTATGCTGCTACGGGCCTGATGACATAGATTTTATTGCTGAGTGATATTGCATTGTACGTAAATACCACAACTTCTTTATCCATTTTTCACTTTCTGCGATATTGAACTTGTACCGTAAACGAGGTTCTTGTAAACAGAGCCATCCCAAACTTTGGGGTGGCTGTGGTTTTTTGATTTTAATTTCCCTAAGCTATAGGACCATAAGTGACAGTGTCCTAGGCTCTGTTGCTTTGTTTTTTAGATGTTTCAGGAAACACCATACACTTCTCCCTAGTGGCTGTTGGCAATTTACATCCCGCCCATCAGCATAACAAGGCTCCCAGTTCTCCATGGCCTGTCCTGCCTTTCTGGATTTTACACTTTATTCAGATGGCCCTTTTGACCCGGGGGAAGTGAGACTGCATTGTAGTGCAGATTTCCTTTGAAAGCTTGCTTGGTTGGCCAAAAAGGGCGTATGCGTTTTTTCCTGAATATATTCAGGAAAAAACGCATACGCCCTTTTTGGCCAAGTGCATCATTGTCGACGTTCTGCCTCTTTTCCTATGCTTTAAATGCAATTCCAGTCTACCTCCTGAAATAGGTTTCCTGCAATTCTGCCCCACTTTCAAGTCCTCTTGGGAGCCTTACTTCAGTATATTTTTGGACGATTGCTTTCATTTATAACTCTGCAGGTTTGTGAATTACAGTGCCCGTGAGCTCCTTTCTTCAACTCGCTTTCTTGGGAGCTGGCCGCAACACCGCAGGATTGCTTCAGGCCCTAATCTGGTTCTGGCACGGCACGCTGAGCCTTTGGTTAATTCCTCTTCCTGGTGGGAAATGAGAGTTAAATTTGCCCGTCCAGACACCTCCAGCTAGTCTCTAACTTGTTCTCCCTATTCCTGTTCATCTTCCACAGAAATTGCAAACTGGGCCAAACAGGAGGTTAAAGGCACTGACTCTCCAAGTCGGGAGAGTGTTAGTAAAGCGTCTGGAATGTTGCACCTGAGTACCAGGGGACGAAAACTGAGACATATTGGAACACGTCTCCCGATCACACGGTTGATCATACTCTGGGTTCCACATGTATGATTTAGCTGAAGTAAGAATCCCTTAAACCTGGAGAGTTGAGACCCGTGGAATGGGTACCATGCAATATGTCTTCAAAGGGTCTTCATTTGCTCACCGAACCTCTCCAATCCTATCACTGCTGCGTTTATGCCCCTGTACTCACGCTCGATTCTCTTTCAGAGACATAGCAATCTTTAGGTTTTAAGATACTTACTAGTCAGGTACATTATAAGGTGTTTAACATGGGGTTTTGAGTCCATTTCGTTGAGCAAGGAGTAGCTCTTGTCTGTTACATATTTGGCTTAAGGAACTTTATCTGTGCTCATTTCAATCTCTGGTTTTATACAACACCCCAACTCACCTTTCCCCTTAAGCAAGCATAAGTTGGTTTTCTAAATTTGAGACCCTGTTCTGTTTTGTAATTCAGTTCCTGTGTAGCCAAGTTTACATTCCGTGTATTAGTGATATCTTATGATGTTTCTTTTTCTGTGTGACTTATTTCAGTTAGAATCATTCTACCTGAATCCACTCAATATGCTGCTACGTGCCTGATGACATAGATTTCATTGCTGAGTGATATTGCATTGTACGTAAGTACCACAACTTCTTTATCCATTTTTCACTTTCTTTGATATTGAACTTGTACCGTAAACGAGGTTCTTGTAATAAGAGCCGTACCAAATTTTGGGGTGGCTGTGTCTTTTTGATTTTAATTTCCCTAAGCTATAGGACCATAAGTGGAAGTGCCCTAGGCTCTGTTGCTTTGTTTCTTAGATGTTTCAGGAAACACCTACACTTCTCCCAAGTGGCTGTTGGCAAATTACAACCTGCCCATCAGCATAACAAGGCTCCCAGTTCTCCATGGCCTGTCCTGCCTTTCTGGATTTTACACTTTTTTCAGATGGCCCTTTTGACCGGGGGGAAGTGAGACTTCATTGTAGTGCAGATTTCCTTTGCAAGCTTGTTTGGTTGGCCAAAAAGGGCGTATGCGTTTTTTCCTGAATATATTCAGGAAAAATCGCATACGCCTTTTTTGGCCAAGTGCATCATTGTCGACGTTCTGCCTCTTTTCCTATGCTTTAAATGCAATTCCTGTCTACCTCCTGAAATCGGTTTCCTGCAATTCTGCCTTGCTTTCGATGCCTCTTCATAGCCTTACCTCAATATATTTTTTGAAAATAGTTGGCCTTTATAACTCTGCACGTTTTTGAGTTGCAGTGGCCCTTAGCTCCATTTTTCAGCTCATATTTTTGTGATCTTGCCTCATAACCACAGGATTCCTTCACGCCCTTTTCTTCTTCTGGGGCACCTTGCTGTGCCTTTGGTTTATTCTTCTTACTGATGTGAAATTAGAGTGACATGTGCCCATTGAAACCGCTACAGTTAGTTTCTCACTGGTTCCCCCTATTCCCATTCATCCTCCACACTAACTGCAGACTGTGCGATACCAGAACTTAAAGGCATTGACTCTCCATGTGGGGATGTTTTTAGTAAAGCGGCTGGAATGTCGATCCGGAGCCCCAGGAGAGGAAAAATGAGGTGCGTTTTAGAAACCTTTCCCGATCATATGGTATACCAGTCGCTGGGTTTCCCAAGCATGGTTTAGCTGTAGGAAGATTCCCTTCAACCTGGATTGTTGGGACCCTTGGAATGAGTAGCATGAAGTATTGCATTAAACTTTTGGCAGTTGCTCACCAAAACTCACCAATCCTCTCAGCCCCAAGTGTCCAGCCTTATGTCTTATCCAGCTGTGGGTTTATATGTGGTCAATCCAGGTTGCATCACAGCCCCTGAGCAAATTTTGTAAGAATTTTTCTCTCTTTCATTGTTTCTGCGTTTTGTTTTTAAAATTTATTTCTATAATGGGGTTTAGCTCATTTTCACTGCTGTGTTTGTGCCGCTCTGCACACACTTGATTCCCTTATGGAGATATATCAATACATGGATTTTAAGATTCTTATTACTCAGATATATTTCTCTGCGGTGTATAAGGTGTGTTGAGGCCAGTTCATTGAGCAAGGTGTAGATCTTGTCTAATATCTATTTGTTTTATTGAACGGTATCTGTGCTAATTTCAAACTCTGGTTTTATGCATCACCCCACCTCTCCTTTCCCCTTAAGCTGACATAAGTGTGTTTTCTACATGTGAGACACTGTTCTGTTCTGTAATTCATTTCTTGTGCAGCCATATTTACCCTCCCTCTATAAGTGATATCTTATGATATGTTTCTTTTTCTGTTTGACTTATTTCAAGTAGTATTATCGGACCTAAATCCACTCTTTATCCTTCTACTAGCCTTATTACCTTGATTTCATGGTGAAGAGATATTCCATTGTACATAAGTACCACATCTTCTTTATCCATTGTTCTCTTTCCTGGGATATTTAAGGTGTACTGAAGTTGAGGTTCTTGTAAACAGAGTAGCCCTAAACTGTGGTGTGCTTGTGTCTTGTTGATTTTTAGACTTCCCTAGATATATTCCCATGATTGGAAGTGTCCTATGCTCTGTAGCTCTGTTTTTTAGATGATTTAGGAACCACCATACACTTTTCCAGAGTGGCTCTCGGCAGTTCACACACTGCCCATCAGCGTATAAAGGCTCCCTGTTCTCCATGGCCTGTCCTGCATTTCTGGTTTTTACAATTTTTTAGGATGGCCCTTTTGACCGGTGGGAAATGAGACTTCTTTGTTGTGCACATTTGCATTGCTTGCTTGCTTCGTTGCCCATAAAGTGCGTATGCGTTTTTTCCTGGATATAATCAGGAAAAACACATACGCCCTTTTGGGCCAACTGCATCATTGTCGAAATTCTGCCATTTTTCATGTGCTTTAAAGACGAGTCCAATCTATCTCTTGAAATCTGTTTCTTGCAATTCTGTCTTGCATTCAGATCCTCTTCTTTCCCTTACCTCAACATAGTTTTGGACGTTAGTTTTCATTTATAACTCTGCAGGTTTGTGAATTGCAGTGACCCTGAGCTCCATTTTTTAAGTTGCTCTTTTGTGAGCTGGCCTCAAACCCGCAGGATTGCTTCAGGCCCTATTTTGGCTCCGGCGAGGCGGGCTGAGCCTTTTTTCAATTCTTATTCTTAATGGGAAATTAGAGTGATATGTGCCCGTCCAAACCCCTACAACTATTCTCTCATTGGTTCCCCCTCTTCCCGTTCATCCTCCTCACAATTTGCGAAATGTGTGAAACAGAAGTTTAAATGTGCTGATTCTCCAAGTGGGCAGATTCTAAGTAACGTGGCTGGAATGGTGAACAGGAGCACCAGGAGAGGATAAATGAGCTGCATTTTAGACACATCTCCCGATCACATAGTGTACAGTCCTCTGGGTTTTCCATGCATGTTTTAGCTGTAGGAAGATCCCTTGAACCTGCAGATTTGGGACCCATTGAATGGGTACCAGGTAGTATTACTTTAAAGGGTGTGCATTTCCTCACCCAACCTCACATTTCTCTTAGTGTAAACAGTTTCCAGCCTTATGTCTCATCCTGCTGTGGGTCTAGATGTGTTCAATCCATGTTGCATCACCGTCCCTGAGGAAAAGTTGTAAGAGGTTTTCTCTGTCTCTCTGTCGTTTATTTTTTTCAATTTATTACTATATTGGTTACAGCTGATTTTCAAAGCTCTGTTTCTTGCTGCTGTACATCCACTTGATTCATGTACAGAGAGACATCAGTAAATTCTTTTTCAGATTCTTACCAGTCGTATATATTCTTTTCCGTTGACTTGAGTGTGCTGAGTGCAGTTCTTTTAGCTACCGTGTAGGCCTTGTTGATTATCAGTTTGGTATTTGGAATGGTATCTTTGCTAATTTCAACCTCCTGGATGATGCCTCACCCCTCCCCACCTTTCCCGTTTAGCAGCCTTATGCGTGTTTCCTACATATTTGACTATGTTTTTGTTTTGTAATTTATTTCATGTGTAGCCATTTTGGATTCCACCTTTAAGTGATATCTTATGATATGTGTCTTTTTCTTTTTGAATTATGTCACTTAGAATGATCATACGTAACTCCTCCGGAGTTGTTACAACTGGCCATAGTTCATTGATTTCCAGGCTGAATAATATTCCACTCTACCTAAGTACCACATCTCTATCCACTTTTTCCCTCCAGAGACATTTAAGTTATATCCTAGTCGAGGATCTTTTAAACAGAGAGGGGGTAAACATTGGGGTGCCTGTGTCCTCTCGATTTTTGTTTTTCCCAAGATATACGCCCATGAGTGCAAGTGCCCTATGCTCTGTAGCTCATTTTTTAGATGCTTTAGTAAACACAATACACTTCTCCAGAATGGCCGTTGGCAATATACATTTCCACTATAAGTCTCACAGGGCTCCCTCTTCTTGCCATGTCCTGCATTTCTGTTGTTTACGCTTTATGAGGATGGCTCTTCTGACTGATGCGAAGTGATATCTTTTGTAGTATTGACTTCCAGTGCCCACCTGTTTGCTTGGCTAAAAAAGTGTATGCCCTTTTCTTGAATATATACAGAAAAAAACGCATACACCCTTTTTGGCCAACTGCAATGTTGGCAATGTTCAGCTCCTTTTCTTGTGCTTAATGGCGAGTCCTTTTTACCTCCTCAGATCCCTTTCCTGCCATTCTCCCTTGCTTACAAGTCCTTTTCTCTGACTTTCCTCAAGACATTTTTCAGTGATGGATATTTTCAACTCTGCAGTTTCGTGAATTTTACTGCCCCTGAGTTCCATTTTTCAACTTGTGTTTATGGGAACTGGCCACAAAGCAGCAGGATTTCCTCAAGCCCTATACTGTTTCCATGGGCAACCCTAGCCTTTGGTCAATTCGTCTTCCTGATTGGAAATTAGAGTGACATGTGCCTGTCTGAACACCTAGGACTTGTCTCTCATTGTTCCTCATCCTTCCGCTTCATCCTCTGGACAAATTCCAAACTGTACGCAACAGGATGTTGACAGTGCTGACATCTCCAAGTGGGGAGACTGTTAGTAAAGACGCTGGAGGGGTGAACCCGAGCACCAGGAGATGAGGAGATGAGATGCCTTTTCCAAACTCTTCCCGATCAGACGGTATACCATCCTCTGGGTGTGACAGACATGTTTTAGCAGTAGGAAGAGTCCCATTCATGTAAGGAGAAAACCAGGGCTTTTTCAAAATCAGTGTCTGCCCGAAGCCCAAACTGGGGAATTTTTTAAGCTACGGCTACACATATGTTCATTAAGGGCCTGGGGAAGTAGGCAGAGTCCAAACTTTAGATGATTGAAGTCTTCAGGGTCAGAAGCACTCACCACCAGCTTCCCTTAGGTTACACTTTAACTGTCATTGATAGATGACAATGACAATAAAAATATCTATTCTTTTCCAGATTATTTCCCCTTATAGCTTATTGCAAAATGTTGAGTGTAGTTCCCTGTGCTATACAGTAGTTCCTTGTTGATGATCTATTTTATACATAGCAGTGTGTATGTGTTAATCCCAAACTGTTAATTTATCCCTCCTCCCACCTTTCCCCTTTGGTAATAATAAATTATAAGATTTTATACTTCTCATAAATGGGGGAGCTGAAAGAGAGGTATCATTTTCAATGGAAAAGCATTTAAAACAAGATTGAAGCTTTAACCAAGATTATTAGATGTACATCCTTGGAAAGAAATCACTTCGTTTCTCTAATATTGACCTGACAAATAAGACAAACCTTTTCACTGAACTTGCTTATAATAAAGTGATGGAAATATCAAATGGAAGTGTTAGAAACATCTTATTTTACCCGAGCCTTATACACTGTTCTATGTTAACTACAGTTTGGCTCACACATCTGTTCATTGAGGTTACAATAGTCTCAATTTCTATTACAGATCCTCCAGAGTGGACCCCAACAAGTGTCCCCCTGCCCAGTGTCATTGGGGCCAACAGATCGAGACTGAGTTTGGTTCAGAAGCAAAGGATCAGAGAATGGAGAGGTGAGAGCATGCACTACCCCGTGGGCTGTGGGCTGGGCTGTTGTGTAGAGGTCCTGTCAGAGTCAGTGGGAGGGAGGGGGCGGAGCTCTCGAGGGCCGGGGTGGCTGCAGCTCATGCTCTATATCGCGGAGTCTGCACTGGGCCCCAGGAGCTGAGGTGTCGTCCCAGCCATTCTGCACTAGGAAATATGGTCTGAAGTGCCGGGTGTGGAACCTCTGCATGCGGGACCCTAGGAGCACATGAAATTAGACAAAGCACAAAGGATAAAAAAGGTTAGACTTGACTTTATTGCCCAGATTCTATTTTTATCTCCCAGGGATTTTTAATGGGCTTTGCTGGGGACAAACCCCTCCTCTGCCTTTTGTCCCGTTCCTCATTCTTGGAGTGCTGAGGGTGCAGACCCTTCTTCTGTAACTGCTGAGTGCTGAGTTGGGAGCCCTCATACCCGGGGGCGAGGGTCAGAGCTTCTCCCCAGCAGCCTCCAGGTGACGTTGATTGTCCCCAGGCCCCCTGCCTCCCTGCTCGTCCACCTGAGCACCAGCATTGGAAGTGTTATAGATTCTAATGACCTTTAAGGGTCCAGGAAAGAGATGTGCAGAGACGCTGTGGGGGCCGGTTTCACCCCGCCCCACATTTGTTCGGCCACCTTAGGCTGACCGTTTCTGCCAGCCTAGATGCTCTGACCAGTAGTCTGCGCTTTCTTCAATTAGGCCCCTGAATTAACGTACAAACAGCACCAGGTGTCAGAGCCCTGCCTGCTCAACTCCCAGACAGTCCAGGGTCAGTGGTGATCAAGGACCATGATGGCCACTGAGTCAACAGCCTTTTGAAGTAAACAGGAGTCCAGCTGGTCTTATTGGCCACCATCATCATGGTGTCTGTAGGCTTTTCTATGGTGACAGTGTGATATACGGTTCCCCCGCCAAGATTATTAGCTCCCCTCTGCATGCAGTAAGTCCTGCAAGCAGTAGTCTACTCTTTTGGGACACACTCTTGTTGTTTTATGAGAGAAACTCCAGGTCAAGTGATGTTCACACGAGTCGTCATGGTGCCCTGTTGCCCCCGGTTATCTCTCTGGATGTTGGAGTTGGAGGGCCTCCTCACTCGAGGTTGGTGTGCCCATGGAGCGAACCCTGCAACTTCAGGGCATGGTTGGTGGTTAGGATCACCACGTGGGGTCCTTTTCCCTTAGGAGGGAGGTGGCCTTTTGGGCTGCTGATTTCCAGGTTTTTAGATACCACCAGTATCTTGGCCAGATGTGGCAGTGGGCCAAGCCCCTTGGTGCCCGTAGTTTATCCTACCTGGATGGCATTCTTGCATTGTTCCATTTCAAGTGGTCCCAGTTTTTGCACTAATTCTCCAATGGCGATTCACCTTTCACCGGGAATGTAAAGGTCAAAGGGTTTAGCTAAATTAGGGAGTTCCAGGGCAAGGGTCTGAATTGACTGCTCTTTCCATTCTTGAAAGGCCACTTCTGGATTCTATTCAAAAGGATCATCATCTTTTCCTTTCAGTGTTTCATATAGAGGCCCAGCTAGTAGACTGTAGTTAGGGATCCAGAAGCAGCAAACCCTGGCCTCCCCAGGAACCCCTAAGCTGTCTTCTAGTTTTAGAAAGGGGTAAGGCTGAAAATGGTTTCTTCCCTTTCCTGGGATGGGCTTCTCCGACCTTCTGTGAGAACGAAGCCCAGGCAGGTCACCGCAGTCTGTGATATTTGAGCTTTTTCTTGGACAACTTCTATCCTTTATTGGCTTGGTAGTTCAGAGGCCTCCTTAGTAGGGCTGGCGATCAGAATGTCGTCTGCGTACTGAAGGAGGGTTTCCTTTTCCAGAGGTAGAACTTTTAGGTCTTTAGCTAAGCTTTCCCCAAAGATGGTGTGGGAATTTTTGCACCCTTGGGGCAAGACGGCCCGGAAGTATTGTTTTAGTTGTATGTTGAGTCCTGCCACTCACAAGCCAAAATTTCTTGTGACTCTGGGACTAATGGAATACAAAAGAAGGCATCATTGAAGACTAATACAGAATACCATGTCCTGGTGGTTGGTAGAATGACCAGCAGGGTGTAGGAATTAGGAGCAGCTGGAGGTATATCCTCGGTGGCTTCACTGACTGTCCTGACATCATTTACCAGGTCCCCAGCAGCCCATGGGGCTCTCGTGGTCAGACCAATCCCAGAATATGGAGCTCACCTGGGCAGGTACCCCACCCCCACCCCAGCCCACGGGGCTCTCGTGGTCAGGCCCCTCCCAGGATACAGAGCTACCCTTGCAGGTACCGTGGCAGGGCTGGGCACACAGGAACCGTGCACATAGCCCTCATTGCAGAGCACCCCCAGCTCACCTGTCGCTCAGAGCTGACACAGAGCACCTCAGAGCAGGACTTGAACTAACAAACAGCAGCTGCGACAGGTCTGTGACCCTGGGCATCACTCTGTGCGGCCTCCCTCCACCTGGTCTTCCAGAGACTTCCACTGCACCCGGGGCACAAGGCCTCTGTCTCCAACCACCACCCACCCCTCCTCTCCCTGACTCCTGGGTTCCTCTCATTAGGAGAGGGTTTTCTTGAAGTTGTCTCCCACTCATGGGCCAGATAAAATGATTAGAAAACAAGCCAAAGCTGCAGCCCCTTGTCTATCCTGACTCTCAGGAGCCCACACCTGTTCCTTGGACCTGGCAGGTTCAGCAAGTTCCATTTTCTGCAACTGTGAGCCCCTGAGGGATGATGATTGGCTGACCTGGGCAGCCTTACCGTGCCGGCCAGCCCTCCCCAGGTGTGCCTGGGTTGAGATCAATATAAATACCACTCCAGGCAGCAAGAGGCCCTGCAGCCGTGCCTGACACCATTTTCTCTGCCCTGTCAGCAGTCTCGGGGCTGGGCTGGTGGGAGGGAGTGAGAGGCCACGGCTTTGTGGGTGGCCCAGTGTGAGTGGGGCTCTGCTGGACTTTCTGCAGCAGTTGCCAGGCTGCCACCTGCTAAAGAAGAGGATGTGTCACCCATACCTGCTGCTGGAATTTCTCCCTGGGCAGAGGTGAGGAAGGAAAAAAGCAGTGGGGGCAGGGACAGGACGGGTATCTCAGGCAGGGAAATGGAAATCTTCCAGAAGAGCACCCAGGGCCAGGACCATCCTGGCTGGCCTGCAGGCACCAAGTCGGCCGGCATGCTGTCACTCGTGTGGCTCTATGGCCCTTCCTCTAGGCTTTCAAGTCCTTGTATATATTCAGGTGTTTTACCTGGGACGGGTGGGAATAGTTCAGCAGCAACTGGCCTGGGGCTCAGCTCACGTTTACTCACAGATGCCTCGGCACGGTGCCCCAGCTTTGCAATGAGGACGCTTGTTGCGTGGGGGCTGCTGGCTGAATGGGAGACGATTCCCCACCACTGACCAACTTCAGAATTGTTTACAACTGGAGCAAGTGCCCTGATACGGTTTTCCTCTGTGGAACTGGTGGGTTCTGTGTTTTTTTTCTCTTTTTCGTTTTTGGTTCAAGGTAGATTTTATTCCTCTTTTTTGTATTTACAGATATAAGCATGGAAATAATTTATTCATATAAATACATGTATGTGAAGGGAATAATTGTTTTTTCTGTTTTATTTTTTAAATTTTATTTCTTTTTAATTTTGAATTTTATTTTATATTTTTATACAGCAGGTTCTTATTGGTTATCTATTTTATACATATAAATGTATACATGCCAATCCCAGTCTCTCAACTCCTCCCACCACCACCCCCCCCAACAGCTTTCCCCCCTTGTTGTCCATACGTTTGTTGTCTACATCTGTTGCTCTATTTATGCCTTGCAAAATGGTTAACCTGCACAGTTTTTCTAGGTTCCACATATATGCATGAATATATAAGATTTGTTTTTCTCTTTCTGACTTACTTCACTCTGTATGACAGTCTCTAGATCCATCGACGTCTCTACAAATGACCTAATTTCATTCCTTTTCATGGCTTAGTAATATTCCATTTTATATATGTACCACTGCTTTATGCATTCGTCTGTCTGTGGGCATTTAGGTTGCTTCCATTACCTCGATATTGTAAAGAGTGAGGCAATGAACATTGCGGTGAATGTCTCTTTTTGATTTATGGTTTTGTCTGGGTATATGTCCAGAACTGGGATTGCTGTATCATATGGTAATTCTACTGTTAGTTTCTTAAGAAACTCCATATTGTTCTCCATAGTGACTGTATCAATTTATATTCCCAACAGTAGTGGAAGAGGGTTCCTTTTCTCCACACATTTCCAGCATTTTTTGTTTGTAGATTTTCTGATGATGCCCATTCTACCAGGTGTGAGGTGATACCTCATTGTTGAGTCCATTTTGTTGAGCAAGGGGTAGGTCTTGTCTATTACATATTTAGCTTATGGAACGGTATCTGTGCTAATTTCAAACTCTGCTTTTATGCAGCACCACAACTCACCTTCCCCCTTAAGCAAGCATAAGTTGGTTTTCTAAACATGAGACCCTGTTCTGTTTTGTAATTCAGTTCATGTGTAACCAAGTTCACATTCCATGTATTAGTGATACCTTATGATGTTTCTCTTTCTGTGTGACTTTTTTCACTTAGAATCACCGTGCCTCAATCCACTCACTATGCTGGTACGGGCCTGGTGACATAGTTTTCATTGCTGAGAGGTATTCTGTTGTACGTAAGTACCGCAACTTCTTTATCCATTATTTGCTCTCTGGCATATTTAACTTGTGCTGAAGAAGAGGTTCCTGTAAAAGAGCCGTCCCAAATTTTGGGGTGGCTGTGTCTTTTTGATTTTAATTTCCCTAAGCTATAGGACCATAAGTGGAAGTGCCCTAGGCTCTGTTGCTTTGTTTTTTAGATGTTTCAGGAAACACCATACACTTCTCCCGAGTGGCTGTTGGCAATTTACATCCCGCCCATCAGCATAACAAGGCTCCCAGTTCTCCATGGCCTGTCCTGCCTTTCTGGATTTTACACTTTTTTCAGATGGCCCTTTTGACTGGGGGAAGTGAGACTTCATTATAGTGCAGATTTCCTTTGCAAGCTTGCTTGGTTGGCCAAAAAGGGCGTATGCGTTTTCTCCTGAATATATTCAGGAAAAAACGCATACGCCCTTTTTGACCAAGTGCATCATTGTCGACGTTCTGCCTCTTTTCCTATGCTTTAAATGCAATTCCAGTCTACCTCTTGCAATCGGTTTCCTGCAATTCTGCCCCGTTTTCAAGTCCTCTTGGCAGCCTTACTTCAGTATATTTTTGGACGATAGCTGTCATTTATAACTCTGCAGGTTTGTGAATTCAATGCCAATGAGTTCCTTTCTTCAACTCGCTTTCTTGTGAGCTGGCCGCAACACCGCAGGATTGCTTCAGGCCCTAATCTGGTTCCGGCACGGCACGCTGAGCCTTTGGTTAATTCCTCTTCCTGGTGGGAAATGAGAGTTAAATTTGCCCGTCCAGACACCTCCAGCTAGTCTCTCATTGGTTCTCCCTATTCCTGTTCATCTTCCGCAGAAATTGCAAACTGGGCCAAACAGGAGGTTAAAGGCACTGACTCTCCAAGTCGGGAGAGTGTTATTAAAGCGTCTGGAATGTTGCACCCGAGTACCAGGGGACGAGAACTGAGACATATTTGAACACGTCTCCCGATCACACGGTTGATCATACTCTGGGTTCCACATGCATGATTTAGCTGAAGGAAGAATCCCTTAAACCTGGAGCGTTGAGACCCGTGGAATGGGTACCATGCAATATGACTTCAAAGGGTCTTCATTTGCTCACCGAACCTCTCCAATCCTATCACTGCTGCGTTTATGCCCCTGTACACACGCTTGATTCTCTTTCGGAGACATAGCGATCCATAGGTTTTAAGATACTTACTAGTCAGGTACATTCTTAGGCATTTAATATGGGGTGTTCAGTCCATTTCGTTTAGCAAGGAGTAGCTCTTGTCTGTTACATATTTGGCTTAAGGAACTTTATCTGTGCTTATTTCAATCTCTGGTTTTATGCAGCACCCCAACTCACCTTTCCCCTTAAGCAAGCATAAGTTGGTTTTCTAAATTTGAGACACTGTTCTGTTTTGTAATTCAGTTCCTGTGTAGCCAAGTTTACATTCCGTGTATTAGTGATATCTTATGATGTTTCTTTTTCTGTGTGACTTATTTCAGTTAGAATCATCATACCTGAACCCACTCATTTTCTGCTACAGGCTTGTTGACATAGATTTCATTGCTGAGTGATATTGCATTGTACGTAAGTACCACAACTTCTTTATCCATTTTGCGCTTTCTGCGATATTGAACTTGTACCATAAACGAGGTTCTTGTAAACAGAGCCATCCCAAACTTTGGGGTGGCTGTGTCTTTTTGATTTTAATTTCCCTAAGCTATAGCACCATAAGTGGAATTGACCTAGGCTCTGTTGCTTTGTTTTTTAGATGTTTCAGGAAACACCATACACTTCTCCCGAGTGGCTGGTGGCAATTTACATCCCGCCCATCAGCATAACAAGGCTCCCAGTTCTCCATGGCCTGTCCTGCCTTTCTGGATTTTACACTTTTTTCAGATGGCCCTTTTGACCGGGGGGAAGTGAGACTTCATTGTAGTGCAGATTTCCTTTGCAAGCTTGCTTGGTTGGCCAAAAATGGTGTATGCGTTTTTTCCTGAATATATTCAGGAAAAAACGCATACGACATTTTTGGCCAAGTGCATCATTGTGGACGTTCTTCCTCTTTTCCTATGCTTTAAATGCAATTCCAGTCTACCTCCTGAAATCGGTTTCCTGCAATTCTGCCCCGCTTTCAAGTCCTCTTGGCAGCCTTACTTCAGTATATTTTTGGACAATAGCTGTCATTTATAACTCTGCAGTTTTGTGAATTACAGTGCCCCTGAGCTCCTTTCTTCAACTCGCTTTCTTGTGAGCTGGCCGCAACACCACAGGATTGCTTCAGGCCCTAATCTGGTTCCGGCACGGCACGCTGAGCCTTTGGTTAATTCCTCTTCCTGGTGGGAAATGAGAGTTAAATTTGCCCGTCCAGACACCTCCAGCTAGTCTCTCATTGGTCCTCCCTATTCCTGTTCATCTTCCGCAGAAATTGCAAACTGGGCCAAACAGGAGGTTAAAGGCACTGACTCTCCAAGTCGGGAGAGTGTTAGTAAAGCGTCTGGAATGTTGCACCCGAGTACCAGGGGACGAGAACTGAGACATATTTGAACACGTCTCCTGATCACACGGTTGATCATACTCTGGGTTCCACATGCATGTTTCAGCTGAAGGAAGAATCCCTTAAACCTGGAGAGTTGAGAACCGTGGAATGGGTACCATGCAATATGACTTCAAAGGGTCTTCATTTGCTCACCGAACCTCTCCAATCCTATCACTGCTGCGTTTATGCCCCTGTACACACGCTTGATTCTCTTTCGGAGGCATAGCAATCCATAGGTTTCAAGATACTTACTAGTCAGGTACATTCTTAGGCCTTTAATATGGGGTGTTGAGTCCGTTTCGTTGAGCAAGGAGTAGCTCTTGTCTATTACATATTTGGCTTAAGGAACTTTATCTGTGTTCATTTCAATATCTGGTTTTATGCAGCACCCCAACTCACCTTTCCCCTTAGGCAAGCATAAGTTGGTTTTCTAAATTTGAGACCCTGTTCTGTTTTGTAATTCAGTTCCTGTGTAGCCAAGTTTACATTCCGTGTATTAGTGATATCTTATGATGTTTCTTTTTCTGTGTGACTTATTTCAGTTAGAATCATCATACCTGAACCCACTCATTTTCTGCTACAGGCCTGTTGACATAGATTTCATTGCTGAGTGATATTGCATTGTACGTAAGTACCACAACTTCTTTATCCATTTTGCGCTTTCTGCGATATTGAACTTGTACCGTAAACGAGGTTCTTGTAAACAGAGCCGTCCCAAACTTTGGGGTGGCTGTGTCTTTTTGATTTTAATTTCCCTAAGCTATAGGACCATAAGTGGAATTGACATAGGCTCTGTTGCTTTGTTTTTCAGATGTTTCAGGAAACACCATACACTTCTCCCTAGTGGCTGTTGGCAAATTACATCCCACCCATCAGCATAACAAACCTCCCAGTTCTCCATGGCCTGTCCTGCCTTTCTGGATTTTACACTTTTTTCAGATGGCCCTTTTGACCGGGGCGAAGTGAGACTTCATTGTAGTGCAGATTTCCTTTGCAAGCTTGCTTGGTTGGCCAAAAAGGGCGTATGCGTTTTTTCCTGAATATATTGAGGAAAAACCGCATACGCCCTTTTTGGCCAAGTGCATGATTGTCGACGTTCTGCCTCTTTTCCTATGCTTTAAATGCAATTCCAGTCTACCTCCTGAAATCGGTGTCCTGCAATTCTGCCCCGCTTTCAAGTCCTCTTGGCAACCTTACTTCAGTATATTTTTGGACGATAGCTGTCATTTATAACTCTGCAGGTTTGTGAATTACAGTGCCCGTGAGCTCCTTTCTTCAACTCGCTTTATTGTGAGCTGGCCGCAACACCGCAGGATTGCTTCAGGCCCTAATCTGGTTCCGGCACGGCACTCTGAGCCTTTGGTTAATTCCTCTTCGTGGTGGGAAATGAGAGTTAAATTTGCCCGTCCAGACACCTCCAGCTAGTCTCTCATTGGTTCTCCCTATTCCTGTTCATCTTCCGCAGAAATTGCAAACTGGGCCAAACAGGAGGTTAAAGGCACTGACTCTCCAAGTCGGGAGAGTGTTAGTAAAGCGTCTGGAATGTTGCACCCGAGTACCAGGGGACGAGAACTGAGACATATTGGAACACGTCTCCCAATCACACGGTTGATCATACTCTGGGTTCCACATGCATGATTTAGCTGAAGGAAGAATCCCTTAAACCTGGAGAGTTGAGACCCGTGGAATGGGTACCATGCAATATGACTTCAAAGGGTCTTCATTTGCTCACCGAACCCCTCCAATCCTATCACTGCTGCGTTTATGCCCCTGTACACACGCTTGATTCTCTTTCGGAGACATAGCAATCCATAGGTTTTAAGATACTTACTAGTCAGGTACATTCTTAGTCTTTTAATATGGGGTGTTGAGTCCATTTCGTTGAGCAAGGAGTAGCTCTTGTCTATTACATATTTGGCTTAAGGAACTTTATCTGTGCTCATTTAAATCTCTGGTTTTATGCAGCACCCCAACTCACCTTTCCCCTTAAGCAAGCATAAGTTGGTTTTCTAAATTTGAGACCCTCTTCTGTTTTGTAATCCAGCTCCTGTGTAGCCAAGTTTACATTCCGTGTATTAGTGATATCTTATGATGTTTCTTTTTCTGTGTGACTTATTTCAGTTAGAATCATCATACCTGAATCCACTCATTATGCTGCTACGGGCCTGATGACATAGATTTCATTGCTGAGTGATATTGCATTGTACGTAAGTACCACAACTTCTTTATCCATTTTTCACTTTCTGTGATATTGAACTTGTCCCGTAAACGAGTTTCTTGTAAACAGAGCCGTCCCAAACTTTGGGGTGGCTGTGTCTTTTTGATTTTAATTTCCATAAGCTATAGGGCCATAAGTGGCAGTGCCCTAGGCTCTGTTGCTTTGTTTTTTAGATGTTTCAGGAAACACCATACACTTCTCCAGAGTGGCTGTTGGCAATATACATCCCGCCCATCAGCATAACAAGGCTCCCAGTTCTCCATGGCCTGTCCTGCCTTTCTGGATTTTACACTTTTTTCAGTTGGCCCTTTTGACCGGGGGAAGTGAGACTTCATTGTAGTGCAGATTTCCTTTGCAAGCTTGCTTGGTTGGCCAAAAAGTGTGTATGCATTTTTTTCTGAATATATTCAGGAAAAAACGCATACGCCCTTTTTGGCCAAGTGCATCATTGTCGACGTTCTGCCTCTTTTCCTATGCTTTAAGTGCAATTCCAGTCTACCTCCTGAAATTGGTTTCCTGCAATTCTGCCCCGCTTTCAAGTCCTCTTGGCAGCCTTACTTCAGTATATTTTTGGACGATAGCTGTCATTTATAACTCTGCAGGTTTGTGAATTACAGTGCCCCTGAGCTCCTTTCTTCAACTCACTTTCTTGGGAGCTGGCCGCAACACCGCAGGATTGCTTCAGGCCCTAATCTGGTTCCGGCACGGCACGCTGAGCCTTTGGTTAATTCCTCTTCGTGGTGGGAAATGAGAGTTAAATTTGCCCGTCCAGACACCTCCAGCTTGTCTCTCATTGGTTCTCCCTATTCCTGTTCATCTTCCGCAGAAATTGCAAACTGGGCCAAACAGGAGGTTAAAGGCACTGACTCTCCAAGTCGGGAGAGTGTTAGTAAAGCGTCTGGAATGTTGCACCCGAGTACCAGGGGACGAGAACTGAGACATATTGGAACACGTCTCCCAATCACACGGTTGATCATACTCTGGGTTCCACATGCATGATTTAGCTGAAGGAAGAATCCCTTAAACCTGGAGAGTTGAGACCCGTGGAATGGGTACCATGCAATATGACTTCAAACGGTCTTCATTTGCTCACTGAACCTCTCCAATCCTATCACTGCTGCGTTTATGTCCCTGTACACACGCTTGATTCTCTTTCGGAGACATAGCGATCCATAGGTTTTAAGATACTTACTAGTCAGATACATCCTTAGGCGTTTAATATGGGGTGTTGAGTCCATTTCGTTGAGCAAGGAGTAGCTCTTGTCTATTACATATTTGGCTTAAGGAACTTTATCTGTGCTCATTTCAATCTCTGGTTTTATGCAGCACCCCAACTCACCTTTCCCCTTAAGCAAGCATAAGTTGGTTTTCTAAATTTGAGACCCTGTTCTGTTTTGTAATCCAGTTCCTGTGTAGCCAAGTTTACATTCCGTGTATTAGTGATATCTTATGATGTTTCTTTTTCTGTGTGACTTATTTCAGTTAGAATCATCATACCTGAATCCACTCATTATGCTGCTACTGGCCTGATGACATAGATTTCATTACTGAGTGATATTGCATTGTACGTAAGTAACACAAGTTCTTTATCCATTTTTCACTTTCTGTGATATTGAACTTGTCCCGTAAATGAGTTTCTTGTAAACAGAGCCGTCCCAAACTTTGGGGTGGCTGTGTCTTTTTGATTTTAATTTCCCTAAGCTATAGGTCCATAAGTGGCAGTGCCCTAGGCTCTGTTGCTTTGTTTTTTAGATGATTCAGGAAACACCATACACTTCTCCCGAGTGGCTGTTGGCAATATACATCCCGCCCATCAGCATAACAAGGCTCCCAGTTCTCCATGGCCTGTCCTGCCTTTCTGGATTTTACACTTTTTTCAGATGGCCCGTTTGACCGGGGGAAGTGAGACTTCATTGTAGTGCAGATTTCCTTTGCAAGCTTGCTTGGTTGGCCAAAAAGGGCGTATGCGTTTTTTCCTGAATATACTCAGGAAAGAACGCATACGCCCTTTTTGTCCAAGTGCATCATTGTCGACGTTCTGCCTCTTTTCCTATGCTTTAAATGCAATTCCAGTCAACCTCCTGAAATTGGTTTCTTGCAATTCTGCCCCGCTTTCAAGTCCTCTTGGCAGCCTTACTACAGTATATTTTTGGACGATAGCTGTCATTTATAACTTTGCAGGTTTGTGAATGACAGTGCCCCTGAGCTCCTTTCTTCAACTCGCTTTCTTGGGAGCTGGCCGCAACACCGCAGGATTGCTTCAGGCCCTAATCTGGTTCCGGCACGGCATGCTGAGCCTTTGGTTAATTCCTCTTCGTGGTGGGAAATGAGAGTTAAATTTACCCGTCCAGACACCTACAGCTAGTCTCTCATTGGTTCTCCCTATTCCTGTTCATCTTCCGCAGAAATTGCAAACTGGGCCAAACAGGAGGTTAAAGGCACTGACTCTCCAAGTCGGGAGAGTGTTAGTAAAGCGTCTGGAATGTTGCACCCGAGTACCAGGGGACGAGAACTGAGACATATTGGAACACGTCTCCCGATCACACGGTTGATCATACTCTGGGTTCCACATGCATGATTTAGCTGAAGGAAGAATCCCTTAAACCTGGAGCGTTGAGACCCGTGGAATGGGTACCATGCAATATGACTTCAAAGGGTCTTCATTTGCTCACCGAACCTCTCCAATCCTATCACTGCTGCGTTTATGCGCCTGTACACACGCTTGATTCTCTTTCGGAGACATAGCGATCCATAGGTTTTAAGATACTTACTAGGCAGGTACATTCTTAGGCGTTTAATATGGGGTGTTGAGTCCATTTCGTTGAGCAAGGAGTAGCTCTTGTGTATTACATATTTGGCTTAAGGAACTTTATCTGTGCTCATTTCAATCTCTGGTTTTATGCAGCACCCCAACTCACCTTTCCCCTTAAGCAAACATAGGTTGGTTTTCTAAATTTGAGACACTGTTCTGTTTTGTAATCCAGTTCCTTTGTAGCCAAGTTTACATTCCGTGTATTAGTGATATCTTATGATGTTTCTTTTTCTGTGTGACTTATTTCAGTTAGAATCATCATACCTGAATCCACTCATTATGCTGCTACGGGCCTGATGACATAGATTTCATTGCTGAGTGATATTGCATTGTACGTAAGTACCACAACTTCTTTATCCATTTTCCACTTTCTGTGATATTGAACTTGTACCATAAACGCGGTTCTTGTAAACAGAGCCGTCCCAAACTTTGGGGTGGCTGTGTCTTTTTGATTTTAATTTCCCTAAGCTATAGGACCGTAAGTGGAATTGACCTAGGCTCTGTTGCTTTGTTTTTTAGATGTTTCAGGAAACACCATACACTTCTCCTGAGTGGCTGTTGGCAATTTACATCCCGCCCATCAGCATAACAAGGCTCCCAGTTCTCCATGGCCTGTCCTGCCTTTCTGGATTTTACACTTTTTTCAGATGGCCCGTTTGACCAGGGGGAAGTGAGACTTCATTGTAGTGCAGATTTCCTTTGCAAGCTTGCTTGGTTGGTCAAAAAGGGCGTATGCGTTTTTTCCTGAATATATTCAGGAAAAAACGCATACGCCCTTTTTGGCCAAGTGCATCATTGTGGATGTTCTACCTCTTTTCCTATGCTTTAAATGCAATTCCAGTCTACCTCCTGAAATCGGTTTCCTGCAATTCTGCCCCGCTTTCAAGTCCTCTTGGCAGCCTTACTTCAGTATATTTTTGGACGATAGCTGTCATTTATAACTCTGCAGGTTTGTGAATTACAGTGCCCCTGAGCTCCTTTCTTCAACTCGCTTTCTTGTGAGCTGGCCGCAACACCGCAGGATTGCTTCAGGCCCTAATCTGGTTCCGGCACGGCACGCTGAGCCTTTGGTTAATTCCTCTTCCTGGTGGGAAATGAGAGTTAAATTTGCACGTCCAGACACCTCCAGCTTGTCTCTCATTGGTTCTCCCTATTCCTGTTCATCTTCCACGGAAATTGCAAACTGGGCCAAACAGGAGGTTAAAGGCACTGACTCTCCAAGTTGGGAGAGACTTAGTAAAGCGTCTGGAATGTTGCACCCGAGTACCAGGGGACGAGAACTGAGACATATTGGAACATGTCTCCCGATCACACGGTTGATCATACTCTGGGTTCCACATGCATGTTTTAGCTGAAGGAAGAATCCCTTAAACCTGGAGAGTTGAGACCCGTGGAATGGGTCCCATGCAATATGACTTCAAAGGGTCTTCATTTTCTCACCGAACCTCTCCAATCCTATCACTGCTGCGTTTATGCCCCTGTACACACGCTTGATTCTCTTTTGGAGACATAGCAATCCATAGGTTTTAAGATACTTACTAGTCAGGTACATTCTTAGGCGTTTAATATGGGGTGTTGAGTCCATTTCGTTGAGCAAGGAGTAGCTCTTGTCTATTACATATTTGGTTTAAGGAACTTTATCTGTGCTCATTTCAATCTCTGGTTTTATGCAGCACCCCAACTCATCTTTACCCTTAAGCAAGCATAAAATGGTTTCCTACATTTGAGACCCTGTTCTGTTTTGTAATTCAGTTCCTGTGTAGCCAAGTTTACATTCCGTGTATTAGTGATATCTTATGATGTTTCTATTTCTGTGTGACTTATTTCAGTTAGAATCATCATACCTGAATCCACTCATTATGCTGCTACGGGCCTGATGACATAGATTTCATTGCTGAGTGATATTGCATTGTACGTAAGTACCACAACTTCTTTATCCATTTTTCACTTTCTGTGATATTGAACTTGTCCCGTAAACGAGTTTCTTGTAAACAGAGCCGTCCCAAACTTTGGGGTGGCTGTGTCTTTTTGATTTTAATTTCCATAAGCTATAGGGCCATAAGTGGCAGTGCCCTAGGCTCTGTTGCTTTGTTTTTTAGATGTTTCAGGAAACACCATACACTTCTCCCGAGTGGCTGTTGGCAATATACATCCCGCCCATCAGCATAACAAGGCTCCCAGTTCTCCATGGCCTGGCCTGCCTTTCTGGATTTTACAGTTTTTTCAGTTGGCCCTTTTGACCGGGGGGAAGTGAGACTTCATTGTAGTGCAGATTTCCTTTGCAAGCTTGCTTGGTTGGCCAAAAAGGGCGTATGCGTTTTTTCCTGAATATATTCAGGAAAAAACGCATACGCACTTTTTGGTCAAGTGCATCATTGTCGACGCTTTGCATCTTTTCCTATGCTTTAAATGCAATTCCAGTGTACCTCCTAAAATCGGTTTCCTGCAATTCTGCCCCGCTTTCAAGTCCTCTTGGCAGCCTTACTTCAGTATATTTTTGGATGATAGCTGTCATTTATAACTCTGCAGTTTTGTGAATTACAGTGCCCCTGAGCTCCTTTCTTCAACTCGCTTTCTTGGGAGCTGGCCGCAACACCGCAGGATTGCTTCAGGCCCTAATCTGGTTCTTGCATGGCACGCTGAGCCTTTGGTTAATTCCTCTTCCTGGTGGGAAATGAGAGTTAAATTTGCCCGTCCAGACACCTCCAGCTAGTCTCTCATTGGTTCTCCCTCTTCCTGTTCATCTTCCGCGGAAATTGCAAACTGGGCCAAACAGGAGGTTAAAGGCACTGACTCTCCAAGTCGGGAGAGTGTTAGTAAAGCATCTGGAATGTTGCACCAAAGTACCAGGGGACGAGAACTGAGACATATTGGAACAAGTCTCCCGATCACATGGTTGATCATACTCTGGGTTCCACATGCATGATTTAGCTGAAGGAAGAATCCCTTAAACCTGGAGAGTTGAGACCCGTGGAATGGGTACCATGCAATATGACTTCAAAGGGTCTTCATTTGCTCACCGAACCTCTCTAATCCTATCATTGCTGCATTTATGCCCCTGTACACACGCTTGATTCTCTTTCGGAGACATAGCAATCCATAGGTTTAAAATAATTACAAGGCAGGTACATTCTTAGGCGTTTAAGATGGGGTGTTGAGTCCATTTCGTTGAGCAAGGAGTAGCTCTTGTGTATTACATATTTGGCTTAAGGAACTTTATCTGTGCTCATTTCAATCTCTGGTTTTATGCAGCACCCCAACTCACCTTTCCCCTTAAGCAAACATAAGTTGGTTTTCTAAATTTGAGACCCTGTTCTGTTTTGTAATCCAGTTCCTGTGTAGCCAAGTTTACATTCCGTGTATTAGTGATATCTTATGATGTTTCTTTTTCTGTGTGACTTATTTCAGTTAGAATCATCATACCTGAATCCACTCATTATGCTGCTACGGGCCTGATGACATAGATTTCATTGCTGAGTGATATTGCATTGTACGTAAGTACCACAACTTCTTTATCCATTTTCCACTTTCTGTGATATTGAACTTGTACCATAAACGCGGTTCTTGTAAACAGAGCCGTCCCAAACTTTGGGGTGGCTGTGTCTTTTTGATTTTAATTTCCCTAAGCTATAGGACCGTAAGTGGAATTGACCTAGGCTCTGTTGCTTTGTTTTTTAGATGTTTCAGGAAACACCATACACTTCTCCTGAGTGGCTGTTGGCAATTTACATCCCGCCCATCAGCATAACAAGGCTCCCAGTTCTCCATGGCCTGTCCTGCCTTTCTGGATTTTACACTTTTTTCAGATGGCCCGTTTGACCAGGGGGAAGTGAGACTTCATTGTAGTGCAGATTTCCTTTGCAAGCTTGCTTGGTTGGTCAAAAAGGGCGTATGCGTTTTTTCCTGAATATATTCAGGAAAAAACGCATACGCCCTTTTTGGCCAAGTGCATCATTGTCGACGTTCTGCCTCTTTTCCTATGCTTTAAATGCAATTCCAGTCTACCTCCTGAAATCGGTTTCCTGCAATTCTGCCCCGCTTTCAAGTCCTCTTGGCAGCCTTACTTCAGTATATTTTTGGACGATAGCTGTCATTTATAACTCTGCAGGTTTGTGAATTACAGTGCCCCTGAGCTCCTTTCTTCAACTCGCTTTCTTGTGAGCTGGCCGCAACACCGCAGGATTGCTTCAGGCCCTAATCTGGTTCCGGCACGGCACGCTGAGCCTTTGGTTAATTCCTCTTCCTGGTGGGAAATGAGAGTTAAATTTGCACGTCCAGACACCTCCAGCTTGTCTCTCATTGGTTCTCCCTATTCCTGTTCATCTTCCACGGAAATTGCAAACTGGGCCAAACAGGAGGTTAAAGGCACTGACGCTCCAAGTTGGGAGAGACTTAGTAAAGCGTCTGGAATGTTGCACCCGAGTACCAGGGGACGAGAACTGAGACATATTGGAACATGTCTCCCGATCACACGGTTGATCATACTCTGGGTTCCACATGCATGTTTTAGCTGAAGGAAGAATCCCTTAAACCTGGAGAGTTGAGACCCGTGGAATGGGTCCCATGCAATATGACTTCAAAGGGTCTTCATTTGCTCACCGAACCTCTCCAATCCTATCACTGCTGCGTTTATGCCCCTGTACACATGCTTGATTCTCTTTTGGAGACATAGCAATCCATAGGTTTTAAGATACTTACTAGTCAGGTACATTCTTAGGCGTTTAATATGGGGTGTTGAGTCCATTTCGTTGAGCAAGGAGTAGCTCTTGTCTATTACATATTTGGTTTAAGGAACTTTATCTGTGCTCATTTCAATCTCTGGTTTTATGCAGCACCCCAACTCATCTTTCCCCTTAAGCAAGCATAAAATGGTTTCCTACATTTGAGACCCTGTTCTGTTTTGTAATCCAGTTCCTGTGTAGCCAAGTTTACATTCCGTGTATTAGTGATATCTTATGATGTTTCTATTTCTGTGTGACTTATTTCAGTTAGAATCATCATACCTGAATCCACTCATTATGCTGCTACGGGCCTGATGACATAGATTTCATTGCTGAGTGATATTGCATTGTGCATAAGTAGCACAACTTCTTTATCCATTTTTCGCTTTGTGCGATATTGAACTTGTCCCGTAAACGAGTTTCTTGTAAACAGAGCCGTCCCAAACTTTGGGGTGGCTGTGTCTTTTTGATTTTAATTTCCCTAAGCTATAGGACCATAAGTGGAATTGACCTAGGCTCTGTTGCTTTGTTTTTTAGATGTTTCAGGAAACACCATACACTTCTCCCGAGTGGCTGTTGGCAAATAACATCCCGCCCATCAGCATAACAAGGCTCCCAGTTCTCCATGGCCTGTCCTGCCTTTCTGGATTTTACACTTTTTTCAGATGGCCCTTTTGACCGGGGAGAAGTGAGACTTCATTGTAGTGCAGATTTCCTTTGCAAGCTTGCTTGGTTGGCCAAAAAGGGCGTATGCGTTTTTTCCTGAATATATTCAGGAAAAAACGCATATGCACTTTTTGGCCAAGTGCATCATTGTGGACGTTCTGCCTCTTTTCCTATGCTTTAAATGGAATTCCAGTCTACCTCCCGATAGCAGTTTCCTGCAATTCTGCCCCACTTTCAAGTCCTCTTGGCAGGCTTACTTCAGTATATTTTTGGACGATAGCTGTCATTTATATCTCTGCAGGTTTGTGAATTACAGTGCCCCTGAGCTCCTTTCTTCAACTTGCTTTCTTGTGAGCTGGCCGCAACACCGCAGGATTGCTTCAGGCCCTAATCTGGTTCCGGCACGGCACGCTGAGCCTTTGGTTAATTCCTCTTCCTGGTGGGAAATGAGAGTTAAATTTGCCCGTCCAGGCACCTCCAGCTAGTCTCTCATTGGTCCTCCCTATTCCTGTTCATCTTCCGCAGAAATTGCAAACTGGGCCAAACAGGAGGTTAAAGGCACTGACTCTCCAAGTCGGGAGAGTGTTAGTAAAGCGTCTGGAATGTTGCACCCGAGTACCAGGGGACGAGAACTGAGACATATTTGAACACGTCTCCCGATCACACGGTTGATCATACTCCGGGTTCCACATGCATGATTTAGCTGAAGGAAGAATCCCTTAAACCTGGAGAGTTGAGACCCGTGGAATGGGTACCATGCAATATGACTTCAAAGGGTCTTCATTTGCTCACCGAACCTCTCCAATCCTATCACTGCTGCGTTTATGCCCCTGTACACACGCTTGATTGTCTTTTGGAGACAGAGCCATCCATAGGTTTTAAGATACTTACTAGTCAGGGACATTCTTAGGCGTTTAATGTGGGGTGTTGTGTCCATTTCGTTGAGCAAGGAGTAGCTCTTGTCTATTCCATATTTGGCTTAAGGAACTTTATCTGTGCTCATTTCAATCTCTGGTTTTATGCAGTCCCCAACTCACCTTTCCTCTTAAGCAAGCATAAGTTGGTTTTCTAAATTTGAGACCCTGTTCTGTTTTGTAATCCAGTTCCTCTGTAGCCAAGTTTACATTCTGTGTATTAGTGATATCTTATGATGTTTCTTTTTCTGTGTGACTTATTTCAGTTAGAATCATCATACCTGAACCCACTCATTTTCTGCTACAGGCCTGTTGACATAGATTTCATTGCTGAGTGATATTGCATTGTACATAAGTACCACAACTTCTTTATCCATTTTTTGCTTTCTGCGATATTGAACTTGTACCGTAAACGAGGTTCTAGAAAACAGAGCCGTCCCAAACTTTGGGGTGGCTGTGTCTTTTTGATTTTAATTTCCCTAAGCTATAGGACCATAAGTGGAATTGACCTAGGCTCTGTTGCTTTGTTTTTTAGATGTTTCAGGAAACACCATACACTTCTCCCGAGTGGCTGTTGGCAATTTACATCCGGCCCATCAGCATAACAAGGCTCCCAGTTCTCCATGGCCTGTCCTGCCTTTCTGGGTTTTACACTTTTTTCAGATGGCCCTTTTGACTGGGGAGAAATGAGACTTCATTGTAGTGCAGATTTCCTTTGCAAGCTTGCTTGGTTGGCCAAAAAGGGCGTATGCGTTTTTTCCTGAATATATTCAGGAAAAAACGCATATGCACTTTTTGGCCAAGTGCATCATTGTGGACGTTCTGCCTCTTTTCCTATGCTTTAAATGGAATTCCAGTCTACCTCCCGATAGCAGTTTCCTGCAATTCTGCCCCACTTTCAAGTCCTCTTGGCAGGCTTACTTCAGTATATTTTTGGACGATAGCTGTCATTTATATCTCTGCAGGTTTGTTAATTACAGTGCCCCTGAGCTCCTTTCTTCAACTTGCTTTCTTGTGAGCTGGCCGCAACACCACAGGATTGCTTCAGGCCCTAATCTGGTTCCGGCACGGCACGCTGAGCCTTTGGTTAATTCCTCTTCCTGGTGGGAAATGAGAGTTAAATTTGCCCGTCCAGGCACATCCAGCTAGTCTCTCATTGGTTCTCCCTATTCCTTTTCATCTTCTGCAGAAATTGCAAACTGGGCCAAACAGGAAGTTAAAGGCACTGACTCTCCAAGTCGGGAGAGTTTTAGTAAAGTGTCTGGAATGTTGCACCCGAGTACCAGGGGACGAGAACTGAGATATATTGGCACACATCTTCGATCACACGGTTGATCACTCTGGGTTCCACATGCATGATTTAGCTGAAGGAAGAATCCCTTAAATCTGGAGAGTTGAGACCCGTGGAATGGGTACCATGCAATATGACTTCAAAGGGTCTTCATTTGCTCACCGAACCTCTCCAATCCTATCACTGCTGCGTTTATGCCCCTGTACACACGCTTGATTCTCTTTCGGAGACATAGCGATCCATAGGTTTTAAGATACTTACTAGGCAGGTAAATTCTTAGGCGTTTAAGATGGGGTGTTGAGTCCATTTCGTTGAGCAAGGAGTAGGTCTTGTGTATTACATATTTGGCTTAAGGAACTTTATCTGTGCTCATTTCAATCTCTGGTTTTATGCAGCACCCCAACTCACCTTTCCCCTTAAGCAAACATAAGTTGGTTTTCTAAATTTGAGACCCTGTTCTGTTTTGTAATCCAGTTCCTTTGTAGCCAAGTTTACATTCCGTGTATTAGTGATATCTTATGATGTTTCTTTTTCTGTGTGACTTATTTCAGTTAGAATCATCATACCTGAATCCACTCATTATGCTGCTACGGGCCTGATGACATAGATTTCATTGCTGAGTGATATTGCATTGTACGTAAGTACCACAACTTCTTTATCCATTTTCCACTTTCTGTGATATTGAACTTGTACCATAAACGCGGTTCTTGTAAACAGAGCCGTCCCAAACTTTGGGGTGGCTGTGTCTTTTTGATTTTAATTTCCCTAAGCTATAGGACCGTAAGTGGCAGTGCCCTAGGCTCTGTTGCTTTGTTTTTTAGATGTTTCAGGAAACACCATACACTTCTCCCGAGTGGCTGTTGGCAATTTACATCCGGCCCATCAGCATAACAAGGCTCCCAGTTCTCCATGGCCTGTCCTGCCTTTCTGGATTTTACACTTTTTTCAGATGGCCCTTTTGACCGGGGAGAAGTGAGACTTCATTGTAGTGCAGATTTCCTTTGCAAGCTTGCTTGGTTGGCCAAAAAGGGCGTATGCGTTTTTTCCTGAATATATTCAGGAAAAAACGCATATGCACTTTTTGGCCAAGTGCATCATTGTGGACGTTCTGCCTCTTTTCCTATGCTTTAAATGCAATTCCAGTCTACCTCCCGATAGCAGTTTCCTGCAATTCTGCCCCACTTTCAAGTCCTCTTGGCAGGCTTACTTCAGTATATTTTTGGACGATAGCTGTCATTTATATCTCTGCAGGTTTGTGAATTACAGTGCCCCTGAGCTCCTTTCTTCAACTTGCTTTCTTGTGAGCTGGCCGCAACACCGCAGGATTGCTTCAGGCCCTAATCTGGTTCCGGCATGGCACGCTGAGCCTTTGGTTAATTCCTCTTCCTGGTGGGAAATGAGAGTTAAATTTGCCCGTCCAGGCACCTCCAGCTAGTCTCTCATTGGTCCTCCCTGTTCCTGTTCATCTTCCGCAGAAATTGCAAACTGGGCCAAACAGGAGGTTAAAGGCACTGACTCTCCAAGTCGGGAGAGTGTTAGTAAAGCGTCTGGAATGTTGCACCCGAGTACCAGGGGACGAGAACTGAGACATATTTGAACACGTCTCCTGATCACACGGTTGATCATACTCTGGGTTCCACATACATGTTTCAGCTGAAGGAAGAATCCCTTAAACCTGGAGAGTTGAGACCCGTGGAATGGGTACCATGCAATATGACTTCAAAGGGTCTTCATTTGCTCACCGAACCTCTCCAATCCTATCACTGCTGCGTTTATGCCCCTCTACACACGCTTGATTCTCTTTTGGAGACATAGCAATCCATAGGTTTTAAGATACTTACTAGTCAGGTACATTCTTAGGCGTTTAAGATGGGGTGTTGAGTCCATTTCGTTGAGCAAGGAGTAGCTCTTGTCTATTCCATATTTGGCTTAAGGAACTTTATCTGTGCTCATTTCAATCTCTGGTTTTATGCAGCACCCCAACTCACCTTTCCTCTTAAGCAAGCATAAGTTGGTTTTCTAAATTTGAGACACTGTTCTGTTTTGTAATTCAGTTCCTGTGTAGCCAAGTTTACATTCCGTGTATTAGTGATATCTTATGATGTTTCTTTTTCTGTGTGACTTATTTCAGTTAGAATCATCATACCTGAACCCACTCAATATGCTGCTACGGGCCTGATGACATAGACTTCATTGCTGAGTGATATTGCATTGTACGTAAGTACCACAACTTCTTTATCCATTTTTCGCTTTCTGTGATATTGAACTTGTACCGTAAACGAGGTTCTTGTAAACAGAGCCGTCCGAAACTTTGGGGTGGCTGTGTCTTTTTGATTTTAATTTCCCTAAGCTATAGGACCATAAGTGGAAGTACCCTAGGCTCTGTTGCTTTGTTTTTTAGATGTTTCAGGAAACACCATACACTTCTCCCGAGTGGCTCTTGGCAATGTACATCCCGCCCATCAGCATAACAAGGCTCCCAGTTCTCCATGGCCTGTCCTGCCTTTCTGGATTTTACACTTTTTTCAGATGGCCCTTTTGACCGGGGGGAAGTGAGACTTCATTGTAGTGCAGATTTCCTTTGCAAGCTTGCTTGGTTGGCCAAAAAGTGTGTATGCATTTTTTCCTGAATATAGTCAGGAAAGAACGCATACACACTTTTTGGCCAAGTGCATCATTGTCTACGTTCTGCCTCTTTTCCTATGCTTTAAATGCAATTCCAGTCTACCTCCTGAAATCGGGTTCCTGCAATTCTGCCCCGCTTTCAAGTCCTCTTGGCAGCCTTACTTCAGTATATTTTTGGACGATAGCTGTCATTTATAACTCTGCAGCTTTGTGAATTACAGTGCCCCTGAGCTCCTTTCTTCAACTTGCTTTCTTGTGAGCTGGCCGCAACACCGCAGGATTGCTTCAGGCCCTAATCTGGTTCCGGCACGGCACGCTGAGCCTTTGGTTAATTCCTCTTCCTGGTGGGAAATGAGAGTTAAATTTGCCCGTCCAGACACCTCCAGCTAGTCTCTCGTTGGTTCTCCCTATTCCTGTTCATCTTCCACAGAAATTGCAAACTGGGCCAAACAGGAGGTTAAAGGCACTGACTCTCCAAGTCGGGAGAGTGTTTGTAAAGCATCTGGAATGTTGCACCCGAGTACCAGGGGACGAGAACTGAGACATATTTCAACACGTCTCCCGATCACACGGTTGATCATACTCTGGGTTCCACATGCATGTTTTAGCTGAGGGAAGAATCCCTTAAACCTGGAGAGTTGAGACCCGTGGAATGGGTACCATGCAATATGACTTCAAAGGGTCTTCATTTGCTCACCGAACCTCTCCAATCCTATCACTGCTGCGTTTATGCCCCTGTATACATGCTTGATTCTCTTTCGGAGACAGAGCAATCCATAGGTTTTAAGATACTTACTAGTCAGGTACATACTTAGGCGTTTAATATGGGGTGTTGAGTCCATTTCATTGAGCAAGGAGTAGCTCTTGTCTATTCCATATTTGGCTTAAGGAACTTTATCTGTGCTCATTTCAATCTCTGGTTTTATGCAGCACCCCAACTCACCTTTCCCCTTAAGCAAGCATAAGTTGATTTTCTAAATTTGAGACCCTGTTCTCTTTTGTAATCCAGTTCCTGTGTAGCCAAGTTTACATTCCGTGTATTAGTGATATCTTATGATGTTTCTTTTTCTGTGTGACATATTTCAGTTAGAATCATCATACCTGAATCCACTCATTATGCTGCTACGAGCCTGATGACATAGATTTCATTGCTGAGTGATATTGCATTGTACGTAAGTACCACAACTTCTTTATCCATTTTTCACTTTCTGCGATATTCAACTAGTCCCTTAAACGAGTTTCTTGTAAACAGAGCCGTCCCAAACTTTGGGGTGGCTGTGTCTTTTTGATTTTAATTTCCCTAAGCTATAGGACCATAAGTGGAAGTGCCCTAGGCTGTGTTGGTTTGTTTTTTAGATGATTCATGAAACACCATACACTTCTCCCGAGTGGCTGTTGGCAATTTACATGCCGCCCATCAGCATAACAAGGCCTCCAGTTCTTCATGGCCTGTCCTGCCTTTCTGGATTTTACACTTTTTCCAGATGGCCCTTTTGACCGGGGGAAAGTAAGACTTCATTGTAGTGCAGATTTCCTTTGCAAGCTTGCTTGGTTGGCCAGAAAGGGCGTATGCGTTTTGTCCTGAATATATTCAGGAAAAAACGCATACGCCCTTTTTGGCCAAGTGCATCATTGTCGACGTTCTGCCTCTTTTCCTATGCTTTAAATGCAATTCCAGTCCACCTCCTGAAATCGGTTTCCTGCAATTCTGCCCCGCTTTCAAGTCCTCTTTGCAGCCTTACTACAGCATATTTTTGGACGATAGCTGTCATTTATAACTCTGCAGGTTTGTGAATTACAGTGCCCCTGAGCTCCTTTCTTCAACTCGCTTTCTTGTGAGCCGGCCGCGACACCACAGGATTGCTTCAGGCCCTAATCTTGTTCTGGCACGGCACGCTGAGCCTTTGGTTAATTCCTCTTCCTGGTGGGAAATGAGAGTTAAATTTGCCCGTCCAGACACCTCCAGCTAGTCTCTCGTTGGTTCTCCCTATTCCTGTTCATCTTCCGCAGAAATTGCAAACTGGGCCAAACAGGAGGTTAAAGGCACTGACTCTCCAAGTCGGGAGAGTGTTAGTAAAGCGTCTGGAATGTTGCACCCGAGTACCAGGGGACGAGAACTGAGACATATTTGAACACGTCTCCTGATCACACGGTTGATCATACTCTGGGTTCCACATACATGTTTCAGCTGAAGGAAGAATCCCTTAAACCTGGAGAGTTGAGACCCGTGGAATGGGTACCATGCAATATGACTTCAAAGGGTCTTCATTTGCTCACCGAACCTCTCCAATCCTATCACTGCTGCGTTTATGCCCCTCTACACACGCTTGATTCTCTTTTGGAGACATAGCAATCCATAGGTTTTAAGATACTTACTAGTCAGGTACATTCTTAGGCGTTTAAGATGGGGTGTTGAGTCCATTTCGTTGAGCAAGGAGTAGCTCTTGTCTATTCCATATTTGGCTTAAGGAACTTTATCTGTGCTCATTTCAATCTCTGGTTTTATGCAGCACCCCAACTCACCTTTCCCCTTAAGCAAGCATAAGTTGGTTTTCTAAATTTGAGACACTGTTCTGTTTTGTAATTCAGTTCCTGTGTAGCCAAGTTTACATTCCGTGTATTAGTGATATCTTATGATGTTTCTTTTTCTGTGTGACTTATTTCAGTTAGAATCATCATACCTGAACCCACTCAATATGCTGCTACGGGCCTCATGACATAGATTTCATTGCTGAGTGATATTGCATTGTACGTAAGTACCACAACTTCTTTATCCATTTTTCGCTTTCTGTGATATTGAACTTGTACCGTAAACGAGGTTCTTGTAAACAGAGCCGTCCGAAACTTTGGGGTGGCTGTGTCTTTTTGATTTTAATTTCCCTAAGCTATAGGACCATAAGTGGAAGTACCCTAGGCTCTGTTGCTTTGTTTTTTAGATGTTTCAGGAATCACCATACACTTCTCCCGAGTGGCTCTTGGCAATGTACATCCCGCCCATCAGCATAACAAGGCTCCCAGTTCTCCATGGCCTGTCCTGCCTTTCTGGATTTTACACTTTTTTCAGATGGCCCTTTTGACCGGGGAGAAGTGAGACTTCATTGTAGTGCAGATTTCCTTTGCAAGCTTGCTTGGTTGGCCAAAAAGTGCGTATGCGTTTTTTCCTGAATATATTCAGGAAAGAATGCATACGCCCTTTTTGGCCAAGTGCATCATTGTCGATGTTCTGCCTCTTTTCCTATGCTTTAAATGCAATTCCAGTCTACCTCCTGAAATCGGTTTCCTGCAATTCTGCCCCGCTTTCAAGTCCTCTTGGCAGCCTTACTTCAGTATATTTTTGGACGATAGCTGTCATTTATAACTCTGCAGGTTTGTGAATTACAGTGCCCCTGAGCTCCTTTCTTCAACTCGCTTTCTTGTGAGCTGGCCGCAACACCGCAGGATTGCTTCAGGCCCTAATCTGGTTCCGGCACGGCATGCTGAGCCTTTGGTTAATTCCTCTTCCTGGTGGGAAATGAGAGTTAAATTTGCCCGTCCAGACACCTCCAGCTAGTCTCTCATTGGTTCTCCCTATTCCATTTTATCTTCTGCAGAAATTGCAAACTGGGCCAAACAGGAAGTTAAAGGCACTGACTCTCCAATCGGGAGAGTGTTAGTAAAGTGTCTGGAATGTTGCACCCGAGTACCAGGGGATGAGAACTGAGATATATTGGCACACATCTTCGATCACACGGTTGATCATACTCTGGGTTCCACATGCATGTTTTAGCTGAAGGAAGAATCCCTTAAACCTGGAGAGTTGAGACCCGTGGAATGGGTACCATGCAATATGACTTCAAAGGGTCTTCGTTTGCTCACCAAACCTCTCCAATCCTATCACTGCTGCGTTTATGCCCCTGTACACATGCTTGATTCTCTTTTGGAGACATAGCCATCCATAGGTTTTAAGATACTTACTAGTCAAGTACATTCTTAGTCTTTTAATATGGGGTGTTGAGTCCATTTCGTTGAGCAAGGTGTAGCTCTTGTCTATTACATATTTGGCTTAAGGAACTTTATCTGTGCTCATTTCAATCTCTGGTTTTATGCAGTCCCCAACTCACCTTTCCTCTTAAGCAAGCATAAGTTGGTTTTCTAAATTTGAGACCCTGTTCTGTTTTGTAATTCAGTTCCTCTGTAGCCAAGTTTACATTCTGTGTATTAGTGATATCTTATGATGTTTCTTTTTCTGTGTGACTTATTTCAGTTAGAATCATCATACCTGAACCCACTCATTTTCTGCTACAGGCCTGTTGACATAGATTTCATTGCTGAGTGATATTGCATTGTACATAAGTACCACAACTTCTTTATCCATTTTTTGCTTTCTGCGATATTGAACTTGTACAGTAAATGAGGTTCTAGAAAACAGAGCCGTCCCAAACTTTGGGGTGGCTGTGTCTTTTTGATTTTAATTTCCCTAAGCTATAGGACCATAAGTGGAATTGACCTAGGCTCTGTTGCTTTGTTTTTTAGATGTTTCAGGAAACACCATACACTTCTCCCGAGTGGCTGTTGGCAATTTACATCCGGCCCATCAGCATAACAAGGCTCCCAGTTCTCCATGGCCTGTCCTGCCTTTCTGGATTTTACACTTTTTTCAGATGGCCCTTTTGACCGGGGAGAAGTGAGACTTCATTGTAGTGCAGATTTCCTTTGCAAGCTTGCTTGGTTGGCCAAAAAGGGCGTATGTGTTTTTTCCTGAATATATTCAGGAAAAAACGCATATGCACTTTTTGGCCAAGTGCATCATTGTGGACGTTCTGCCTGTTTTCCTATGCTTTAAATGGAATTCCAGTCTACCTCCCGATAGCAGTTTCCTGCAATTCTGCCCCACTTTCAAGTCCTCTTGGCAGGCTTACTTCAGTATATTTTTGGACGATAGCTGTCATTTATATCTCTGCAGGTTTGTGAATTACAGTGCCCCTGAGCTCCTTTCTTCAACTTGCTTTCTTGTGAGCTGGCCGCAACACCGCAGGATTGCTTCAGGCCCTAATCTGGTTCCGGCACGGCACGCTGAGCCTTTGGTTAATTCCTCTTCCTGGTGGGAAATGAGAGTTAAATTTGCCCGTCCAGGCACCTCCAGCTAGTCTCTCATTGGTCCTCCCTGTTCCTGTTCATCTTCCGCAGAAATTGCAAACTGGGCCAAACAGGAGGTTAAAGGCACTGACTCTCCAAGTCGGGAGAGTGTTAGTAAAGCGTCTGGAATGTTGCACCCGAGTACCAGGGGACGAGAACTGAGACATATTTGAACACGTCTCCTGATCACACGGTTGATCATACTCTGGGTTCCACATACATGTTTCAGCTGAAGGAAGAATCCCTTAAACCTGGAGAGTTGAGACCCGTGGAATGGGTACCATGCAATATGACTTCAAAGGGTCTTCATTTGCTCACCGAACCTCTCCAATCCTATCACTGCTGCGTTTATGCCCCTCTACACACGCTTGATTCTCTTTTGGAGACATAGCAATCCATAGGTTTTAAGATACTTACTAGTCAGGTACATTCTTAGGCGTGTAAGATGGGGTGTTGAGTCCATTTCGTTGAGCAAGGAGTAGCTCTTGTCTATTCCATATTTGGCTTAAGGAACTTTATCTGTGCTCATTTCAATCTCTGGTTTTATGCAGCACCCCAACTCACCTTTCCTCTTAAGCAAGCATAAGTTGGTTTTCTAAATTTGAGACACTGTTCTGTTTTGTAATCTAGTTCCTGTGTAGCCAAGTTTACATTCCGTGTATTAGTGATACCTTATGATGTTTCTTTTTCTGTGTGACTTATTTCAGTTAGAATCATCATACCTGAATCCACTCATTATGCTGCTACGGGCCTGATGACATAGACTTCATTGCTGAGTGATATTGCATTGTACGTAAGTACCACAACTTCTTTATCCATTTTTCGCTTTCTGTGATATTGAACTTGTACCGTAAACGAGGTTCTTGTAAACAGAGCCGTCCCAAACTTTGGGGTGGCTGTGTCTTTTTGATTTTAATTTCCCTAAGCTATAGGACCATAAGTGGAAGTACCCTAGGCTCTGTTGCTTTGTTTTTTAGATGTTTCAGGAATCACCATACACTTCTCCCGAGTGGTTCTTGGCAATGTACATCCCGCCCATCAGCATAACAAGGCTCCCAGTTCTCCATGGCCTGTCCTGCCTTTCTGGATTTTACACTTTTTTCAGATGGCCCTTTTGACCGGGGAGAAGTGAGACTTCATTGTAGTGCAGATTTCCTTTGCAAGCTTGCTTGGTTGGCCAAAAAGTGCGTATGCGTTTTTTCCTGAATATATTCAGGAAAGAATGCATACGCCCTTTTTGGCCAAGTGCATCATTGTCGATGTTCTGCCTCTTTTCCTATGCTTTAAATGCAATTCCAGTCTACCTCCTGAAATCGGTTTCCTGCAATTCTGCCCCGCTTTCAAGTCCTCTTGGCAGCCTTACTTCAGTATATTTTTGGACGATAGCTGTCATTTATAACTCTGCAGGTTTGTGAATTACAGTGCCCCTGAGCTCCTTTCTTCAACTCGCTTTCTTGTGAGCTGGCCGCAACACCGCAGGATTGCTTCAGGCCCTAATCTGGTTCCGGCACGGCATGCTGAGCCTTTGGTTAATTCCTCTTCCTGGTGGGAAATGAGAGTTAAATTTGCCCGTCCAGACACCTCCAGCTAGTCTCTCATTGGTTCTCCCTATTCCATTTCATCTTCTGCAGAAATTGCAAACTGGGCCAAACAGGAAGTTAAAGGCACTGACTCTCCAATCGGGAGAGTGTTAGTAAAGTGTCTGGAATGTTGCACCCGAGTACCAGGGGATGAGAACTGAGATATATTGGCACACATCTTCGATCACACGGTTGATCATACTCTGGGTTCCACATGCATGTTTTAGCTGAAGGAAGAATCCCTTAAACCTGGAGAGTTGAGACCCGTGGAATGGGTACCATGCAATATGACTTCAAAGGGTCTTCGTTTGCTCACCAAACCTCTCCAATCCTATCACTGCTGCGTTTATGCCCCTGTACACATGCTTGATTCTCTTTTGGAGACATAGCCATCCATAGGTTTTAAGATACTTACTAGTCAAGTACATTCTTAGTCTTTTAATATGGGGTGTTGAGTCCATTTCGTTGAGCAAGGTGTAGCTCTTGTCTATTACATATTTGGCTTAAGGAACTTTATCTGTGCTCATTTCAATCTCTGGTTTTATGCAGTCCCCAACTCACCTTTCCTCTTAAGCAAGCATAAGTTGGTTTTCTAAATTTGAGACCCTGTTCTGTTTTGTAATTCAGTTCCTCTGTAGCCAAGTTTACATTCTGTGTATTAGTGATATCTTATGATGTTTCTTTTTCTGTGTGACTTATTTCAGTTAGAATCATCATACCTGAACCCACTCATTTTCTGCTACAGGCCTGTTGACATAGATTTCATTGCTGAGTGATATTGCATTGTACATAAGTACCACAACTTCTTTATCCATTTTTTGCTTTCTGCGATATTGAACTTGTACAGTAAATGAGGTTCTAGAAAACAGAGCCGTCCCAAACTTTGGGGTGGCTGTGTCTTTTTGATTTTAATTTCCCTAAGCTATAGGACCATAAGTGGAATTGACCTAGGCTCTGTTGCTTTGTTTTTTAGATGTTTCAGGAAACACCATACACTTCTCCCGAGTGGCTGTTGGCAATTTACATCCGGCCCATCAGCATAACAAGGCTCCCAGTTCTCCATGGCCTGTCCTGCCTTTCTGGATTTTACACTTTTTTCAGATGGCCCTTTTGACCGGGGAGAAGTGAGACTTCATTGTAGTGCAGATTTCCTTTGAAAGCTTGCTTGGTTGGCCAAAAAGGGCGTATGTGTTTTTTCCTGAATATATTCAGGAAAAAACGCATATGCACTTTTTGGCCAAGTGCATCATTGTGGACGTTCTGCCTGTTTTCCTATGCTTTAAATGGAATTCCAGTCTACCTCCCGATAGCAGTTTCCTGCAATTCTGCCCCACTTTCAAGTCCTCTTGGCAGGCTTACTTCAGTATATTTTTGGACGATAGCTGTCATTTATATCTCTGCAGGTTTGTGAATTACAGTGCCCCTGAGCTCCTTTCTTCAACTTGCTTTCTTGTGAGCTGGCCGCAACACCGCAGGATTGCTTCAGGCCCTAATCTGGTTCCGGCACGGCACGCTGAGCCTTTGGTTAATTCCTCTTCCTGGTGGGAAATGAGAGTTAAATTTGCCCGTCCAGGCACCTCCAGCTAGTCTCTCATTGGTCCTCCCTGTTCCTGTTCATCTTCCGCAGAAATTGCAAACTGGGCCAAACAGGAGGTTAAAGGCACTGACTCTCCAAGTCGGGAGAGTGTTAGTAAAGCGTCTGGAATGTTGCACCCGAGTACCAGGGGACGAGAACTGAGACATATTTGAACACGTCTCCTGATCACACGGTTGATCATACTCTGGGTTCCACATACATGTTTCAGCTGAAGGAAGAATCCCTTAAACCTGGAGAGTTGAGACCCGTGGAATGGGTACCATGCAATATGACTTCAAAGGGTCTTCATTTGCTCACCGAACCTCTCCAATCCTATCACTGCTGCGTTTATGCCCCTCTACACACGCTTGATTCTCTTTTGGAGACATAGCAATCCATAGGTTTTAAGATACTTACTAGTCAGGTACATTCTTAGGCGTTTAAGATGGGGTGTTGAGTCCATTTCGTTGAGCAAGGAGTAGCTCTTGTCTATTCCATATTTGGCTTAAGGAACTTTATCTGTGCTCATTTCAATCTCTGGTTTTATGCAGCACCCCAACTCACCTTTCCTCTTAAGCAAGCATAAGTTGGTTTTCTAAATTTGAGACACTGTTCTGTTTTGTAATCTAGTTCCTGTGTAGCCAAGTTTACATTCCGTGTATTAGTGATACCTTATGATGTTTCTTTTTCTGTGTGACTTATTTCAGTTAGAATCATCATACCTGAATCCACTCATTATGCTGCTACGGGCCTGATGACATAGACTTCATTGCTGAGTGATATTGCATTGTACGTAAGTACCACAACTTCTTTATCCATTTTTCGCTTTCTGTGATATTGAACTTGTACCGTAAACGAGGTTCTTGTAAACAGAGCCGTCCCAAACTTTGGGGTGGCTGTGTCTTTTTGATTTTAATTTCCCTAAGCTATAGGACCATAAGTGGAAGTACCCTAGGCTCTGTTGCTTTGTTTTTTAGATGTTTCAGGAATCACCATACACTTCTCCCGAGTGGTTCTTGGCAATGTACATCCCGCCCATCAGCATAACAAGGCTCCCAGTTCTCCATGGCCTGTCCTGCCTTTCTGGATTTTACACTTTTTTCAGATGGCCCTTTTGACCGTGGGGAAGTGAGACTTCATTGTAGTGCAGATTTCCTTTGCAAGCTTGCTTGGTTGGCCAAAAAGTGTGTATGCGTTTTTTCCTGAATATATTCAGGAAAAAACGCATACACACTTTTTGGCCAAGTGCATCATTGTCTACGTTCTGCGTATTTTCCTATGCTTTAAATGCAATTCCAGTCTACCTCCTGAAATCGGGTTCCTGCAATTCTGCCCCGCTTTCAAGTCCTCTTGGCAGCCTTACTTCAGTATATTTTTGGACGATAGCTGTCATTTATAACTCTGCAGCTTTGTGAATTACAGTGCCCCTGAGCTCCTTTCTTCAACTCGCTTTCTTGTGAGCTGGCCGCAACACCGCAGGATTGCTTCAGGCCCTAATCTGGTTCCGGCACGGCACGCTGAGCCTTTGGTTAATTCCTCTTCCTGGTGGGAAATGAGAGTTAAATTTGCCCGTCCAGACACCTCCAGCTAGTCTCTCGTTGGTTCTCCCTATTCCTGTTCATCTTCCACAGAAATTGCAAACTGGGCCAAACAGGAGGTTAAAGGCACTGACTCTCCAAGTCGGGAGAGTGTTAGTAAAGCATCTGGAATGTTGCACCCGAGTACCAGGGGAGAAAACTGAGACATATTGGAACACGTCTCCCGATCACACGGTTGATCATACTCTGGGTTCCACATGCATGTTTTAGCTGAGGGAAGAATCCCTTAAACCTGGAGAGTTGAGACCCGTGGAATGGGTACCATGCAATATGACTTCAAAGGGTCTTCATTTGCTCACCGAACCTCTCCAATCCTATCACTGCTGCGTTTATGCCCCTGTATACATGCTTGATTCTCTTTCGGAGACAGAGCGATCCATAGGTTTTAAGATACTTACTAGTCAGGTACATACTTAGGCGTTTAATATGGGGTGTTGAGTCCATTTCATTGAGCAAGGAGTAGCTCTTGTCTATTCCATATTTGGCTTAAGGAACTTTATCTGTGCTCATTTCAATCTCTGGTTTTATGCAGCACCCCAACTCACCTTTCCCCTTAAGCAAGCATAAGTTGATTTTCTAAATTTGAGACCCTGTTCTCTTTTGTAATCCAGTTCCTGTGTAGCCAAGTTTACATTCCGTGTATTAGTGATATCTTATGATGTTTCTTTTTCTGTGTGACATATTTCAGTTAGAATCATCATACCTGAATCCACTCATTATGCTGCTACGAGCCTGATGACATAGATTTCATTGCTGAGTGATATTGCATTGTACGTAAGTACCACAACTTCTTTATCCATTTTTCACTTTCTGCGATATTCAACTAGTCCCTTAAACGAGTTTCTTGTAAACAGAGCCATCCCAAACTTTGGGGTGGCTGTGTCTTTTTGATTTTAATTTCCCTAAGCTATAGGACCATAAGTGGAAGTGCCCTAGGCTGTGTTGGTTTGTTTTTTAGATGATTCATGAAACACCATACACTTCTCCCGAGTGGCTGTTGGCAATTTACATGCCGCCCATCAGCATAACAAGGCCTCCAGTTCTCCATGGCCTGTCCTGCCTTTCTGGATTTTACACTTTTTCCAGATGGCCCTTTTGACCAGGGGAAAGTAAGACTTCATTGTAGTGCAGATTTCCTTTGCAAGCTTGCTTGGTTGGCCAGAAAGGGCGTATGCGTTTTGTCCTGAATATATTCAGGAAAAAACGCATACGCCCTTTTTGGCCAAGTGCATCATTGTCGACGTTCTGCCTCTTTTCCTATGCTTTAAATGCAATTCCAGTCCACCTCCTGAAATCGGTTTCCTGCAATTCTGCCCCGCTTTCAAGTCCTCTTTGCAGCCTTACTTCAGTATATTTTTGGACGATAGCTGTCATTTATAACTCTGCAGGTTTGTGAATTACAGTGCCCCTGAGCTCCTTTCTTCAACTCGCTTTCTTGTGAGCCGGCCGCGACACCACAGGATTGCTTCAGGCCCTAATCTTGTTCTGGCACGGCACGCTGAGCCTTTGGTTAATTCCTCTTCCTGGTGGGAAATGAGAGTTAAATTTGCCCGTCCAGACACCTCCAGCTAGTCTCTCATTGGTTCTCCCTATTCCTGTTCATCTTCCGCAGAAATTGCAAACTGGGGCAAACAGGAGGTTAAAGGCACTGACTCTCCAAGTCGGGAGAGTGTTAGTAAAGCGTCTGGAATGTTGCACCCGAGTACCAGGGGACGAGAACTGAGACATATTGGAACACGTCTCCCGATCACACGGTTGATCATACTCTGGGTTCCACATGCATGATTTAGCTGAAGGAAGAATCCCTTAAACCTGGAGAGTTGAGACCCGTGGAATGGGTACCATGCAATATGACTTCAAAGGGTCTTCATTTGCTCACCGAACCTCTCCAATCCTATCACTGCTGCGTTTACGCCCCTGTACACACGCTTGATTCTCTTTCGGAGACAGAGCGATCCATAGGTTTTAAGATACTTACTAGTCAGGGACATTCTTAGGCGTTTAATATGGGGTGTTGTGTCCATTTCGTTGAGCAAGGAGTAGCTCTTGTCTATTCCATATTTGGCTTAAGGAACTTTATCTGTGCTCATTTCAATCTCTGGTTTTATGCAGCACCCCAACTCATCTTTCCCCTTAAGCAAGCATAAGTTGGTTTTCTAAATTTGAGACACTGTTCTCTTTTGTAATCCAGTTCCTGTGTAGCCAAGTTTACATTCCGTGTATTAGTGATATCTTATGATGTTTCTTTTTCTGTCTGACTTATTTCAGTTAGAATCATCATACCTGAATCCACTCATTATGCTGCTACGGGCCTGATGACATAGATTTCATTGCTGAGTGATATTGCATTGTACGTAAGTACCACAACTTCTTTATCCATTTTTCACTTTCTGCGAAATTGAACTTGTACCGTAAACGAGGTTCTTGTAAACAGAGCCGTCCGAAACTTTGGGGTGGCTGTGTCTTTTTGATTTTAATTTCCCTAAGCTATAGGACCATAAGTGGAAGTGCCCTAGGCTCTGTTGCTCTGTTTTTTAGATGTTTCAGGAAACATCATACACTTCTCCCGAGTGACTGTTGGCAATTTACATCCCGCCCTTCAGCATAACAAGGCTCCCAGTTCTCCATGGCCTGTCCTGCCTTTCTGGATTTTACACTTTTTTCAGTTGGCCCTTTTGACCGGGGGAAGTGAGACTTCATTGTAGTGCAGATTTCCTTTGCAAGCTTGCTTGGTTGGCCAAAAAGGGCGTATGCGTTTTTTCCTGAATATACTCAGGAAAGAACGCATACGCCCTTTTTGTCCAAGTGCATCATTGTCGACGTTCTGCCTCTTTTCCTATGCTGTAAATGCAATTCCAGTCAACCTCCTGAAATTGGTTTCTTGCAATTCTGCCCCGCTTTCAAGTCCTCTTGGCAGCCTTACTTCAGTATATTTTTGGACGATAGCTGTCATTTATAACTTTGCAGGTTTGTGAATGACAGTGCCCCTGAGCTCCTTTCTTCAACTCGCTTTCTTGGGAGCTGGCCGCAACACCGCAGGATTGCTTCAGGCCCTAATCTGGTTCCGGCACGGCATGCTGAGCCTTTGGTTAATTCCTCTTCGTGGTGGGAAATGAGAGTTAAATTTGCCCGTCCAGACACCTAGAGCTAGTCTCTCATTGGTTCTCCCTATTCCTGTTCATCTTCCGCAGAAATTGCAAACTGGGCCAAACAGGAGGTTAAAGGCACTGACTCTCCAAGTCGGGAGAGTGTTAGTAAAGCGTCTGGAATGTTGCACCCGAGTACCAGGGGACGAGAACTGAGACATATTGGAACACGTCTCCCGATCACACGGTTGATCATACTCTGGGTTCCACATGCATGATTTAGCTGAAGGAAGAATCCCTTAAATCAGGAGAGTTGAGACCCGTGGAATGGGTACCATGCAATATGACTTCAAAGGGTCTTCATTTGCTCACCGAACCTCTCCAATCCTATCACTGCTGCGTTTATGCCCCTGTACACACGCTTGATTCACTTTCGGAGACATAGCGATCCATAGGTTTTAAGATACTTACTAGGCAGGTAAATTCTTAGGCGTTTAAGATGGGGTGTTGAGTCCATTTCGTTGAGCAAGGAGTAGGTCTTGTGTATTACATATTTGGCTTAAGGAACTTTATCTGTGCTCATTTCAATCTCTGGTTTTATGCAGCACCCCAACTCACCTTTCCCCTTAAGCAAGCATAAGTTGGTTTTCTAAATTTGAGACCCTGTTCTGTTTTGTAATCCAGTTCCTTTGTAGCCAAGTTTACATTCCGTGTATTAGTGATATCTTATGATGTTTCTTTTTCTGTGTGACTTATTTCAGTTAGAATCATCATACCTGAATCCACTCATTATGCTGCTACGGGCCTGATGACATAGATTTCATTGCTGAGTGATATTGCATTGTACGTAAGTACCACAACTTCTTTATCCATTTTCCACTTTCTGTGATATTGAACTTGTACCATAAACGCGGTTCTTGTAAACAGAGCCGTCCCAAACTTTGGGGTGGCTGTGTCTTTTTGATTTTAATTTCCCTAAGCTATAGGACCGTAAGTGGCAGTGCCCTAGGCTCTGTTGCTTTGTTTTTTAGATGTTTCAGGAAACACCATACACTTCTCCCGAGTGGCTGTTGGCAATTTACATCCGGCCCATCAGCATAACAAGGCTCCCAGTTCTCCATGGCCTGTCCTGCCTTTCTGGATTTTACACTTTTTTCAGATGGCCCTTTTGACCGGGGAGAAGTGAGACTTCATTGTAGTGCAGATTTCCTTTGCAAGCTTGCTTGGTTGGCCAAAAAGGGCGTATGCGTTTTTTCCTGAATATATTCAGGAAAAAACGCATATGCACTTTTTGGCCAAGTGCATCATTGTGGACGTTCTGCCTCTTTTCCTATGCTTTAAATGCAATTCCAGTCTACCTCCCGATAGCAGTTTCCTGCAATTCTGCCCCACTTTCAAGTCCTCTTGGCAGGCTTACTTCAGTATATTTTTGGACGATAGCTGTCATTTATATCTCTGCAGGTTTGTGAATTACAGTGCCCCTGAGCTCCTTTCTTCAACTTGCTTTCTTGTGAGCTGGCCGCAACACCGCAGGATTGCTTCAGGCCCTAATCTGGTTCCGGCATGGCACGCTGAGCCTTTGGTTAATTCCTCTTCCTGGTGGGAAATGAGAGTTAAATTTGCCCGTCCAGGCACCTCCAGCTAGTCTCTCATTGGTCCTCCCTGTTCCTGTTCATCTTCCGCAGAAATTGCAAACTGGGCCAAACAGGAGGTTAAAGGCACTGACTCTCCAAGTCGGGAGAGTGTTAGTAAAGCGTCTGGAATGTTGCACCCGAGTACCAGGGGACGAGAACTGAGACATATTTGAACACGTCTCCTGATCACACGGTTGATCATACTCTGGGTTCCACATACATGTTTCAGCTGAAGGAAGAATCCCTTAAACCTGGAGAGTTGAGACCCGTGGAATGGGTACCATGCAATATGACTTCAAAGGGTCTTCATTTGCTCACCGAACCTCTCCAATCCTATCACTGCTGCGTTTATGCCCCTCTACACACGCTTGATTCTCTTTTGGAGACATAGCAATCCATAGGTTTTAAGATACTTACTAGTCAGGTACATTCTTAGGCGTTTAAGATGGGGTGTTGAGTCCATTTCGTTGAGCAAGGAGTAGCTCTTGTCTATTCCATATTTGGCTTAAGGAACTTTATCTGTGCTCATTTCAATCTCTGGTTTTATGCAGCACCCCAACTCACCTTTCCTCTTAAGCAAGCATAAGTTGGTTTTCTAAATTTGAGACACTGTTCTGTTTTGTAATTCAGTTCCTGTGTAGCCAAGTTTACATTCCGTGTATTAGTGATATCTTATGATGTTTCTTTTTCTGTGTGACTTATTTCAGTTAGAATCATCATACCTGAACCCACTCAATATGCTGCTACGGGCCTGATGACATAGATTTCATTGCTGAGTGATATTGCATTGTACGTAAGTACCACAACTTCTTTATCCATTTTTCGCTTTCTGTGATATTGAACTTGTACCGTAAACGAGGTTCTTGTAAACAGAGCCGTCCGAAACTTTGGGGTGGCTGTGTCTTTTTGATTTTAATTTCCCTAAGCTATAGGACCATAAGTGGAAGTACCCTAGGCTCTGTTGCTTTGTTTTTTAGATGTTTCAGGAAACACCATACACTTCTCCCGAGTGGCTCTTGGCAATGTACATCCCGCCCATCAGCATAACAAGGCTCCCAGTTCTCCATGGCCTGTCCTGCCTTTCTGGATTTTACACTTTTTTCAGATGGCCCTTTTGACCGGGGGGAAGTGAGACTTCATTGTAGTGCAGATTTCCTTTGCAAGCTTGCTTGGTTGGCCAAAAAGTGTGTATGCATTTTTTCCTGAATATAGTCAGGAAAGAACGCATACACACTTTTTGGCCAAGTGCATCATTGTCTACGTTCTGCCTCTTTTCCTATGCTTTAAATGCAATTCCAGTCTACCTCCTGAAATCGGGTTCCTGCAATTCTGCCCCGCTTTCAAGTCCTCTTGGCAGCCTTACTTCAGTATATTTTTGGACGATAGCTGTCATTTATAACTCTGCAGCTTTGTGAATTACAGTGCCCCTGAGCTCCTTTCTTCAACTTGCTTTCTTGTGAGCTGGCCGCAACACCGCAGGATTGCTTCAGGCCCTAATCTGGTTCCGGCACGGCACGCTGAGCCTTTGGTTAATTCCTCTTCCTGGTGGGAAATGAGAGTTAAATTTGCCCGTCCAGACACCTCCAGCTAGTCTCTCGTTGGTTCTCCCTATTCCTGTTCATCTTCCACAGAAATTGCAAACTGGGCCAAACAGGAGGTTAAAGGCACTGACTCTCCAAGTCGGGAGAGTGTTTGTAAAGCATCTGGAATGTTGCACCCGAGTACCAGGGGACGAGAACTGAGACATATTTCAACACGTCTCCCGATCACACGGTTGATCATACTCTGGGTTCCACATGCATGTTTTAGCTGAGGGAAGAATCCCTTAAACCTGGAGAGTTGAGACCCGTGGAATGGGTACCATGCAATATGACTTCAAAGGGTCTTCATTTGCTCACCGAACCTCTCCAATCCTATCACTGCTGCGTTTATGCCCCTGTATACATGCTTGATTCTCTTTCGGAGACAGAGCAATCCATAGGTTTTAAGATACTTACTAGTCAGGTACATACTTAGGCGTTTAATATGGGGTGTTGAGTCCATTTCATTGAGCAAGGAGTAGCTCTTGTCTATTCCATATTTGGCTTAAGGAACTTTATCTGTGCTCATTTCAATCTCTGGTTTTATGCAGCACCCCAACTCACCTTTCCCCTTAAGCAAGCATAAGTTGATTTTCTAAATTTGAGACCCTGTTCTCTTTTGTAATCCAGTTCCTGTGTAGCCAAGTTTACATTCCGTGTATTAGTGATATCTTATGATGTTTCTTTTTCTGTGTGACATATTTCAGTTAGAATCATCATACCTGAATCCACTCATTATGCTGCTACGAGCCTGATGACATAGATTTCATTGCTGAGTGATATTGCATTGTACGTAAGTACCACAACTTCTTTATCCATTTTTCACTTTCTGCGATATTCAACTAGTCCCTTAAACGAGTTTCTTGTAAACAGAGCCGTCCCAAACTTTGGGGTGGCTGTGTCTTTTTGATTTTAATTTCCCTAAGCTATAGGACCATAAGTGGAAGTGCCCTAGGCTGTGTTGGTTTGTTTTTTAGATGATTCATGAAACACCATACACTTCTCCCGAGTGGCTGTTGGCAATTTACATGCCGCCCATCAGCATAACAAGGCCTCCAGTTCTTCATGGCCTGTCCTGCCTTTCTGGATTTTACACTTTTTCCAGATGGCCCTTTTGACCGGGGGAAAGTAAGACTTCATTGTAGTGCAGATTTCCTTTGCAAGCTTGCTTGGTTGGCCAGAAAGGGCGTATGCGTTTTGTCCTGAATATATTCAGGAAAAAACGCATACGCCCTTTTTGGCCAAGTGCATCATTGTCGACGTTCTGCCTCTTTTCCTATGCTTTAAATGCAATTCCAGTCCACCTCCTGAAATCGGTTTCCTGCAATTATGCCCCGCTTTCAAGTCCTCTTTGCAGCCTTACTACAGCATATTTTTGGACGATAGCTGTCATTTATAACTCTGCAGGTTTGTGAATTACAGTGCCCCTGAGCTCCTTTCTTCAACTCGCTTTCTTGTGAGCCGGCCGCGACACCACAGGATTGCTTCAGGCCCTAATCTTGTTCTGGCACGGCACGCTGAGCCTTTGGTTAATTCCTCTTCCTGGTGGGAAATGAGAGTTAAATTTGCCCGTCCAGACACCTCCAGCTAGTCTCTCGTTGGTTCTCCCTATTCCTGTTCATCTTCCGCAGAAATTGCAAACTGGGCCAAACAGGAGGTTAAAGGCACTGACTCTCCAAGTCGGGAGAGTGTTAGTAAAGCGTCTGGAATGTTGCACCCGAGTACCAGGGGACGAGAACTGAGACATATTTGAACACGTCTCCTGATCACACGGTTGATCATACTCTGGGTTCCACATACATGTTTCAGCTGAAGGAAGAATCCCTTAAACCTGGAGAGTTGAGACCCGTGGAATGGTTACCATGCAATATGACTTCAAAGGGTCTTCATTTGCTCACCGAACCTCTCCAATCCTATCACTGCTGCGTTTATGCCCCTCTACACACGCTTGATTCTCTTTTGGAGACATAGCAATCCATAGGTTTTAAGATACTTACTAGTCAGGTACATTCTTAGGCGTTTAAGATGGGGTGTTGAGTCCATTTCGTTGAGCAAGGAGTAGCTCTTGTCTATTCCATATTTGGCTTAAGGAACTTTATCTGTGCTCATTTCAATCTCTGGTTTTATGCAGCACCCCAACTCACCTTTCCCCTTAAGCAAGCATAAGTTGGTTTTCTAAATTTGAGACACTGTTCTGTTTTGTAATTCAGTTCCTGTGTAGCCAAGTTTACATTCCGTGTATTAGTGATATCTTATGATGTTTCTTTTTCTGTGTGACTTATTTCAGTTAGAATCATCATACCTGAACCCACTCAATATGCTGCTACGGGCCTCATGACATAGATTTCATTGCTGAGTGATATTGCATTGTACGTAAGTACCACAACTTCTTTATCCATTTTTCGCTTTCTGTGATATTGAACTTGTACCGTAAACGAGGTTCTTGTAAACAGAGCCGTCCGAAACTTTGGGGTGGCTGTGTCTTTTTGATTTTAATTTCCCTAAGCTATAGGACCATAAGTGGAAGTACCCTAGGCTCTGTTGCTTTGTTTTTTAGATGTTTCAGGAATCACCATACACTTCTCCCGAGTGGCTCTTGGCAATGTACATCCCGCCCATCAGCATAACAAGGCTCCCAGTTCTCCATGGCCTGTCCTGCCTTTCTGGATTTTACACTTTTTTCAGATGGCCCTTTTGACCGGGGAGAAGTGAGACTTCATTGTAGTGCAGATTTCCTTTGCAAGCTTGCTTGGTTGGCCAAAAAGTGCGTATGCGTTTTTTCCTGAATATATTCAGGAAAGAATGCATACGCCCTTTTTGGCCAAGTGCATCATTGTCGATGTTCTGCCTCTTTTCCTATGCTTTAAATGCAATTCCAGTCTACCTCCTGAAATCGGTTTCCTGCAATTCTGCCCCGCTTTCAAGTCCTCTTGGCAGCCTTACTTCAGTATATTTTTGGACGATAGCTGTCATTTATAACTCTGCAGGTTTGTGAATTACAGTGCCCCTGAGCTCCTTTCTTCAACTCGCTTTCTTGTGAGCTGGCCGCAACACCGCAGGATTGCTTCAGGCCCTAATCTGGTTCCGGCACGGCATGCTGAGCCTTTGGTTAATTCCTCTTCCTGGTGGGAAATGAGAGTTAAATTTGCCCGTCCAGACACCTCCAGCTAGTCTCTCATTGGTTCTCCCTATTCCATTTTATCTTCTGCAGAAATTGCAAACTGGGCCAAACAGGAAGTTAAAGGCACTGACTCTCCAATCGGGAGAGTGTTAGTAAAGTGTCTGGAATGTTGCACCCGAGTACCAGGGGATGAGAACTGAGATATATTGGCACACATCTTCGATCACACGGTTGATCATACTCTGGGTTCCACATGCATGTTTTAGCTGAAGGAAGAATCCCTTAAACCTGGAGAGTTGAGACCCGTGGAATGGGTACCATGCAATATGACTTCAAAGGGTCTTCGTTTGCTCACCAAACCTCTCCAATCCTATCACTGCTGCGTTTATGCCCCTGTACACATGCTTGATTCTCTTTTGGAGACATAGCCATCCATAGGTTTTAAGATACTTACTAGTCAAGTACATTCTTAGTCTTTTAATATGGGGTGTTGAGTCCATTTCGTTGAGCAAGGTGTAGCTCTTGTCTATTACATATTTGGCTTAAGGAACTTTATCTGTGCTCATTTCAATCTCTGGTTTTATGCAGTCCCCAACTCACCTTTCCTCTTAAGCAAGCATAAGTTGGTTTTCTAAATTTGAGACCCTGTTCTGTTTTGTAATTCAGTTCCTCTGTAGCCAAGTTTACATTCTGTGTATTAGTGATATCTTATGATGTTTCTTTTTCTGTGTGACTTATTTCAGTTAGAATCATCATACCTGAACCCACTCATTTTCTGCTACAGGCCTGTTGACATAGATTTCATTGCTGAGTGATATTGCATTGTACATAAGTACCACAACTTCTTTATACATTTTTTGCTTTCTGCGATATTGAACTTGTACAGTAAATGAGGTTCTAGAAAACAGAGCCGTCCCAAACTTTGGGGTGGCTGTGTCTTTTTGATTTTAATTTCCCTAAGCTATAGGACCATAAGTGGAATTGACCTAGGCTCTGTTGCTTTGTTTTTTAGATGTTTCAGGAAACACCATACACTTCTCCCGAGTGGCTGTTGGCAATTTACATCCGGCCCATCAGCATAACAAGGCTCCCAGTTCTCCATGGCCTGTCCTGCCTTTCTGGATTTTACACTTTTTTCAGATGGCCCTTTTGACCGGGGAGAAGTGAGACTTCATTGTAGTGCAGATTTCCTTTGCAAGCTTGCTTGGTTGGCCAAAAAGGGCGTATGTGTTTTTTCCTGAATATATTCAGGAAAAAACGCATATGCACTTTTTGGCCAAGTGCATCATTGTGGACGTTCTGCCTGTTTTCCTATGCTTTAAATGGAATTCCAGTCTACCTCCCGATAGCAGTTTCCTGCAATTCTGCCCCACTTTCAAGTCCTCTTGGCAGGCTTACTTCAGTATATTTTTGGACGATAGCTGTCATTTATATCTCTGCAGGTTTGTTAATTACAGTGCCCCTGAGCTCCTTTCTTCAACTTGCTTTCTTGTGAGCTGGCCGCAACACCGCAGGATTGCTTCAGGCCCTAATCTGGTTCCGGCACGGCACGCTGAGCCTTTGGTTAATTCCTCTTCCTGGTGGGAAATGAGAGTTAAATTTGCCCGTCCAGGCACCTCCAGCTAGTCTCTCATTGGTCCTCCCTGTTCCTGTTCATCTTCCGCAGAAATTGCAAACTGGGCCAAACAGGAGGTTAAAGGCACTGACTCTCCAAGTCGGGAGAGTGTTAGTAAAGCGTCTGGAATGTTGCACCCGAGTACCAGGGGACGAGAACTGAGACATATTTGAACACGTCTCCTGATCACACGGTTGATCATACTCTGGGTTCCACATACATGTTTCAGCTGAAGGAAGAATCCCTTAAACCTGGAGAGTTGAGACCCGTGGAATGGGTACCATGCAATATGACTTCAAAGGGTCTTCATTTGCTCACCGAACCTCTCCAATCCTATCACTGCTGCGTTTATGCCCCTCTACACACGCTTGATTCTCTTTTGGAGACATAGCAATCCATAGGTTTTAAGATACTTACTAGTCAGGTACATTCTTAGGCGTGTAAGATGGGGTGTTGAGTCCATTTCGTTGAGCAAGGAGTAGCTCTTGTCTATTCCATATTTGGCTTAAGGAACTTTATCTGTGCTCATTTCAATCTCTGGTTTTATGCAGCACCCCAACTCACCTTTCCTCTTAAGCAAGCATAAGTTGGTTTTCTAAATTTGAGACACTGTTCTGTTTTGTAATCTAGTTCCTGTGTAGCCAAGTTTACATTCCGTGTATTAGTGATACCTTATGATGTTTCTTTTTCTGTGTGACTTATTTCAGTTAGAATCATCATACCTGAATCCACTCATTATGCTGCTACGGGCCTGATGACATAGACTTCATTGCTGAGTGATATTGCATTGTACGTAAGTACCACAACTTCTTTATCCATTTTTCGCTTTCTGTGATATTGAACTTGTACCGTAAACGAGGTTCTTGTAAACAGAGCCGTCCCAAACTTTGGGGTGGCTGTGTCTTTTTGATTTTAATTTCCCTAAGCTATAGGACCATAAGTGGAAGTACCCTAGGCTCTGTTGCTTTGTTTTTTAGATGTTTCAGGAATCACCATACACTTCTCCCGAGTGGTTCTTGGCAATGTACATCCCGCCCATCAGCATAACAAGGCTCCCAGTTCTCCATGGCCTGTCCTGCCTTTCTGGATTTTACACTTTTTTCAGATGGCCCTTTTGACCGGGGAGAAGTGAGACTTCATTGTAGTGCAGATTTCCTTTGCAAGCTTGCTTGGTTGGCCAAAAAGTGCGTATGCGTTTTTTCCTGAATATATTCAGGAAAGAATGCATACGCCCTTTTTGGCCAAGTGCATCATTGTCGATGTTCTGCCTCTTTTCCTATGCTTTAAATGCAATTCCAGTCTACCTCCTGAAATCGGTTTCCTGCAATTCTGCCCCGCTTTCAAGTCCTCTTGGCAGCCTTACTTCAGTATATTTTTGGACGATAGCTGTCATTTATAACTCTGCAGGTTTGTGAATTACAGTGCCCCTGAGCTCCTTTCTTCAACTCGCTTTCTTGTGAGCTGGCCGCAACACCGCAGGATTGCTTCAGGCCCTAATCTGGTTCCGGCACGGCATGCTGAGCCTTTGGTTAATTCCTCTTCCTGGTGGGAAATGAGAGTTAAATTTGCCCGTCCAGACACCTCCAGCTAGTCTCTCATTGGTTCTCCCTATTCCATTTCATCTTCTGCAGAAATTGCAAACTGGGCCAAACAGGAAGTTAAAGGCACTGACTCTCCAATCGGGAGAGTGTTAGTAAAGTGTCTGGAATGTTGCACCCGAGTACCAGGGGATGAGAACTGAGATATATTGGCACACATCTTCGATCACACGGTTGATCATACTCTGGGTTCCACATGCATGTTTTAGCTGAAGGAAGAATCCCTTAAACCTGGAGAGTTGAGACCCGTGGAATGGGTACCATGCAATATGACTTCAAAGGGTCTTCGTTTGCTCACCAAACCTCTCCAATCCTATCACTGCTGCGTTTATGCCCCTGTACACATGCTTGATTCTCTTTTGGAGACATAGCCATCCATAGGTTTTAAGATACTTACTAGTCAAGTACATTCTTAGTCTTTTAATATGGGGTGTTGAGTCCATTTCGTTGAGCAAGGTGTAGCTCTTGTCTATTACATATTTGGCTTAAGGAACTTTATCTGTGCTCATTTCAATCTCTGGTTTTATGCAGTCCCCAACTCACCTTTCCTCTTAAGCAAGCATAAGTTGGTTTTCTAAATTTGAGACCCTGTTCTGTTTTGTAATTCAGTTCCTCTGTAGCCAAGTTTACATTCTGTGTATTAGTGATATCTTATGATGTTTCTTTTTCTGTGTGACTTATTTCAGTTAGAATCATCATACCTGAACCCACTCATTTTCTGCTACAGGCCTGTTGACATAGATTTCATTGCTGAGTGATATTGCATTGTACATAAGTACCACAACTTCTTTATCCATTTTTTGCTTTCTGCGATATTGAACTTGTACAGTAAATGAGGTTCTAGAAAACAGAGCCGTCCCAAACTTTGGGGTGGCTGTGTCTTTTTGATTTTAATTTCCCTAAGCTATAGGACCATAAGTGGAATTGACCTAGGCTCTGTTGCTTTGTTTTTTAGATGTTTCAGGAAACACCATACACTTCTCCCGAGTGGCTGTTGGCAATTTACATCCGGCCCATCAGCATAACAAGGCTCCCAGTTCTCCATGGCCTGTCCTGCCTTTCTGGATTTTACACTTTTTTCAGATGGCCCTTTTGACCGGGGAGAAGTGAGACTTCATTGTAGTGCAGATTTCCTTTGAAAGCTTGCTTGGTTGGCCAAAAAGGGCGTATGTGTTTTTTCCTGAATATATTCAGGAAAAAACGCATATGCACTTTTTGGCCAAGTGCATCATTGTGGACGTTCTGCCTGTTTTCCTATGCTTTAAATGGAATTCCAGTCTACCTCCCGATAGCAGTTTCCTGCAATTCTGCCCCACTTTCAAGTCCTCTTGGCAGGCTTACTTCAGTATATTTTTGGACGATAGCTGTCATTTATATCTCTGCAGGTTTGTTAATTACAGTGCCCCTGAGCTCCTTTCTTCAACTTGCTTTCTTGTGAGCTGGCCGCAACACCGCAGGATTGCTTCAGGCCCTAATCTGGTTCCGGCACGGCACGCTGAGCCTTTGGTTAATTCCTCTTCCTGGTGGGAAATGAGAGTTAAATTTGCCCGTCCAGGCACCTCCAGCTAGTCTCTCATTGGTCCTCCCTGTTCCTGTTCATCTTCCGCAGAAATTGCAAACTGGGCCAAACAGGAGGTTAAAGGCACTGACTCTCCAAGTCGGGAGAGTGTTAGTAAAGCGTCTGGAATGTTGCACCCGAGTACCAGGGGACGAGAACTGAGACATATTTGAACACGTCTCCTGATCACACGGTTGATCATACTCTGGGTTCCACATACATGTTTCAGCTGAAGGAAGAATCCCTTAAACCTGGAGAGTTGAGACCCGTGGAATGGGTACCATGCAATATGACTTCAAAGGGTCTTCATTTGCTCACCGAACCTCTCCAATCCTATCACTGCTGCGTTTATGCCCCTCTACACACGCTTGATTCTCTTTTGGAGACATAGCAATCCATAGGTTTTAAGATACTTACTAGTCAGGTACATTCTTAGGCGTTTAAGATGGGGTGTTGAGTCCATTTCGTTGAGCAAGGAGTAGCTCTTGTCTATTCCATATTTGGCTTAAGGAACTTTATCTGTGCTCATTTCAATCTCTGGTTTTATGCAGCACCCCAACTCACCTTTCCTCTTAAGCAAGCATAAGTTGGTTTTCTAAATTTGAGACACTGTTCTGTTTTGTAATCTAGTTCCTGTGTAGCCAAGTTTACATTCCGTGTATTAGTGATACCTTATGATGTTTCTTTTTCTGTGTGACTTATTTCAGTTAGAATCATCATACCTGAATCCACTCATTATGCTGCTACGGGCCTGATGACATAGACTTCATTGCTGAGTGATATTGCATTGTACGTAAGTACCACAACTTCTTTATCCATTTTTCGCTTTCTGTGATATTGAACTTGTACCGTAAACGAGGTTCTTGTAAACAGAGCCGTCCCAAACTTTGGGGTGGCTGTGTCTTTTTGATTTTAATTTCCCTAAGCTATAGGACCATAAGTGGAAGTACCCTAGGCTCTGTTGCTTTGTTTTTTAGATGTTTCAGGAATCACCATACACTTCTCCCGAGTGGTTCTTGGCAATGTACATCCCGCCCATCAGCATAACAAGGCTCCCAGTTCTCCATGGCCTGTCCTGCCTTTCTGGATTTTACACTTTTTTCAGATGGCCCTTTTGACCGTGGGGAAGTGAGACTTCATTGTAGTGCAGATTTCCTTTGCAAGCTTGCTTGGTTGGCCAAAAAGTGTGTATGCGTTTTTTCCTGAATATATTCAGGAAAAAACGCATACACACTTTTTGGCCAAGTGCATCATTGTCTACGTTCTGCCTATTTTCCTATGCTTTAAATGCAATTCCAGTCTACCTCCTGAAATCGGGTTCCTGCAATTCTGCCCCGCTTTCAAGTCCTCTTGGCAGCCTTACTTCAGTATATTTTTGGACGATAGCTGTCATTTATAACTCTGCAGCTTTGTGAATTACAGTGCCCCTGAGCTCCTTTCTTCAACTCGCTTTCTTGTGAGCTGGCCGCAACACCGCAGGATTGCTTCAGGCCCTAATCTGGTTCCGGCACGGCACGCTGAGCCTTTGGTTAATTCCTCTTCCTGGTGGGAAATGAGAGTTAAATTTGCCCGTCCAGACACCTCCAGCTAGTCTCTCGTTGGTTCTCCCTATTCCTGTTCATCTTCCACAGAAATTGCAAACTGGGCCAAACAGGAGGTTAAAGGCACTGACTCTCCAAGTCGGGAGAGTGTTAGTAAAGCATCTGGAATGTTGCACCCGAGTACCAGGGGAGAAAACTGAGACATATTGGAACACGTCTCCCGATCACACGGTTGATCATACTCTGGGTTCCACATGCATGTTTTAGCTGAGGGAAGAATCCCTTAAACCTGGAGAGTTGAGACCCGTGGAATGGGTACCATGCAATATGACTTCAAAGGGTCTTCATTTGCTCACCGAACCTCTCCAATCCTATCACTGCTGCGTTTATGCCCCTGTATACATGCTTGATTCTCTTTCGGAGACAGAGCGATCCATAGGTTTTAAGATACTTACTAGTCAGGTACATACTTAGGCGTTTAATATGGGGTGTTGAGTCCATTTCATTGAGCAAGGAGTAGCTCTTGTCTATTCCATATTTGGCTTAAGGAACTTTATCTGTGCTCATTTCAATCTCTGGTTTTATGCAGCACCCCAACTCACCTTTCCCCTTAAGCAAGCATAAGTTGATTTTCTAAATTTGAGACCCTGTTCTCTTTTGTAATCCAGTTCCTGTGTAGCCAAGTTTACATTCCGTGTATTAGTGATATCTTATGATGTTTCTTTTTCTGTGTGACATATTTCAGTTAGAATCATCATACCTGAATCCACTCATTATGCTGCTACGAGCCTGATGACATAGATTTCATTGCTGAGTGATATTGCATTGTACGTAAGTACCACAACTTCTTTATCCATTTTTCACTTTCTGCGATATTCAACTAGTCCCTTAAACGAGTTTCTTGTAAACAGAGCCATCCCAAACTTTGGGGTGGCTGTGTCTTTTTGATTTTAATTTCCCTAAGCTATAGGACCATAAGTGGAAGTGCCCTAGGCTGTGTTGGTTTGTTTTTTAGATGATTCATGAAACACCATACACTTCTCCCGAGTGGCTGTTGGCAATTTACATGCCGCCCATCAGCATAACAAGGCCTCCAGTTCTCCATGGCCTGTCCTGCCTTTCTGGATTTTACACTTTTTCCAGATGGCCCTTTTGACCAGGGGAAAGTAAGACTTCATTGTAGTGCAGATTTCCTTTGCAAGCTTGCTTGGTTGGCCAGAAAGGGCGTATGCGTTTTGTCCTGAATATATTCAGGAAAAAACGCATACGCCCTTTTTGGCCAAGTGCATCATTGTCGACGTTCTGCCTCTTTTCCTATGCTTTAAATGCAATTCCAGTCCACCTCCTGAAATCGGTTTCCTGCAATTCTGCCCCGCTTTCAAGTCCTCTTTGCAGCCTTACTTCAGTATATTTTTGGACGATAGCTGTCATTTATAACTCTGCAGGTTTGTGAATTACAGTGCCCCTGAGCTCCTTTCTTCAACTCGCTTTCTTGTGAGCCGGCCGCGACACCACAGGATTGCTTCAGGCCCTAATCTTGTTCTGGCACGGCACGCTGAGCCTTTGGTTAATTCCTCTTCCTGGTGGGAAATGAGAGTTAAATTTGCCCGTCCAGACACCTCCAGCTAGTCTCTCATTGGTTCTCCCTATTCCTGTTCATCTTCCGCAGAAATTGCAAACTGGGGCAAACAGGAGGTTAAAGGCACTGACTCTCCAAGTCGGGAGAGTGTTAGTAAAGCGTCTGGAATGTTGCACCCGAGTACCAGGGGACGAGAACTGAGACATATTGGAACACGTCTCCCGATCACACGGTTGATCATACTCTGGGTTCCACATGCATGATTTAGCTGAAGGAAGAATCCCTTAAACCTGGAGAGTTGAGACCCGTGGAATGGGTACCATGCAATATGACTTCAAAGGGTCTTCATTTGCTCACCGAACCTCTCCAATCCTATCACTGCTGCGTTTACGCCCCTGTACACACGCTTGATTCTCTTTCGGAGACAGAGCGATCCATAGGTTTTAAGATACTTACTAGTCAGGGACATTCTTAGGCGTTTAATATGGGGTGTTGTGTCCATTTCGTTGAGCAAGGAGTAGCTCTTGTCTATTCCATATTTGGCTTAAGGAACTTTATCTGTGCTCATTTCAATCTCTGGTTTTATGCAGCACCCCAACTCATCTTTCCCCTTAAGCAAGCATAAGTTGGTTTTCTAAATTTGAGACACTGTTCTCTTTTGTAATCCAGTTCCTGTGTAGCCAAGTTTACATTCCGTGTATTAGTGATATCTTATGATGTTTCTTTTTCTGTCTGACTTATTTCAGTTAGAATCATCATACCTGAATCCACTCATTATGCTGCTACGGGCCTGATGACATAGATTTCATTGCTGAGTGATATTGCATTGTACGTAAGTACCACAACTTCTTTATCCATTTTTCACTTTCTGCGAAATTGAACTTGTACCGTAAACGAGGTTCTTGTAAACAGAGCCGTCCGAAACTTTGGGGTGGCTGTGTCTTTTTGATTTTAATTTCCCTAAGCTATAGGACCATAAGTGGAAGTGCCCTAGGCTCTGTTGCTCTGTTTTTTAGATGTTTCAGGAAACATCATACACTTCTCCCGAGTGACTGTTGGCAATTTACATCCCGCCCTTCAGCATAACAAGGCTCCCAGTTCTCCATGGCCTGTCCTGCCTTTCTGGATTTTACACTTTTTTCAGATGGCCCTTTTGACCGGGGGGCAGTGAGACTTCATTGTAGTGCGGATTTCCTTTGCAAGCTTGCTTGGTTGGCCAAAAAGGGCGTATGCGTTTTTTCCTGAATATATTCAGGAAAAAACGCATACGCCCTTTTTGGCCAAGTGCATCATTGTCGACGTTCTGCCTCTTTTCCTATGCTTTAAATGCAATTCCAGTCTACCTCCTGAAATCGGTTTCCTGTAATTCTGCCCCGCTCTCAAGTCCTCTTGGCAGCCTTACTTCAGTATATTCATGGACGATAGCTGTCATTTATAACTCTGCAGGTTTGTGAATTACAGTGCCCCTGAGCTCCTTTCTTCAACTCGCTTTCTTGTGAGCTGGCCGCAACACCGCAGGATTGCTTCAGGCCCTAATCTGGTTCCGGCACGGCACGCTGAGCCTTTGGTTAATTCCTCTTCCTGGTGGGAAATGAGAGTTAAATTTGCCCGTCCAGACACCTCCAGCTAGTCTCTAACTTGTTCTCCCTATTCCTGTTCATCTTCCGCGGAATTTGCAAACTGGGCCAAACAGGAGGTTAAAGGCACTGACTCTCCAAGTCGGGAGAGTTTTAGTAAAGCATCTGGAATGTTGCACCCGAGTACCAGGGGATGAGAACTGAGACATATTTCAAAACGTCTCCCGATCACACGGTTGATCATACTCTGGGTTCCACATGCATGTTTTAGCTGAAGGAAGAATCCCTTAAACCTGGAGAGTTGAGACCCGTGTAATGGGTACCATACAATACGACTTCAAAGGGTCTTCATTTGCTCACCAAAACTCTCCAATCCTATCACTGCTGCGTTTATGCCCCTGTACACACGCTTGATTCTCTTTCGGAGACATAGCAATCCATAGGTTTTAAGATACTTAATAGTCAGGTACATTCTTAGGCATTTAATATGGGGTGTTGAGTCCATCTAGTTGAGCAAGGAGTAGCTCTTGTCTATTACATATTTGGCTTAAGGAACTTTATCTGTGCTCATTTCAATCTCTGGTTTTATGCAGCACCCCAACTCACCTTTGCCCTTAAGCAAGCATAAGTTGGTTTTCTAAATTTGAGACCCTGTTCTGTTTTGTAATCCAGTTCTGTGTAGCCAAGTTTACATTCCGTGTATTAGTGATATCTTATGATGTTTCTTTTTCTGTGTGACTTATTTCAGTTAGAATCATTATACCTGAATCCACTCATTATGCTGCTACAGGCCTGATGACCTAGATGTCAAGGCTGAGTGATATTGCATTGTACGTAAGTACCACAAATTCTTTATCCATTTTTCACTTTCTGCGATATTGAACTTGTACCGTAAACGAGGTTTTTGTAAACAGAGCCGTCCCAAATTTTGGGGTGGCTGTGTCTTTTTGATTTTAATTTCCCTAAGCTATAGGACCATAAGTGGAAGTGCCCTAGGCTCTGTTGCTTTGTTTTGTAGATGTTTCAGGAAACACCATACACTTCTCCTGAGTGGCTGTTGGCAATTTACATCCCGCCCATCAGCATAACAAGGCTCCCAGTTCTCCATGGCCTGTCCTGCCTTTCTGGATTTTACACTTTTTTCAGATGGCCCTTTTGACCGGGGGGAAGTGAGACTTCATTGTAGTGCAGATTTCCTTTGCAAGCTTGCTTGGTTGGCCAAAAAGGGCGTATGCGTTTTTTCCTGAATATATTCAGGAAAAAACCCATACGCCCTTTTTGGCCAAGTGCATCATTGTCGACGTTCTGCCTCTTTTCCTATGCTTTAAATGCAATTCCAGTCTACCTCCTGAAATCGGTTTCCTGCAATTGTGCCTTGCTTTCAATGCCTCTTCGTAGCCTTATCTCAATATATTTTTTGAAAATAGTTGGCCTTTATAACTCTGCAGGTTTTTGAATTGCAGTGGCCCTTAGCTCCATTTTTCAGCTCTTATTTTTGTGATCTTGCCTCATAACCACAGGATTCCTTCAGGCCCTATTCTTCTTCTGGGGCACCTTGCTGTGCCTTTGGTTTATTCTTCTTACTGATGTGAAATTAGAGTGACATGTGCCCATTGAAACTGCTACAGCTAGTTTCTCACTGGTTCCCCCTATTCCCATTCATCCTCCGCACTAACTGCAGACTGTGCGATACCAGAACTTAAAGGCATTGACTCTCCATGTGGGGATATTGTTAGTAAAGCGGCTGGAATGTCGATCTGGAGCCCCAGGAGAGGAAAAATGAGGTGTGTTTTAGAAACCTTTCCCGATCATATGGTATACCAGTCGCTGGGTTTCCCAAGCATGGTTTAGCTGTAGGAAGATTCCCTTCAACCTGGAGTTTTGGGACCCTTGGAATGAGTAGCATGAAGTATTGCATTAAACTTTTGGCAGTTGCTCACCAAAGCTCACCAATCCTCTCAGCCCCAAGTGTGCAGCCTTATGTCTTATCCAGCTGTGGGTTTATATGTGGTCAATCCAGGTTGCATCACAGCCCCTGAGCAAATTTTGTAAGAATTTTTCTCTCTTTCATTGTTTCTGCGTTTTGTTTTTAAAATTTATTTCTATAATGGGGTTTAGCTCATTTTCACTGCTGTGTTTGTGCCGCTCTGCACACACTTGATTCCCTTATGGAGATATATCAATACATGGGTTTTAAGATTCTTATTACTCAGATATATTTCTCTGCGGTGTATAGGGTGTGTTGAGGCCAGTTCATTGAGCAAGGTGTAGATCTTGTCTAATATCTATTTGGTTTATTGAACGGTATCTGTGCTAATTTCAAACTCTGGTTTTATGCATCACCCCACCTCTCCTTTCCCCTTAAGCTGACATAAGTGTGTTTTCTACATGTGAGACACTGTTCTGTTCTGTAATTCATTTCTTGTGCAGCCATATTTACCCTCCCTCTATAAGTGATATCTTATGATATGTTTCTTTTTCTGTTTGACTTATTTCAAGTAGTATTATCGGACCTAAATCCACTCTTTATCCTTCTACTAGCCTTATTACATTGATTTCATGGTGAAGAGATATTCCATTGTACATAAGTACCACATCTTCTTTATCCATTGTTCTCTTTCCTGGGATATTTAAGGTGTACTGAAGTTGAGGTTCTTGTAAACAGAGTAGCCCTAAACTGTGGTGTGCTTGTGTCTTGTTGATTTTTAGACTTCCCTAGATATACTCCCATGATTGGAAGTGTCCTATGCTCTGTAGCTGTTTTTTAGATGATTTGGGAACCACCATACACTTCTCCAGAGTGGCTCTCGGCAGTTCACACACTGCCCATCAGCGTATAAAGGCTCCCTGTTCTCCATGGCCTGTCCTGCATTTCTGGTTTTTACAATTTTTTAGGATGGCCCTTTTGACCGGTGGGAAATGAGACTTCTTTGTTGTGCACATTTGCATTGCTTGCTTGCTTCGTTGCCCATAAAGTGCGTATGCGTTTTTTCCTGGATATAATCAGGAAAAAACGCATACGCCCTTTTGGGCCAACTGCATCATTGTCGAAATTCTGCCGCTTTTCATGTGCTTTAAAGACGAGTCCAATCTATCTCTTGAAATCTGTTTCTTGCAATTCTGTCTTGCATTCAGATCCTCTTCTTTGCCTTACCTCAACATATTTTTGGACGTTAGTTTTCATTTATAACTCTGCAGGTTTGTGAATTGCAGTGACCCTGAGCTCCATTTTTTAAGTTGCTCTTTTGTGAGCTGGCCTCAAACCCACAGGTTTGCTTCAGGCCCTATTTTGGCTCCGGCGAGGCGGGCTGAGCCTTTTTTCAATTCTTATTCTTAATGGGAAATTAGAGTGATATGTGCCCGTCCAAACCCCTACAACTATTCTCTCATTGGTTCCCCCTCTTCCCGTTCATCCTCCTCACAATTTGCAAAATGTGTGAAACAGAAGTTGAAATGTGCTGATTCTCCAAGTGGGCAGATTCTAAGTAACGTGGCTGGAATGGTGAACAGGAGCACCAGGAGAGGATAAATGAGCTGCATTTTAGACACATCTCCCGATCACATGGTGTACAGTCCTCTGGGTTTTCCATGCATGTTTTAGCTGTAGGAAGATCCCTTTAACCTGCAGATTTGGGACCCATTGAATGGGTACCAGGTAGTATTACTTTAAAGGGTGTGCATTTCCTCACCCAACCTCACATTTCTCTTAGTGCAAACAGTTTCCAGCCTTATGTCTCATCCTGCTGTGGGTCTAGATGTGTTCAATCCATGTTGCATCATGGAAAAGTTGTAAGAGGTTTTCTCTGTCTCTCTGTCGTTTATTTTTTTCAATTTATTACTATATTGGTTACAGCTGATTTTCAAAGCTCTGTTTCTTGCTGCTGTACATCCACTTGATTCACGTACAGAGAGACATCAGTAAATTCTTTTTCAGATTCTTACCAGTCGTATATATTCTTTTCCGGTGACTTGAGTGTGCTGAGTGCAGTTCTTTTAGCTACCGTGTAGGCCTTGTTGATTATCAGTTTGGTATTTGGAATGGTATCTTTGCTAATTTCAACCTCCTGGATGATGCCTCACCCCTCCCCACCTTTCCCGTTTAGCAGCCTTATGCGTGTTTTCTACATATTTGACTATGTTTTTGTTTTGTAATTTATTTCATGTGTAGCCATTTTGGATTCCACCTTTAAGTGATATCTTATGATATGTGTCTTTTTCTTTTTGAATTATGTCACTTAGAAAGATCATACGTAACTCCTCCGGAGTTGTTACAACTGGCCATATTTCATTGATTTCTAGGCTGAATAATATTCCACTCTACCTAAGTACCACATCTCTATCCATTTTTTCTCTCCAGAGACATTTAAGTTATATCCTAGTCGAGGATCTTTTAAACAGAGAGAGGGTAAACTTTGGGGTGCCTGTGTCCTCTCAATTTTTGTTTTTCCCAAGATATACGCCCATGAGTGCAAGTGCCCTATGCTCTGTAGCTCATTTTTTAGATGCTTTAGTAAACACAATACACTTCTCCAGAATGGCTGTTGGCAATATACATTTCCACTATAAGTCTCACAGGGCTCCCTCTTCTCCTTGCCCTGTCCTGCATTTCTGTTGTTTATGCTTTATGAGGATGGCTCTTCTGACTGATGCGAAGTGATATCTTTTGTAGTATTGACTTCCAGTGCCCACCTGTTTGGTTGGCTAAAAAAGTGTATGCCCTTTTCTTGAATATATACAGAAAAAAACGCATACACCCTTTTTGGCCAACTGCAATGTTGGCAATGTTCAGCTCCTTTACTTGTGCTTAATGGCGAGTCCTTTCTACCTCCTCAAATCCCTTTCCTGCCATTCTCCCTTGCTTACAAGTCCTTTTCTCTGACTTTCCTCAAGACATTTTTCAGTGATGGATATTTTCAACTCTGCAGTTTCATGAATTTTACTGCCCCTGAGTTCCATTGTTCAACTTGTGTTTATGGGAACTGGCCACAAAGCAGCGGGATTTCCTCAAGCCCTATACTGTTTCCATGGGCAATCCTAGCCTTTGGTCAATTCGTCTTCCTGATTGGAAATTAGAGTGACATGTGCCTGTCTGAACACCTAGGACTTGTCTCTGATTGTTCCTCACCCTTCTGCTTCATCCTCTGGACAAATTCCAAACTGTACGCAACATGATGTTGATAGTGCTGACATCTCCAAGTGGGGAGACTGTTAGTAAAGACGCTGGAGGGGTGAACCCGAGCACCAGGAGATGAGGAGATGAGATGCCTTTTCCAAACTCTTCCCGATCAGATGGTATACCATCCTCTGGGTGTGACAGACATGTTTTAGCAGTAGGAAGAGTCCCATACATGTAAGGAGAATACCAGGGCTTTTTCAAAATCAGTGTCTACCCGAAACCCAAACTGGGAAATTTTTTAAGCTACGGCTACACATATGTTCATTAAGGGCCTTGGGAAGTAGGCAGAGTCCAAACTTTAGATGATTGAAGTCTTCAGGGTCAGAAGCACTCACCACCAGCTTCCCTTAGGTTACACTTTAACTGTCATTGATAGATGATGTCAATAAAAATATCTATTCTTTTTCAGATTATTTCCCCTTATAGGTTATAGCAAAATGTTGAGTGTAGTTCCCTGTGCTATACAGTAGTTCCTTGTTGATGATCTATTTTATACATAGCAGTGTGTATGTGTTAATCCCAAACTGTTAGTTTATCCCTCCTCCCACCTTTCCCCTTTGGTAATAATAAATTATAAGATTTTATACTTCTCAGAAATGGGGGAGCTGAAAGAGAGGTATCATTTTCAATGGAAAAGCATTTAAAACAAGATTGAAGCTTTAACCAAGATTATTAGATGTACATCCTTGGAAAGAAATCACTTCGTTTCTCTAATATTGACCTGACAAATAAGACAAACCTTTTCACTGAACTTGCTTATAATAAAGTGATGGAAATATCAAATGGAAGTGTTAGAAACATCTTATTTTACCCGAGCCTTATACACTGTTCTATGTTAACTACAGTTTGGCTCACACATCTGTTCATTGAGGTTACAATAGTCTCAATTTCTGTTACTGATCCTCCAGAGTGGACCCCAACAAGTGTCCCCCTGCCCAGTGTCATTGGGGCCAACAGATCGAGACTGAGTTTGGTTCACAAGCAAAGGAAACTTTATATTTTGATCAGAGAATGGAGAGGTGAGAGCATACACTACCCCGTGGGCTGTGGGCTGGGCTGGGCTGTTGTGTAGAGATCCTGTCAGAGTCAGTGGGAGGGAGGGGGCGGAGCTCTCGAGGGCCGGGTTGGCTGCAGCTCAGGCTCTATATCGCGGAGTCTGCACTGGGCCCCAGGAGCTGAGGTGTCGTCCCAGCCATTCTGCACTAGGAAATCTGGTCTGAAGTGCCGGGTGTGGAACCTCTGCATGCGGGACCCTAGGAGCACATGAAATTAGACAAAGCACAAAGGATAAAAAAGGTTAGACTTGACTTTATTGCCCAGATTCTATTTTTATCTCCCAGGGATTTTTAATGGGCTTTGCTGGGGACAAACCCCTCCTCTGCCTTTTGTCCCGTTCCTCATTCTTGGAGTGCTGAGAGTGCAGACCCTTCTTCTGTAACTGCTGAGTGCTGAGTTGGGAGCCCTCATACCCGGGGGCGAGGATCAGAGCTTCTCCCCAGCAGCCTCCAGGTGACACTGATTGTCCCCAGGGCCCCTGTCTCCCTGCTCGTCCACCTGAGCACCAGCATTGGAAGTGTTATAGATTCTAATGACCTTTAAGGGTCCAGGAAAGAGATGTGCAGAGACGCTGTGGGGGCCGGTTTCACTCCACCCCACATTTGTTCAGCCACCTTAGGCTGACCGTTTCTGCCAGCCTAGATGCTCTGACCAGTAGTCTGCGCTTTCTTCAATTAGGCCCCTGAATTAACGTACAAACGGCACCAGGTGTCAGAGCCCTGCCTGCTCAACTCCCAGACAGTCCAGGGTCAGTGGTGATCAAGGACCATGATGGCCACTGAGTCAACAGCCTTTTGAAGAAAACAGGAGTCCAGCTGGTCTTATTGGCCACCATCATCAAGGTGTCTGTAGGCTTTTCTATGGTGACAGTGTGATATACGGTTCCCCCGCCAAGATTATTAGCTCCCCTCTGCATGCAGTATGTCCTGCAAGCAGTAGTCTACTCTTTTGGGACACACTCTTGTTGTTTTATGAGAGAAACTCCAGGTCAAGTGATGTTCACATGAGTCGTCATGGTGCCCTGTTGCCCCCGGTTATCTCTCTGGATGTTGGAGTTGGAGGGCCTCCTCACTCGAGGTTGGTATGCCCACGGAGCGAACCCTGCAACTTCAGGGCATGGTTGGTGGTTAGGATCACCATGTGGGGTCCTTTTCCCTTAGGAGGGAGGTGGCCTTTTGGGCTGCTGATTTCCAGGTTTTTAGATACCGCCAGTATCTTGGCCAGATGTGGCAGTGGGCCAAGCCCCTTGGTGCCCGTAGTTTATCCTACCTGGATGGCATTCTTGCATTGTTCCATTTCAAGTGGTCCCAGTTTTTGCACTAATTCTCCAATGGCGATTCACCTTTCACCGGGAATGTAAAGGTCAAAGGGTTTAGCTAAATTAGGGAGTTCCAGGGCAAGGGTCTGAATTGACTGCTCTTTCCATTCTTGAAAGGCCACTTCTGGATTCTATTCAAAAGGATCATCATCTTTTCCTTTCAGTGTTTCATATAGAGGCCCAGCTAGTAGACTGTAGTTAGGGATCCAGAAGCAGCAAACCCTGGCCTCCCCAGGAACCCCTAAGCTGTCTTCTAGTTTTAGAAAGGGGTAAGGCTGAAAATGGTTTCTTCCCTTTCCTGGGATGGGCTTCTCCGACCTTCTGTGAGAACGAAGCCCAGGCAGGTCACTGCAGTCTGTGATATTTGAGCTTTTTCTTGGACAACTTCTATCCTTTATTGGCTTGGTAGTTCAGAGGCCTCCTTAGTAGGGCTGGCGATCAGAATGTCGTCTGCGTACTGAAGGAGGGTTTCCTTTTCCAGAGGTAGAACTTTTAGGTCTTTAGCTAAGCTTTCCCCAAAGATGGTGTGGGAATTTTTGCACCCTTGGGGCAAGACGGCCCGGAAGTATTGTTTTAGTTGTATGTTGAGTCCTGCCACTCACAAACCAAAATTTCTTGTGACTCTGGGACTAATGGAATACAAAAGAAGGCATCATTGAAGACTAATACAGAATACCATGTCCTGGTGGTTGGTAGAATGACCAGCAGGGTGTAGGAATTAGGAGCAGCTGGAGGTATATCCTCGGTGGCTTCACTGACTGTCCTGACATCCTTTACCAGGTCCCCAGCAGCCCATGGGGCTCTCGTGGTCAGACCAATCCCAGAATATGGAGCTCACCTGGGCAGGTACCCCACCCCCACCCCAGCCCACGGGGCTATCGTGGTCAGGCCCCTCCCAGGATACAGAGCTACCCTTGCAGGTACCGTGGCAGGGCTGGGCACACAGGAACCGTGCACATAGCCCTCATTGCAGAGCACCCCCAGCTCACCTGTCGCTCAGAGCTGACACAGAGCACCTCAGAGCAGGACTTGAACTAACAAACAGCAGCTGCGACAGGTCTGTGACCCTGGGCATCACTCTGTGCGGTCTCCCTCCACCTGGTCTTCCAGAGACTTCCACTGCACCCGGGGCACCAGGCCTCTGTCTCCAACCACCACCCACCCCTCCTCTCCCTGACTCCTGGGTTCCTCTCATTAGGAGAGGGTTTTCTTGAAGTTGTCTCCCACTCATGGGCCAGATAAAATGATTAGAAAACAAGCCAAAGCTGCAGCCCCTTGTCTATCCTGACTCTCAGGAGCCCACACCTGTTCCTTGGACCTGGCCGGTTCAGCAAGTTCCATTTTCTGCAACTGTGAGCCCCTGAGGGGTGATGATTGGCTGACCTGGGCAGCCTTACCGTGCCGGCCAGCCCTCCCCAGGTGTGCCTGGGTTGAGATCAATATAAATACCACTCCAGGCAGCAAGAGGCCCTGCAGCCGTGCCTGACGCCATTTTCTCTGCCCTGTCAGCAGTCTCGGGGCTGGGCTGGTGGGAGGGAGTGAGAGGCCACGGCTTTGTGGGTGGCCCAGTGTGAGTGGGGCTCTGCTGGACTTTCTGCAGCAGTTGCCAGGCTGCCACCTGCTAAAGAAGAGGATGTGTCACCCATACCTGCTGCTGGAATTTCTCCCTGGGCAGAGGTGAGGAAGGAAAGAAGCAGTGGGGGCAGGGACAGGACGGGTATCTCAGGCAGGGAAATGGAAATCTTCCAGAAGAGCACCCAGGGCCAGGACCATCCTGGCTGGCCTGCAGGCACCAAGTCGGCTGGTATGCTGTCACTCGTGTGGCTCTATGGCCCTTCCTCTAGGCTTTCAAGTCCTTGTATATATTCAGGTGTTTTACGTGGGACGGGTGGGAATAGTTCAGCAGCAACTGGCCTGGGTCTCAGCTCACGTTTACTCACAGATGCCTCGGCACGGTGCCCCAGCTTTTCAATGAGGACGCTTGTTGCATGGGGGCTGCTGGCTGAATGGGAGACGATTCCCCACCACTGACCAACTTCAGAATTGTTTACAACTGGAGCAAGTGCCCTGATACGGTTTTCCTCTGTGGAACTGGTGGGTTCTGTGTTTTTTTTCTCTTTTTCGTTTTTGGTTCAAGGTAGATTTTATTCCTCTTTTTTGTATTTACAGATATAAGCATGGAAATAATTTATTCATATAAATACATGTATGTGAAGGGAATAATTGTTTTTTCTGTTTTATTTTTTAAATTTTATTTCTTTTTAATTTTTAATTTTATTTTATATTTTTATACAGCAGGTTCTTATTGGTTATCTATTTTATACATATAAATGTATACATGCCAATCCCAGTCTCTCAACTCCTCCCACCACCAACCCCCCCAACAGCTTTCCCCCTTGTTGTCCATACGTTTGTTGTCTACATGTGTTGCTCTATTTATGCCTTGCAAAATGGTTAATCTGTACAGTTTTTCTAGGTTCCACATATATGCATGAATATACAAGATTTGTTTTTCTCTTTCTGACTTACTTCACTCTGTATGACAGTCTCTAGATCCATCGACGTCTCTACAAATGACCCAATTTCATTCCTTTTCATGGCTTAGTAATATTCCATTTTATATATGTACCACTGCTTTATGCAATCGTCTGTCTGTGGGCATTTAGGTTGCTTCCATTACCTCGATATTGTAAAGAGTGAGGCAATGAACATTGCGGTGAATGTCTCTTTTTGATTTATGGTTTTGTCTGGGTATATGTCCAGAACTGGGATTGCTGTATCATATGGTAATTCTACTGTTAGTTTCTTAAGAAACTCCATATTGTTCTCCATAGTGACTGTATCAATTTATATTCCCAACAATAGTGGAAGAGGGTTCCTTTTCTCCACACCCTTTCCAGCATTTTTTGTTTGTAGATTTTCTGATGATGCCCATTCTACCAGGTGTGAGGTGATACCTCATTGTTGAGTCCATTTCCTTGAGCAAGGGGTAGGTCTTGTCTATTACATATTTAGCTTATGGAACGGTATCTGTGCTAATTTCAAACTCTGGTTTTATGCAGCACCCCAACTCACCTTCCCCCTTAAGCAAGCATAAGTTGGTTTTCTAAACATGAGAGCCTGTTCTGTTTTGTAATTCAGTTCATGTGTAGCCAAGTTCTCATTCCATGTATTAGTGGTACCTTATGATGTTTCTTTTTCTGTGTGACTTTTTTCACTTAGAATCACCATGCCTCAATCTACTCATTAGGCTGGTACGGGCCTGGTGACATAGTTTTCATTGCTGAGAGGTATTCTGTTGTACGTAAGTACTGCAACTTCTTTATCCATTATTTGCTCTCTGGCATATTTAACTTGTGCTGCAGAAGAGGTTCCTGTATACAGAGCCGTCCCAATTTTTCGGGTGGCTGTGTCTTTTTGATTTTAATTTCCCTAAGCTATAGGACCATAAGTGGAAGTGCCCTAGGCTCTGTTGCTTTGTTTTTTAGATGTTTCAGGAAACACCATACACTTTTCCGGTGTGGCTGTTGGCAATTTACATCCCGCCCATCAGCATAACAAGGCTCCCAGTTCTCCATGGCCTGTCCTGCCTTTCTGGATTTTACACTTTTTTCAGATGGCCCTTTTGACCGGGGGGAAGTGAGACTTCATTGTAGTGCAGATTTCCTTTGCAAGCTTGCTTGGTTGGCCAAAAAGGGCGTATGCATTTTTTCCTGAATATATTCAGGAAAAAACGCATACGTCCTATTTGGCCAAGTGCATCATTGTCGGCGTTCTGCCTCTTTTCCTATGCTTTAAATACAATTCCAGTCTACCTCCTGAAATCGTTTTCCTGCAATTCTGAACCGCTTTCAAGTCCTCTTGGCAGCCTTACTTCAGTATATTTTTGGACGATAGCTGTCATTTATAACTCTGCAGGTTTGTGAATTACAGTGCCCCTGAGCTCCTTTCTTCAACTCGCTGTCTTGTGAGCTGGCCGCAACACCGCAGGATTGCTTCAGGCCCTAATCTGGTTCCGGCACAGCACGCTGATCCTTTGGTTAATTCCTCTTCCTGGTGGGAAATGAGCGTTAAATTTGCCCGTCCAGACACTTCCAGCTAGTCTCTCATTGGTTCTCCCTATTCCTGTTCATCTTCCGCAGAAATTGCAAAATGGGCCAAACAGGAGGTTAAAGGCACTGACTCTCCAAGTCGGGAGAGTGTTAGTAAAGCGTCTGGAATGTTGCACCCGAGTACCAGGGGACAAGAAATGAGACATACTGGAACACGTCTCCCGATCACATGGTTGATCATACTCTGGGTTCCACATGCATGCTTTAGCTGAAGGAAGAATCCCTTAAACCTGGAGAGTTGAGACCCGTGGAATGGGTACCATGCAATATGACTTCAAAGGGTCTTCATTTGCTCACCGAACCTCTCCAATCCTATCACTGCTGCGTTTATGCCCCTGTACACACGCTTGATTCTCTATGGAGACAAGCAATCCATAGGTTTTAAGATACTTACTAGTCAGGTACATTCTTAGTCGTTTAATATGGGGTGTTGAGTCCATTTCGTTGAGCAAGGAGTAGCTCTTGTCTATTTCATATTTTGCTTAAGGAACTTTATCTGTGCTCATTTCAATCTCTGGTTTTATGCAGCACCCCAACTCACCTTTGCCCTTAAGCAAGCATAAGTTGGTTTTCTAAATTTGAGACACTGTTCTGTTTTGTAATCCAGTTCCTGTGTAGCCAAGTTTACATTCCGTGTATTAGTGATATCTTATGATGTTTCTTTTTCTGTGTGAATTATTTCAGTTAGAATCATCATACCTGAATCCACTCATTATGCTGCTATGGGCCTGATGACATAGATTTCATTGCTGAGTGATATTGCATTGTACATAAGTACCACAACTTCTTTATCCATTTTTCACTTTCTGCGATATTGAACTTGTACCGTAAACGAGGTTCTTGTAAACAGAGCCGTCCCAAACTTTGGGGTGGCTGTGTCTTTTTGAATTTAATTTCCCTAAGCTATAGGACCATAAGTGGAAGTGCCCTAGGCTCTGTTGCTTTGTTTTTTAGATGTTTCAGGAAACACCATACACTTCTCCAGAGTGGCTGTTGGCAACTTACATCCCGCCCATCAGCATAACAAGGCTCCCAGTTCTCCATGGCCTGTCCTGCCTTTCTGGATTTTACACTTTTTTCAGATGGCCCTTTTGACTGGGGGGAAGTGAGACTTCATTGTAGTGCAGATTTCCTTTGCAAGCTTGCTTGGTTGGCCAAAAAGGGCGTATGCGTTTTTTCCTGAATATATTCAGGAAAAAACGCATACGGCCTTTTTGGCCAAGTGCATCACTGTCGACGTTCTGCCTCTTTTCCTATGCTTTAAATGCAATTCCAGTCTACCTCCTGAAATCGGTTTCCTGCAATTCTGCCCCGCTTTCAAGTCCTCTTGGCAGCCTTACTTCAGTATATTTTTGGACGATAGCTGTCATTTATAACTCTGCAGGTTTGTGAATTACAGTGCCCCTGGGCTCCTTTCTTTAACTCACTTTCTTGTGAGCTGGCCGCAACACCGCAGGATTGCTTCAGGCCCTAATCTGGTTCCGGCATGGCACGCTGAGCCTTTGGTTAATTCCTCTTCCTGGTGGGAAATGAGAGTTAAATTTGCCCGTCCAGACACCTCCAGCTAGTCTCTCATTGTTTCTCCCTATTCCTGTTCATGTTCCGCAGAAATTGCAAACTGGGCCAAACAGGAGGTTAAAGGCACTGACTCTCCAAGTCGGGAGAGTGTTAGTACAGGGTCTGGAATGTTGCACCCGAGTACCAGGGGACGAGAACTGAGATATAATGGCACACGTCTCCCGATCACACGGTTGATCATACTCTGGGTTCCACATGCATGTTTTAGCTGAAGGAAGAATCCCTTAAACCTGGAGAGTTGAGACCGTGGAATGGGTACGATGCAATATGACTTCAAAGTGTCTTCGTTTGCCCACCGAACCTCTCCAATCCTATCACTGCTGCCTTTATGACCCTGTAAACACGCTTGATTCTCTTTCGGAGACATAGCAATCCATAGGTTTTAAGATACTTACTAGTCAGGTACATTCTTAGGCGTTTAATATGGGGTGTTGAGTCCATTTCGTTGAGCAAGGAGTAGCTCTTGTCTATTACATATTTGGCTTAAGGAACTTTATCTGTGCTCATTTCAATCTCTGGTTTTATGCAGCACCCCAACTCACCTTTCCCCTTAAGCAAGCATAAGCTGGTTTTCTAAATTTGAGACCCTGTTCTGTTTTGGAATTCAGTTCCTGTGTAGCCAAGTTTACATTCCGTGTATTAGTGATATCTTATGATGTTTCTTTTTCTGTGTGACTTATTTCAGTTAGAATCATCATACCTGAATCCACTCATTATGCTGCTACGGGCCTGATGACATAGATGTCATTGCTGAGGAATATTGCATTGTACGTAAATACCACAACTTCTTTATCCATTTTTTGCTTTCTGTGATATTGAACTTGTACCGTAAACGAGGTTCTTGTAAACAGAGCCATCCCAAACTTTGGGGTGGCTGTGTCTTTTTGATTTTAATTTCCCTAAGCTATAGGACCATAAGTGGAAGTGCCCTAGGCTCTGATGCTTTGTTTTGTAGATGTTTCAGGAAACACCATACACTTCTCCTGAGTGGTTGTTGGCAATTTACATCCCGCCCATCAGCATAACAAGTCTCCCAGTTCTCCATGGCCTGTCCTTCCTTTCTGGATTTTACACTTTTTTCAGATGGCCCTTTTGACCCGGGTGAAGTGAGACTTCATTGTAGTGCAGATTTCCTTTGCAAGCTTGCTTGGTTGGCCAAAAAGGGCGTATGCGTTTTTTCCTGAATATATTCAGGAAAAAACGCATACACCCTTTTTGGCAAAGTGCATCATTGTCGACGTTTTGCCTCTTTTCCTATGCTTTAAATGCAATTCCAGTCTACCTCCTGAAATCGGTTTCCTGCAATTCTGCCCCGCTTTCAAGTCCTCTTGGCAGCCTTACTTCAGTATATTTTTGGACGATAGCTGTCATTTATAACTCTGCAGGTTTGTGAATTACAGTGCCCCTGAGCTCCTTTCTTCAACTCGCTTTCTTGTGAGCTGGCCGCAACACCGCAGGATTGCTTCAGGGCCTAATCTGGTTCCGGCACGGCATGCTGAGCCTTTGTTTAACTCCTCTTACTGGTGGGTAATGAGAGTTAAATTTGCCCGTCCGGACACCTCCAGCTAGTCTCTCATTGGTCCTCCCTATTCTTGTTCATCTTCCGCAGAAATTGCAAACTGGGCCAAACAGGAGGTTAAAAACACTGACTCTCCAAGTCGGGAGAGTGTTAGTAAAGCGTCTGGAATGTTGCACCCGAGTACCAGGGGACGAGAACTGAGACATATTGGAACACGTCTCCCGATCACACGGTTGATCATACTCTGGGTTCCACATGCATGTTTTAGCTGAAGGAAGAATCCCTTAAATCTGAGAGTTGAGACCCGTGGAATGGGTACCATGCGATATGACTTCAAAGGGTCTTCATTTGCTCACCAAACCTCACCAATCCTATCACTGCTGCGTTTATGCCCCTGTACACACGCTTGATTCTCTTTCGGAGACATAGCAATCCATAGGTTTTAAGATACTTAATAGTCAGGTACATTCTTAGGCATTTAATATGGGGTGTTGAGTCCATCTAGTTGAGCAAGGAGTAGCTCTTGTCTATTCCATATTTGGCTTAAGGAACTTTATCTGTGCTCATTTCAATCTCTGGTTTTATGCAGCACCCCAACTCACCTTTGCCCTTAAGCAAGCATAAGTTGGTTTTCTAAATTTGAGACCCTGTTCTGTTTTGTAATTCAGTTCCTGTGTAGCCAAGTTTACATTCCGTGTATTAGTGATATCTTATGATGTTTCTTTTTCTGTGTGACTTATTTCAGTTAGAATCATCATACCTGAATCCACTCATTATGCTGCTACGGGCCTGATGACATAGATGTCATTGCTGAGGAATATTGCATTGTACGTAAATACCACAACTTCTTTATCCATTTTTCGCTTTCTGTGATATTGAACTTGTACCGTAAACGAGGTTCTTGTAAACAGAGCCATCCCAAACTTTGGGGTGGCTGTGTCTTTTTGATTTTAATTTCCCTAAGCTATAGGACCATAACTGGAAGTGCCCTAGGCTCTGTTGCTTTGTTTTGTAGATGTTTCAGGAAACACCATACACTTCTCCTGAGTGGTTGTTGGCAATTTACATCCCGCCCATCAGCATAACAAGTCTCCCAGTTCTCCATGGCCTGTCCTTCCTTTCTGGATTTTACACTTTTTTCAGATGGCCCTTTTGACCCGGGTGAAGTGAGACTTCATTGTAGTGCAGATTGCCTTTGCAAGCTTGCTTGGTTGGCCAAAAAGTGCGTATGCGTTTTTTCCTGAATATATTCAGGAAAAAACGCATACGCCCTTTTTGGCCAAGTGCATCATTGTCGACGTTCTGCCTCTTTTCCTATGCTTTAAATGCAATTCCAGTCTACCTCCTGAAATCGGTTTCCTGCAATTGTGCCTTGCTTTCAATGCCTCTTCGTAGCCTTATCTCAATATATTTTTTGAAAATAGTTGGCCTTTATAACTCTGCAGGTTTTTGAATTGCAGTGGCCCTTAGCTCCATTTTTCAGCTCTTATTTTTGTGATCTTGCCTCATAACCACAGGATTCCTTCAGGCCCTATTCTTCTTCTGGGGCACCTTGCTGTGCCTTTGGTTTATTCTTCTTACTGATGTGAAATTAGAGTGACATGTGCCCATTGAAACTGCTACAGCTAGTTTCTCACTGGTTCCCCCTATTCCCATTCATCCTCCGCACTAACTGCAGACTGTGCGATACCAGAACTTAAAGGCATTGACTCTCCATGTGGGGATATTGTTAGTAAAGCGGCTGGAATGTCGATCTGGAGCCCCAGGAGAGGAAAAATGAGGTGTGTTTTAGAAACCTTTCCCGATCATATGGTATACCAGTCGCTGGGTTTCCCAAGCATGGTTTAGCTGTAGGAAGATTCCCTTCAACCTGGAGTTTTGGGACCCTTGGAATGAGTAGCATGAAGTATTGCATTAAACTTTTGGCAGTTGCTCACCAAAGCTCACCAATCCTCTCAGCCCCAAGTGTGCAGCCTTATGTCTTATCCAGCTGTGGGTTTATATGTGGTCAATCCAGGTTGCATCACAGCCCCTGAGCAAATTTTGTAAGAATTTTTCTCTCTTTCATTGTTTCTGCGTTTTGTTTTTAAAATTTATTTCTATAATGGGGTTTAGCTCATTTTCACTGCTGTGTTTGTGCCGCTCTGCACACACTTGATTCCCTTATGGAGATATATCAATACATGGGTTTTAAGATTCTTATTACTCAGATATATTTCTCTGCGGTGTATAGGGTGTGTTGAGGCCAGTTCATTGAGCAAGGTGTAGATCTTGTCTAATATCTATTTGGTTTATTGAACGGTATCTGTGCTAATTTCAAACTCTGGTTTTATGCATCACCCCACCTCTCCTTTCCCCTTAAGCTGACATAAGTGTGTTTTCTAAATGTGAGACACTGTTCTGTTCTGTAATTCATTTCTTGTGCAGCCATATTTACCCTCCCTCTATAAGTGATATCTTATGATATGTTTCTTTTTCTGTTTGACTTATTTCAAGTAGTATTATCGGACCTAAATCCACTCTTTATCCTTCTACTAGCCTTATTACATTGATTTCATGGTGAAGAGATATTCCATTGTACATAAGTACCACATCTTCTTTATCCATTGTTCTCTTTCCTGGGATATTTAAGGTGTACTGAAGTTGAGGTTCTTGTAAACAGAGTAGCCCTAAACTGTGGTGTGCTTGTGTCTTGTTGATTTTTAGACTTCCCTAGATATACTCCCATGATTGGAAGTGTCCTATGCTCTGTAGCTGTTTTTTAGATGATTTGGGAACCACCATACACTTCTCCAGAGTGGCTCTCGGCAGTTCACACACTGCCCATCAGCGTATAAAGGCTCCCTGTTCTCCATGGCCTGTCCTGCATTTCTGGTTTTTACAATTTTTTAGGATGGCCCTTTTGACCGGTGGGAAATGAGACTTCTTTGTTGTGCACATTTGCATTGCTTGCTTGCTTCGTTGCCCATAAAGTGCGTATGCGTTTTTTCCTGGATATAATCAGGAAAAAACGCATACGCCCTTTTGGGCCAACTGCATCATTGTCGAAATTCTGCCGCTTTTCATGTGCTTTAAAGACGAGTCCAATCTATCTCTTGAAATCTGTTTCTTGCAATTCTGTCTTGCATTCAGATCCTCTTCTTTGCCTTACCTCAACATATTTTTGGACGTTAGTTTTCATTTATAACTCTGCAGGTTTGTGAATTGCAGTGACCCTGAGCCCCATTTTTTAAGTTGCTCTTTTGTGAGCTGGCCTCAAACCCACAGGATTGCTTCAGGCCCTATTTTGGCTCCGGCGAGGCGGGCTGAGCCTTTTTTCAATTCTTATTCTTAATGGGAAATTAGAGTGATATGTGCCCGTCCAAACCCCTACAACTATTCTCTCATTGGTTCCCCCTCTTCCCGTTCATCCTCCTCACAATTTGCAAAATGTGTGAAACAGAAGTTGAAATGTGCTGATTCTCCAAGTGGGCAGATTCTAAGTAACGTGGCTGGAATGGTGAACAGGAGCACCAGGAGAGGATAAATGAGCTGCATTTTAGACACATCTCCCGATCACATGGTGTACAGTCCTCTGGGTTTTCCATGCATGTTTTAGCTGTAGGAAGATCCCTTGAACCTGCAGATTTGGGACCCATTGAATGGGTACCAGGTAGTATTACTTTAAAGGGTGTGCATTTCCTCACCCAACCTCACATTTCTCTTAGTGCAAACAGTTTCCAGCCTTATGTCTCATCCTGCTGTGGGTCTAGATGTGTTCAATCCATGTTGCATCATGGAAAAGTTGTAAGAGGTTTTCTCTGTCTCTCTGTCGTTTATTTTTTTCAATTTATTACTATATTGGTTACAGCTGATTTTCAAAGCTCTGTTTCTTGCTGCTGTACATCCACTTGATTCACGTACAGAGAGACATCAGTAAATTCTTTTTCAGATTCTTACCAGTCGTATATATTCTTTTCCGGTGACTTGAGTGTGCTGAGTGCAGTTCTTTTAGCTACCGTGTAGGCCTTGTTGATTATCAGTTTGGTATTTGGAATGGTATCTTTGCTAATTTCAACCTCCTGGATGATGCCTCACCCCTCCCCACCTTTCCCGTTTAGCAGCCTTATGCGTGTTTTCTACATATTTGACTATGTTTTTGTTTTGTAATTTATTTCATGTGTAGCCATTTTGGATTCCACCTTTAAGTGATATCTTATGATATGTGTCTTTTTCTTTTTGAATTATGTCACTTAGAAAGATCATACGTAACTCCTCCGGAGTTGTTACAACTGGCCATATTTCATTGATTTCTAGGCTGAATAATATTCCACTCTACCTAAGTACCACATCTCTATCCATTTTTTCTCTCCAGAGACATTTAAGTTATATCCTAGTCGAGGATCTTTTAAACAGAGAGAGGGTAAACTTTGGGGTGCCTGTGTCCTCTCAATTTTTGTTTTTCCCAAGATATACGCCCATGAGTGCAAGTGCCCTATGCTCTGTAGCTCATTTTTTAGATGCTTTAGTAAACACAATACACTTCTCCAGAATGGCCGTTGGCAATATACATTTCCACTATAAGTCTCACAGGGCTCCCTCTTCTCCTTGCCCTGTCCTGCATTTCTGTTGTTTATGCTTTATGAGGATGGCTCTTCTGACTGATGCGAAGTGATATCTTTTGTAGTATTGACTTCCAGTGCCCACCTGTTTGGTTGGCTAAAAAAGTGTATGCCCTTTTCTTGAATATATACAGAAAAAAACGCATACACCCTTTTTGGCCAACTGCAATGTTGGCAATGTTCAGCTCCTTTTCTTGTGCTTAATGGCGAGTCCTTTCTACCTCCTCAAATCCCTTTCCTGCCATTCTCCCTTGCTTACAAGTCCTTTTCTCTGACTTTCCTCAAGACATTTTTCAGTGATGGATATTTTCAACTCTGCAGTTTCATGAATTTTACTGCCCCTGAGTTCCATTGTTCAACTTGTGTTTATGGGAACTGGCCACAAAGCAGCGGGATTTCCTCAAGCCCTATACTGTTTCCATGGGCAATCCTAGCCTTTGGTCAATTCGTCTTCCTGATTGGAAATTAGAGTGACATGTGCCTGTCTGAACACCTAGGACTTGTCTCTCATTGTTCCTCATCCTTCCGCTTCATCCTCTGGACAAATTCCAAACTGTACGCAACAGGATGTTGATAGTGCTGACATCTCCAAGTGGGGAGACTGTTAGTAAAGACGCTGGAGGGGTGAACCCGAGCACCAGGAGATGAGGAGATGAGATGCCTTTTCCAAACTCTTCCTGATCAGATGGTATACCATCCTCTGGGTGTGACAGACATGTTTTAGCAGTAGGAAGAGTCCCATACATGTAAGGAGAATATCAGGGCTTTTTCAAAATCAGTGTCTACCTGAAACCCAAACTGGGAAATTTTTTAAGCTACGGCTACACATATGTTCATTAAGGGCCTTGGGAAGTAGGCAGAGTCCAAACTTTAGATGATTGAAGTCTTCAGGGTCAGAAGCACTCACCACCAGCTTCCCTTAGGTTACACTTTTACTGTCATTGATAGATGATGTCAATAAAAATATCTATTCTTTTTCAGATTATTTCCCCTTATAGGTTATAGCAAAATGTTGAGTGTAGTTCCCTGTGCTATACAGTAGTTCCTTGTTGATGATCTATTTTATACATAGCAGTGTGTATGTGTTAATCCCAAACTGTTAATTTATCCCTCCTCCCACCTTTCCCCTTTGGTAATAATAAATTATAAGATTTTATACTTCTCAGAAATGGGGGAGCTGAAAGAGAGGTATCATTTTCAATGGAAAAGCATTTAAAACAAGATTGAAGCTTTAACCAAGATTATTAGATGTACATCCTTGGAAAGAAATCACTTCGTTTCTCTAATATTGACCTGACAAATAAGACAAACCTTTTCACTGAACTTGCTTATAATAAAGTGATGGAAATATCAAATGGAAGTGTTAGAAACATCTTATTTTACCCGAGCCTTATACACTGTTCTATGTTAACTACAGTTTGGCTCACACATCTGTTCATTGAGGTTACAATAGTCTCAATTTCTGTTACTGATCCTCCAGAGTGGACCCCAACAAGTGTCCCCCTGCCCAGTGTCATTGGGGCCAACAGATCGAGACTGAGTTTGGTTCACAAGCAAAGGAAACTTTATATTTTGATCAGAGAATGGAGAGGTGAGAGCATGCACTACCCCGTGGGCTGTGGGCTGGGCTGCTGTGTAGAGATCCTGTCAGAGTCAGTGGGAGGGAGGGGGCGGAGCTCTCGAGGGCCGGGTTGGCTGCAGCTCAGGCTCTGTATCGCGGAGTCTGCACTGGGCCCCAGGAGCTGAGGTGTCGTCCCAGCCATTCTGCACTAGGAAATCTGGTCTGAAGTGCCGGGTGTGGAACCTCTGCATGCGGGACCCTAGGAGCACATGAAATTAGACAAAGCACAAAGGATAAAAAAGGTTAGACTTGACTTTATTGCCCAGATTCTATTTTTATCTCCCAGGGATTTTTAATGGGCTTTGCTGGGGACAAACCACTCCTCTGTCTTTTGTCCCGTTCCTCATTCTTGGAGTGCTGAGAGTGCAGACCCTTCTTCTGTAACTGCTGAGTGCTGAGTTGGGAGCCCTCATACCCGGGGGCGAGGATCAGAGCTTCTCCCCAGCAGCCTCCAGGTGACACTGATTGTCCCCAGGGCCCCTGTCTCCCTGCTCGTCCACCTGAGCACCAGCATTGGAAGTGTTATAGATTCTAATGACCTTTAAGGGTCCAGGAAAGAGATGTGCAGAGACGCTGTGGGGGCCGGTTTCACTCCGCCCCACATTTGTTCAGCCACCTTAGGCTGACCGTTTCTGCCAGCCTAGATGCTCTGACCAGTAGTCTGCGCTTTCTTCAATTAGGCCCCTGAATTAACGTACAAACGGCACCAGGTGTCAGAGCCCTGCCTGCTCAACTCCCAGGCAGTCCAGGGTCAGTGGTGATCAAGGACCAAGATGGCCACTGAGTCAACAGCCTTTTGAAGTAAACAGGAGTCCAGCTGGTCTTATTGGCCACCATCATCAAGGTGTCTGTAGGCTTTTCTATGGTGACAGTGTGATATACGGTTCCCCCGCCAAGATTATTAGCTCCCCTCTGCATGCAGTAAGTCCTGCAAGCAGTAGTCTACTCTTTTGGGACACACTCTTGTTGTTTTATGAGAGAAACTCCAGGTCAAGTGATGTTCACACGAGTCGTCATGGTGCCCTGTTGCCCCCGGTTATCTCTCTGGATGTTGGAGTTGGAGGGCCTCCTCACTCGAGGTTGGTGTGCCCACGGAGCGAACCCTGCAACTTCAGGGCATGGTTGGTGGTTAGGATCACCATGTGGGGTCCTTTTCCCTTAGGAGGGAGGTGGCCTTTTGGGCTGCTGATTTCCAGGTTTTTAGATACCGCCAGTATCTTGGCCAGATGTGGCAGTGGGCCAAGCCCCTTGGTGCCCGTAGTTTATCCTACCTGGATGGCATTCTTGCATTGTTCCATTTCAAGTGGTCCCAGTTTTTGCACTAATTCTCCAATGGCGATTCACCTTTCACCAGGAATGTAAAGGTCAAAGGGTTTAGCTAAATTAGGGAGTTCCAGGGCAAGGGTCTGAATTGACTGCTCTTTCCATTCTTGAAAGGCCACTTCTGGATTCTATTCAAAAGGATCATCATCTTTTCCTTTCAGTGTTTCATATAGAGGCCCAGCTAGTAGACTGTAGTTAGGGATCCAGAAGCAGCAAACCCTGGCCTCCCCAGGAACCCCTAAGCTGTCTTCTAGTTTTAGAAAGGGGTAAGGCTGAAAATGGTTTCTTCCCTTTCCTGGGATGGGCTTCTCCGACCTTCTGTGAGAACGAAGCCCAGGCAGGTCACCGCAGTCTGTGATATTTGAGCTTTTTCTTGGACAACTTCTATCCTTTATTGGCTTGGTAGTTCAGAGGCCTCCTTAGTAGGGCTGGCGATCAGAATGTCGTCTGCGTACTGAAGGAGGGTTTCCTTTCCCAGAGGTAGAACTTTTAGGTCTTTAGCTAAGCTTTCCCCAAAGATGGTGTGGGAATTTTTGCACCCTTGGGGCAAGACGGCCCGGAAGTATTGTTTTAGTTGTATGTTGAGTCCTGCCACTCACAAACCAAAATTTCTTGTGACTCTGGGACTAATGGAATACAAAAGAAGGCATCATTGAAGACTAATACAGAATACCATGTCCTGGTGGTTGGTAGAATGACCAGCAGGGTGTAGGAATTAGGAGCAGCTGGAGGTATATCCTCGGTGGCTTCACTGACTGTCCTGACATCCTTTACCAGGTCCCCAGCAGCCCATGGGGCTCTCGTGGTCTGACCAATCCCAGAATATGGAGCTCACCTGGGCAGGTACCCCACCCCCACCCCAGCGCACGGGGCTATCGTGGTCAGGCCCCTCCCAGGACACAGAGCTACCCTTGCAGGTACCGTGGCAGGGCTGGGCACACAGGAACCGTGCACATAGCCCTCATTGCAGAGCACCCCCAGCTCACCTGTCGCTCAGAGCTGACACAGAGCACCTCAGAGCAGGACTTGAACTAACAAACAGCAGCTGCGACAGGTCTGTGACCCTGGGCATCACTCTGTGCGGCCTCCCTCCACCTGGTCTTCCAGAGACTTCCACTGCACCCGGGGCACCAGGCCTCTGTCTCCAACCACCACCCACCCCTCCTCTCCCTGACTCCTGGGTTCCTCTCATTAGGAGAGGGTTTTCTTGAAGTTGTCTCCCACTCATGGGCCAGATAAAATGATTAGAAAACAAGCCAAAGCTGCAGGCCCTTGTCTATCCTGACTCTCAGGAGCCCACACCTGTTCCTTGGACCTGGCCGGTTCAGCAAGTTCCATTTTCTGCAACTGTGAGCCCCTGAGGGGTGATGATTGGCTGACCTGGGCAGCCTTACCGTGCCGGCCAGCCCTCCCCAGGTGTGCCTGGGTTGAGATCAATATAAATACCACTCCAGGCAGCAAGAGGCCCTGCAGCCGTGCCTGACGCCATTTTCTCTGCCCTGTCAGCAGTCTCGGGGCTGGGCTGGTGGGAGGGAGTGAGAGGCCACGGCTTTGTGGGTGGCCCAGTGTGAGTGGGTCTCTGCTGGACTTTCTGCAGCAGTTGCCAGGCTGCCACCTGCTAAAGAAGAGGATGTGTCACCCATACCTGCTGCTGGAATTTCTCCCTGGGCAGAGGTGAGGAAGGAAAGAAGCAGTGGGGGCAGGGACAGGACGGGTATCTCAGGCAGGGAAATGGAAATCTTCCAGAAGAGCACCCAGGGCCAGGACCATCCTGGCTGGCCTGCAGGCACCAAGTCGGCTGGTATGCTGTCACTCGTGTGGCTCTATGGCCCTTCCTCTAGGCTTTCAAGTCCTTGTATATATTCAGGTGTTTTACCTGGGACGGGTGGGAATAGTTCAGCAGCAACTGGCCTGGGGCTCAGCTCACGTTTACTCACAGATGCCTCGGCACGGTGCCCCAGCTTTGCAATGAGGACGCTTGTTGCATGGGGGCTGCTGGCTGAATGGGAGACGATTCCCCACCACTGACCAACTTCAGAATTGTTTACAACTGGAGCAAGTGCCCTGATACGGTTTTCCTCTGTGGAACTGGTGGGTTCTGTGTTTTTTTTCTCTTTTTCGTTTTTGGTTCAAGGTAGATTTTATTCCTCTTTTTTGTATTTACAGATATAAGCATGGAAATAATTTATTCATATAAATACATGTATGTGAAGGGAATAATTGTTTTTTCTGTTTTATTTTTTAAATTTTATTTCTTTTTAATTTTGAATTTTATTTTATATTTTTATACAGCAGGTTCTTATTGGTTATCTATTTTATACATATAAATGTATACATGCCAATCCCAGTCTCACAACTCCTCCCACCACCAACCCCCCCAACAGCTTTCCCCCTTGTTGTCCATACGTTTGTTGTCTACATGTGTTGCTCTATTTATGCCTTGCAAAATGGTTAATCTGTACAGTTTTTCTAGGTTCCACATATATGCATGAATATACAAGATTTGTTTTTCTCTTTCTGACTTACTTCACTCTGTATGACAGTCTCTAGATCCATCGACGTCTCTACAAATGACCCAATTTCATTCCTTTTCATGGCTTAGTAATATTCCATTTTATATATGTACCACTGCTTTATGCATTCGTCTGTCTGTGGGCATTTAGGTTGCTTCCATTACCTCGATATTGTAAAGAGTGAGGCAATGAACATTGCGGTGAATGTCTCTTTTTGATTTATGGTTTTGTCTGGGTATATGTCCAGAACTGGGATTGCTGTATCATATGGTAATTCTACTGTTAGTTTCTTAAGAAACTCCATATTGTTCTCCATAGTGACTGTATCAATTTATATTCCCAACAATAGTGGAAGAGAGTTCCTTTTCTCCACACCCTTTCCAGCATTTTTTGTTTGTAGATTTTCTGATGATGCCCATTCTACCAGGTGTGAGGTGATACCTCATTGTTGAGTCCATTTCCTTGAGCAAGGGGTAGGTCTTGTCTATTACATATTTAGCTTATGGAACGGTATCTGTACTAATTTCAAACTCTGGTTTTATGCAGCACCCCAACTCACCTTCCCCCTTAAGCAAGCATAAGTTGGTTTTCTAAACATGAGAGCCTGTTCTGTTTTGTAATTCAGTTCATGTGTAGCCAAGTTCTCATTCCATGTATTAGTGGTACCTTATGATGTTTCTTTTTCTGTGTGACTTTTTTCACTTAGAATCACCATGCCTCAATCTACTCATTAGGCTGGTACGGGCCTGGTGACATAGTTTTCATTGCTGAGAGGTATTCTGTTGTACGTAAGTACTGCAACTTCTCTATCCATTATTTGCTCTCTGGCATATTTAACTTGTGCTGCAGAAGAGGTTCCTGTAAACAGAGCCGTCCCAATTTTTCGGGTGGCTGTGTCTTTTTGATTTTAATTTCCCTAAGCTATAGGACCATAAGTGGAAGTGCCCTAGGCTCTGTTGCTTTGTTTTTTAGATGTTTCAGGAAACACCATACACTTTTCCGGAGTGGCTGTTGGCAATTTACATCCCGCCCATCAGCATAACAAGGCTCCCAGTTCTCCATGGCCTGTCCTGCCTTTCTGGATTTTACACTTTTTTCAGATGGCCCTTTTGACCGGGGGGAAGTGAGACTTCATTGTAGTGCAGATTTCCTTTGCAAGCTTGCTTGGTTGGCCAAAAAGTGTGTATGCATTTTTTCCTGAATATATTCAGGAAAAAACGCATACGTCCTATTTGGCCAAGTGCATCATTGTCGGCGTTCTGCCTCTTTTCCTATGCTTTAAATACAATTCCAGTCTACCTCCTGAAATCGTTTTCCTGCAATTCTGAACCGCTTTCAAGTCCTCTTGGCAGCCTTACTTCAGTATATTTTTGGACGATAGCTGTCATTTATAACTCTGCAGGTTTGTGAATTACAGTGCCCCTGAGCTCCTTTCTTCAATTCGCTTTCTTGTGAGCTGGCCGCAACACCGCAGGATTGCTTCAGGCCCTAATCTGGTTCCGGCACGGCACGCTGAGCCTTTGGTTAATTCCTCTTCCTGGTGGGAAATGAGAGTTAAATTTGCCCGTCCAGACACTTCCAGCTAGTCTCTCATTGGTTCTCCCTATTCCTGTTCATCTTCCGCAGAAATTGCAAACTGGGCCAAACAGGAGGTTAAAGGCACTGACTCTCCAAGTCAGGAGAGTGTTAGTAAAGCGTCTGGAATGTTGCACCCGAGTACCAGGGGACAAGAAATGAGACATACTGGAACACGTCTCCCGATCACATGGTTGATCATACTCTGGGTTCCACATGCATGATTTAGCTGAAGGAAGAATCCCTTAAACCTGGAGAGTTGAGACCCGTGGAATGGGTACCATGCAATATGACTTCAAAGGGTCTTCATTTGCTCACCGAACCTCTCCAATCCTATCATTGCTGCGTTTATGCCCCTGTACACACGCTTGATTCTCTTTTGGAGACAAGCAATCCATAGGTTTTAAGATACTTACTAGTCAGGTATTCTTAGTCGTTTAATATGGGGTGTTGAGTCCATTTCGTTGAGCAAGGAGTAGCTCTTGTCTATTTCATATTTTGCTTAAGGAACTTTATCTGTGCTCATTTCAATCTCTGGTTTTATGCAGCACCCCAACTCACCTTTGCCCTTAAGCAAGCATAAGTTGGTTTTCTAAATTGGAGACCCTGTTCTGTTTTGTAATCCAGTTCCTGTGTAGCCAAGTTTACATTCTGTGTATTAGTGATATCTTATGATGTTTCTTTTTCTGTGTGAATTATTTCAGTTAGAATCATCATACCTGAATCCACTCATTATGCTGCTATGGGCCTGATGACATAGATTTCATTGCTGAGTGATATTGCATTGTACATAAGTACCACAACTTCTTTATCCATTTTTCACTTTCTGCGATATTGAACTTGTACCGAAAACGAGGTTCTTGTAAACAGAGCCGTCCCAAACTTTGGGGTGGCTGTGTCTTTTTGAATTTAATTTCCCTAAGCTATAGGACCATAAGTGGAAGTGCCCTAGGCTCTGTTGCTTTGTTTTTTAGATGTTTCAGGAAACACCATACACTTCTCCAGAGTGGCTGTTGGCAACTTACATCCCGCCCATCAGCATAACAAGGCTCCCAGTTCTCCATGGCCTGTCCTGCCTTTCTGGATTTTACACTTTTTTCAGATGGCCCTTTTGACCGGGGGGAAGTGAGACTTCATTGTAGTGCAGATTTCCTTTGCAAGCTTGCTTGGTTGGCCAAAAAGGGCGTATGCGTTTTTTCCTGAATATATTCAGGAAAAAACGCATACGGCCTTTTTGGCCAAGTGCATCACTGTCGACGTTCTGCCTCTTTTCCTATGCTTTAAATGCAATTCCAGTCTACCTCCTGAAATCGGTTTCCTGCAATTGTGCCTTGCTTTCAATGCCTCTTCGTAGCCTTATCTCAATATATTTTTTGAAAATAGTTGGCCTTTATAACTCTGCAGGTTTTTGAATTGCAGTGGCCCTTAGCTCCATTTTTCAGCTCTTATTTTTGTGATCTTGCCTCATAACCACAGGATTCCTTCACGCCCTATTCTTCTTCTGGGGCACTTTGCTGTGCCTTTGGTTTATTCTTCTTACTGATGTGATATTAGAGTGACATGTGCCCATTGAAACTGCTACAGCTAGTTTCTCACTGGTTCCCCCTATTCCCATTCATCCTCCGCACTAACTGCAGACTGTGCGATACCAGAACTTAAAGGCATTGACTCTCCATGTGGGGATATTGTTAGTAAAGTGGCTGGAATGTCGATCTGGAGCCCCAGGAGAGGAAAAATGAGGTGTGTTTTAGAAACCTTTCCCGATCATATGGTATACCAGTCGCTGGGTTTCCCAAGCATGGTTTAGCTGTAGGAAGATTCCCTTCAACCTGGAGTTTTGGGACCCTTGGAATGAGTAGCATGAAGTATTGCATTAAACTTTTGGCAGTTGCTCACCAAAGCTCACCAATCCTCTCAGCCCCAAGTGTGCAGCCTTATGTCTTATCCAGCTGTGGGTTTATATGTGGTCAATCCAGGTTGCATCACAGCCCCTGAGCAAATTTTGTAAGAATTTTTCTCTCTTTCATTGTTTCTGCGTTTTGTTTTTAAAATTTATTTCTATAATGGGGTTTAGCTCATTTTCACTGCTGTGTTTGTGCCGCTCTGCACACACTTGATTCCCTTATGGAGATATATCAATACATGGGTTTTAAGATTCTTATTACTCAGATATATTTCTCTGCGGTGTATAGGGTGTGTTGAGGCCAGTTCATTGAGCAAGGTGTAGATCTTGTCTAATATCTATTTGGTTTATTGAACGGTATCTGTGCTAATTTCAAACTCTGGTTTTATGCATCACCCCACCTCTCCTTTCCCCTTAAGCTGACATAAGTGTGTTTTCTAAATGTGAGACACTGTTCTGTTCTGTAATTCATTTCTTGTGCAGCCATATTTACCCTCCCTCTATAAGTGATATCTTATGATATGTTTCTTTTTCTGTTTGACTTATTTCAAGTAGTATTATCGGACCTAAATCCACTCTTTATCCTTCTACTAGCCTTATTACATTGATTTCATGGTGAAGAGATATTCCATTGTACATAAGTACCACATCTTCTTTATCCATTGTTCTCTTTCCTGGGATATTTAAGGTGTACTGAAGTTGAGGTTCTTGTAAACAGAGTAGCCCTAAACTGTGGTGTGCTTGTGTCTTGTTGATTTTTAGACTTCCCTAGATATACTCCCATGATTGGAAGTGTCCTATGCTCTGTAGCTGTTTTTTAGATGATTTGGGAACCACCATACACTTCTCCAGAGTGGCTCTCGGCAGTTCACACACTGCCCATCAGCGTATAAAGGCTCCCTGTTCTCCATGGCCTGTCCTGCATTTCTGGTTTTTACAATTTTTTAGGATGGCCCTTTTGACCGGTGGGAAATGAGACTTCTTTGTTGTGCACATTTGCATTGCTTGCTTGCTTCGTTGCCCATAAAGTGCGTATGCGTTTTTTCCTGGATATAATCAGGAAAAAACGCATACGCCCTTTTGGGCCAACTGCATCATTGTCGAAATTCTGCCGCTTTTCATGTGCTTTAAAGACGAGTCCAATCTATCTCTTGAAATCTGTTTCTTGCAATTCTGTCTTGCATTCAGATCCTCTTCTTTGCCTTACCTCAACATATTTTTGGACGTTAGTTTTCATTTATAACTCTGCAGGTTTGTGAATTGCAGTGACCCTGAGCCCCATTTTTTAAGTTGCTCTTTTGTGAGCTGGCCTCAAACCCACAGGATTGCTTCAGGCCCTATTTTGGCTCCGGCGAGGCGGGCTGAGCCTTTTTTCAATTCTTATTCTTAATGGGAAATTAGAGTGATATGTGCCCGTCCAAACCCCTACAACTATTCTCTCATTGGTTCCCCCTCTTCCCGTTCATCCTCCTCACAATTTGCAAAATGTGTGAAACAGAAGTTGAAATGTGCTGATTCTCCAAGTGGGCAGATTCTAAGTAACGTGGCTGGAATGGTGAACAGGAGCACCAGGAGAGGATAAATGAGCTGCATTTTAGACACATCTCCCGATCACATGGTGTACAGTCCTCTGGGTTTTCCATGCATGTTTTAGCTGTAGGAAGATCCCTTGAACCTGCAGATTTGGGACCCATTGAATGGGTACCAGGTAGTATTACTTTAAAGGGTGTGCATTTCCTCACCCAACCTCACATTTCTCTTAGTGCAAACAGTTTCCAGCCTTATGTCTCATCCTGCTGTGGGTCTAGATGTGTTCAATCCATGTTGCATCATGGAAAAGTTGTAAGAGGTTTTCTCTGTCTCTCTGTCGTTTATTTTTTTCAATTTATTACTATATTGGTTACAGCTGATTTTCAAAGCTCTGTTTCTTGCTGCTGTACATCCACTTGATTCACGTACAGAGAGACATCAGTAAATTCTTTTTCAGATTCTTACCAGTCGTATATATTCTTTTCCGGTGACTTGAGTGTGCTGAGTGCAGTTCTTTTAGCTACCGTGTAGGCCTTGTTGATTATCAGTTTGGTATTTGGAATGGTATCTTTGCTAATTTCAACCTCCTGGATGATGCCTCACCCCTCCCCACCTTTCCCGTTTAGCAGCCTTATGCGTGTTTTCTACATATTTGACTATGTTTTTGTTTTGTAATTTATTTCATGTGTAGCCATTTTGGATTCCACCTTTAAGTGATATCTTATGATATGTGTCTTTTTCTTTTTGAATTATGTCACTTAGAAAGATCATACGTAACTCCTCCGGAGTTGTTACAACTGGCCATATTTCATTGATTTCTAGGCTGAATAATATTCCACTCTACCTAAGTACCACATCTCTATCCAGTTTTTCTCTCCAGAGACATTTAAGTTATATCCTAGTCGAGGATCTTTTAAACAGAGAGAGGGTAAACTTTGGGGTGCCTGTGTCCTCTCAATTTTTGTTTTTCCCAAGATATACGCCCATGAGTGCAAGTGCCCTATGCTCTGTAGCTCATTTTTTAGATGCTTTAGTAAACACAATACACTTCTCCAGAATGGCCGTTGGCAATATACATTTCCACTATAAGTCTCACAGGGCTCCCTCTTCTCCTTGCCCTGTCCTGCATTTCTGTTGTTTATGCTTTATGAGGATGGCTCTTCTGACTGATGCGAAGTGATATCTTTTGTAGTATTGACTTCCAGTGCCCACCTGTTTGGTTGGCTAAAAAAGTGTATGCCCTTTTCTTGAATATATACAGAAAAAAACGCATACACCCTTTTTGGCCAACTGCAATGTTGGCAATGTTCAGCTCCTTTTCTTGTGCTTAATGGTGAGTCCTTTCTACCTCCTCAAATCCCTTTCCTGCCATTCTCCCTTGCTTACAAGTCCTTTTCTCTGACTTTCCTCAAGACATTTTTCAGTGATGGATATTTTCAACTCTGCAGTTTCATGAATTTTACTGCCCCTGAGTTCCATTGTTCAACTTGTGTTTATGGGAACTGGCCACAAAGCAGCGGGATTTCCTCAAGCCCTATACTGTTTCCATGGGCAATCCTAGCCTTTGGTCAATTCGTATTCCTGATTGGAAATTAGAGTGACATGTGCCTGTCTGAACACCTAGGACTTGTCTCTCATTGTTCCTCACCCTTCCGCTTCATCCTCTGGACAAATTCCAAACTGTACGCAACAGGATGTTGATAGTGCTGACATCTCCAAGTGGGGAGACTGTTAGTAAAGACGCTGGAGGGGTGAACCCGAGCACCAGGAGATGAGGAGATGAGATGCCTTTTCCAAACTCTTCCTGATCAGATGGTATACCATCCTCTGGGTGTGACAGACATGTTTTAGCAGTAGGAAGAGTCCCATACATGTAAGGAGAATATCAGGGCTTTTTCAAAATCAGTGTCTACCTGAAACCCAAACTGGGAAATTTTTTAAGCTACGGCTACACATATGTTCATTAAGGGCCTTGGGAAGTAGGCAGAGTCCAAACTTTAGATGATTGAAGTCTTCAGGGTCAGAAGCACTCACCACCAGCTTCCCTTAGGTTACACTTTTACTGTCATTGATAGATGATGTCAATAAAAATATCTATTCTTTTTCAGATTATTTCCCCTTATAGGTTATAGCAAAATGTTGAGTGTAGTTCCCTGTGCTATACAGTAGTTCCTTGTTGATGATCTATTTTATACATAGCAGTGTGTATGTGTTAATCCCAAACTGTTAATTTATCCCTCCTCCCACCTTTCCCCTTTGGTAATAATAAATTATAAGATTTTATACTTCTCAGAAATGGGGGAGCTGAAAGAGAGGTATCATTTTCAATGGAAAAGCATTTAAAACAAGATTGAAGCTTTAACCAAGATTATTAGATGTACATCCTTGGAAAGAAATCACTTCGTTTCTCTAATATTGACCTGACAAATAAGACAAACCTTTTCACTGAACTTGCTTATAATAAAGTGATGGAAATATCAAATGGAAGTGTTAGAAACATCTTATTTTACCCGAGCCTTATACACTGTTCTATGTTAACTACAGTTTGGCTCACACATCTGTTCATTGAGGTTACAATAGTCTCAATTTCTGTTACTGATCCTCCAGAGTGGACCCCAACAAGTGTCCCCCTGCCCAGTGTCATTGGGGCCAACAGATCGAGACTGAGTTTGGTTCACAAGCAAAGGAAACTTTATATTTTGATCAGAGAATGGAGAGGTGAGAGCATGCACTACCCCGTGGGCTGTGGGCTGGGCTGCTGTGTAGAGATCCTGTCAGAGTCAGTGGGAGGGAGGGGGCGGAGCTCTCGAGGGCCGGGTTGGCTGCAGCTCAGGCTCTGTATCGCGGAGTCTGCACTGGGCCCCAGGAGCTGAGGTGTCGTCCCAGCCATTCTGCACTAGGAAATCTGGTCTGAAGTGCCGGGTGTGGAACCTCTGCATGCGGGACCCTAGGAGCACATGAAATTAGACAAAGCACAAAGGATAAAAAAGGTTAGACTTGACTTTATTGCCCAGATTCTATTTTTATCTCCCAGGGATTTTTAATGGGCTTTGCTGGGGACAAACCCCTCCTCTGCCTTTTGTCCCGTTCCTCATTCTTGGAGTGCTGAGAGTGCAGACCCTTCTTCTGTAACTGCTGAGTGCTGAGTTGGGAGCCCTCATACCCGGGGGCGAGGATCAGAGCTTCTCCCCAGCAGCCTCCAGGTGACATTGATTGTCCCCAGGGCCCCTGTCTCCCTGCTCGTCCACCTGAGCACCAGCATTGGAAGTGTTATAGATTCTAATGACCTTTAAGGGTCCAGGAAAGAGATGTGCAGAGACGCTGTGGGGGCTGGTTTCACTCCGCCCCACATTTGTTCAGCCACCTTAGGCTGACCGTTTCTGCCAGCCTAGATGCTCTGACCAGTAGTCTGCGCTTTCTTCAATTAGGCCCCTGAATTAACGTACAAACGGCACCAGGTGTCAGAGCCCTGCCTGCTCAACTCCCAGACAGTCCAGGGTCAGTGGTGATCAAGGACCAAGATGGCCACTGAGTCAACAGCCTTTTGAAGGAAACAGGAGTCCAGCTGGTCTTATTGGCCACCATCATCAAGGTGTCTGTAGGCTTTTCTATGGTGACAGTGTGATATACGGTTCCCCCACCAAGATTATTAGCTCCCCTCTGCATGCAGTAAGTCCTGCAAGCAGTAGTCTACTCTTTTGGGACACACTCTTGTTGTTTTATGAGAGAAACTCCAGGTCAAGTGATGTTCACACGAGTCGTCATGGTGCCCTGTTGCCCCCGGTTATCTCTCTGGATGTTGGAGTTGGAGGGCCTCCTCACTCGAGGTTGGTGTGCCCACGGAGCGAACCCTGCAACTTCAGGGCATGGTTGGTGGTTAGGATCACCATGTGGGGTCCTTTTCCCTTAGGAGGGAGGTGGCCTTTTGGGCTGCTGATTTCCAGGTTTTTAGATACCGCCAGTATCTTGGCCAGATGTGGCAGTGGGCCAAGCCCCTTGGTGCCCGTAGTTTATCCTACCTGGATGGCATTCTTGCATTGTTCCATTTCAAGTGGTCCCAGTTTTTGCACTAATTCTCCAATGGCGATTCACCTTTCACCGGGAATGTAAAGGTCAAAGGGTTTAGCTAAATTAGGGAGTTCCAGGGCAAGGGTCTGAATTGACTGCTCTTTCCATTCTTGAAAGGCCACTTCTGGATTCTATTCAAAAGGATCATCATCTTTTCCTTTCAGTGTTTCATATAGAGGCCCAGCTAGTAGACTGTAGTTAGGGATCCAGAAGCAGCAAACCCTGGCCTCCCCAGGAACCCCTAAGCTGTCTTCTAGTTTTAGAAAGGGGTAAGGCTGAAAATGGTTTCTTCCCTTTCCTGGGATGGGCTTCTCCGACCTTCTGTGAGAACGAAGCCCAGGCAGGTCACCGCAGTCTGTGATATTTGAGCTTTTTCTTGGACAACTTCTATCCTTTATTGGCTTGGTAGTTCAGAGGCCTCCTTAGTAGGGCTGGCGATCAGAATGTCGTCTGCGTACTGAAGGAGGGTTTCCTTTTCCAGAGGTAGAACTTTTAGGTCTTTAGCTAAGCTTTCCCCAAAGATGGTGTGGGAATTTTTGCACCCTTGGGGCAAGACGGCCCGGAAGTATTGTTTTAGTTGTATGTTGAGTCCTGCCACTCACAAACCAAAATTTCTTGTGACTCTGGGACTAATGGAATACAAAAGAAGGCATCATTGAAGACTAATACAGAATACCATGTCCTGGTGGTTGGTAGAATGACCAGCAGGGTGTAGGAATTAGGAGCAGCTGGAGGTATATCCTCGGTGGCTTCACTGACTGTCCTGACATCCTTTACCAGGTCCCCAGCAGCCCATGGGGCTCTCGTGGTCAGACCAATCCCAGAATATGGAGCTCACCTGGGCAGGTACCCCACCCCCACCCCAGCGCACGGGGCTATCGTGGTCAGGCCCCTCCCAGGACACAGAGCAACCCTTGCAGGTACCGTGGCAGGGCTGGGCACACAGGAACCGTGCACATAGCCCTCATTGCAGAGCACCCCCAGCTCACCTGTCGCTCAGAGCTGACACAGAGCACCTCAGAGCAGGACTTGAACTAACAAACAGCAGCTGCGACAGGTCTGTGACCCTGGGCATCACTCTGTGCGGTCTCCCTCCACCTGGTCTTCCAGAGACTTCCACTGCACCCGGGGCACCAGGCCTCTGTCTCCAACCACCACCCACCCCTCCTCTCCCTGACTCCTGGGTTCCTCTCATTAGGAGAGGGTTTTCTTGAAGTTGTCTCCCACTCATGGGCCAGATAAAATGATTAGAAAACAAGCCAAAGCTGCAGGCCCTTGTCTATCCTGACTCTCAGGAGCCCACACCTGTTCCTTGGACCTGGCCGGTTCAGCAAGTTCCATTTTCTGCAACTGTGAGCCCCTGAGGGGTGATGATTGGCTGACCTGGGCAGCCTTACCGTGCCGGCCAGCCCTCCCCAGGTGTGCCTGGGTTGAGATCAATATAAATACCACTCCAGGCAGCAAGAGGCCCTGCAGCCGTGCCTGACGCCATTTTCTCTGCCCTGTCAGCAGTCTCGGGGCTGGGCTGGTGGGAGGGAGTGAGAGGCCACGGCTTTGTGGGTGGCCCAGTGTGAGTGGGTCTCTGCTGGACTTTCTGCAGCAGTTGCCAGGCTGCCACCTGCTAAAGAAGAGGATGTGTCACCCATACCTGCTGCTGGAATTTCTCCCTGGGCAGAGGTGAGGAAGGAAAGAAGCAGTGGGGGCAGGGACAGGACGGGTATCTCAGGCAGGGAAATGGAAATCTTCCAGAAGAGCACCCAGGGCCAGGACCATCCTGGCTGGCCTGCAGGCACCAAGTCGGCTGGTATGCTGTCACTCGTGTGGCTCTATGGCCCTTCCTCTAGGCTTTCAAGTCCTTGTATATATTCAGGTGTTTTACCTGGGACGGGTGGGAATAGTTCAGCAGCAACTGGCCTGGGGCTCAGCTCACGTTTACTCACAGATGCCTCGGCACGGTGCCCCAGCTTTTCAATGAGGACGCTTGTTGCATGGGGGCTGCTGGCTGAATGGGAGACGATTCCCCACCACTGACCAACTTCAGAATTGTTTACAACTGGAGCAAGTGCCCTGATACGGTTTTCCTCTGTGGAACTGGTGGGTTCTGTGTTTTTTTTCTCTTTTTCGTTTTTGGTTCAAGGTAGATTTTATTCCTCTTTTTTGTATTTACAGATATAAGCATGGAAATAATTTATTCATATAAATACATGTATGTGAAGGGAATAATTGTTTTTTCTGTTTTATTTTTTAAATTTTATTTCTTTTTAATTTTGAATTTTATTTTATATTTTTATACAGCAGGTTCTTATTGGTTATCTATTTTATACATATAAATGTATACATGCCAATCCCAGTCTCACAACTCCTCCCACCACCAACCCCCCCAACAGCTTTCCCCCTTGTTGTCCATACGTTTGTTGTCTACATGTGTTGCTCTATTTATGCCTTGCAAAATGGTTAATCTGTACAGTTTTTCTAGGTTCCACATATATGCATGAATATACAAGATTTGTTTTTCTCTTTCTGACTTACTTCACTCTGTATGACAGTCTCTAGATCCATCGACGTCTCTACAAATGACCCAATTTCATTCCTTTTCATGGCTTAGTAATATTCCATTTTATATATGTACCACTGCTTTATGCATTCGTCTGTCTGTGGGCATTTAGGTTGCTTCCATTACCTCGATATTGTAAAGAGTGAGGCAATGAACATTGCGGTGAATGTCTCTTTTTGATTTATGGTTTTGTCTGGGTATATGTCCAGAACTGGGATTGCTGTATCATATGGTAATTCTACTGTTAGTTTCTTAAGAAACTCCATATTGTTCTCCATAGTGACTGTATCAATTTATATTCCCAACAATAGTGGAAGAGGGTTCCTTTTCTCCACACCCTTTCCAGCATTTTTTGTTTGTAGATTTTCTGATGATGCCCATTCTACCAGGTGTGAGGTGATACCTCATTGTTGAGTCCATTTCCTTGAGCAAGGGGTAGGTCTTGTCTATTACATATTTAGCTTATGGAACGGTATCTGTACTAATTTCAAACTCTGGTTTTATGCAGCACCCCAACTCACCTTCCCCCTTAAGCAAGCATAAGTTGGTTTTCTAAACATGAGAGCCTGTTCTGTTTTGTAATTCAGTTCATGTGTAGCCAAGTTCTCATTCCATGTATTAGTGGTACCTTATGATGTTTCTTTTTCTGTGTGACTTTTTTCACTTAGAATCACCATGCCTCAATCTACTCATTAGGCTGGTACGGGCCTGGTGACATAGTTTTCATTGCTGAGAGGTATTCTGTTGTACGTAAGTACTGCAACTTCTCTATCCATTATTTGCTCTCTGGCATATTTAACTTGTGCTGCAGAAGAGGTTCCTGTAAACAGAGCCGTCCCAATTTTTCGGGTGGCTGTGTCTTTTTGATTTTAATTTCCCTAAGCTATAGGACCATAAGTGGAAGTGCCCTAGGCTCTGTTGCTTTGTTTTTTAGATGTTTCAGGAAACACCATACACTTTTCCGGAGTGGCTGTTGGCAATTTACATCCCGCCCATCAGCATAACAAGGCTCCCAGTTCTCCATGGCCTGTCCTGCCTTTCTGGATTTTACACTTTTTTCAGATGGCCCTTTTGACCGGGGGGAAGTGAGACTTCATTGTAGTGCAGATTTCCTTTGCAAGCTTGCTTGGTTGGCCAAAAAGTGTGTATGCATTTTTTCCTGAATATATTCAGGAAAAAACGCATACGTCCTATTTGGCCAAGTGCATCATTGTCGGCGTTCTGCCTCTTTTCCTATGCTTTAAATACAATTCCAGTCTACCTCCTGAAATCGTTTTCCTGCAATTCTGAACCGCTTTCAAGTCCTCTTTGCAGCCTTACTTCAGTATATTTTTGGACGATAGCTGTCATTTATAACTCTGCAGGTTTGTGAATTACAGTGCCCCTGAGCTCCTTTCTTCAACTCGCTGTCTTGTGAGCTGGCCGCAACACCGCAGGATTGCTTCAGGCCCTAATCTGGTTCCGGCACAGCACGCTGATCCTTTGGTTAATTCCTCTTCCTGGTGGGAAATGAGAGTTAAATTTGCCCGTCCAGACACTTCCAGCTAGTCTCTCATTGGTTCTCCCTATTCCTGTTCATCTTCCGCAGAAATTGCAAACTGGGCCAAACAGGAGGTTAAAGGCACTGACTCTCCAAGTCAGGAGAGTGTTAGTAAAGCGTCTGGAATGTTGCACCCGAGTACCAGGGGACAAGAAATGAGACATACTGGAACACGTCTCCCGATCACATGGTTGATCATACTCTGGGTTCCACATGCATGATTTAGCTGAAGGAAGAATCCCTTAAACCTGGAGAGTTGAGACCCGTGGAATGGGTACCATGCAATATGACTTCAAAGGGTCTTCATTTGCTCACCGAACCTCTCCAATCCTATCACTGCTGCGTTTATGCCCCTGTACACACGCTTGATTCTCTTTTGGAGACAAGCAATCCATAGGTTTTAAGATACTTACTAGTCAGGTATTCTTAGTCGTTTAATATGGGGTGTTGAGTCCATTTCGTTGAGCAAGGAGTAGCTCTTGTCTATTTCATATTTTGCTTAAGGAACTTTATCTGTGCTCATTTCAATCTCTGGTTTTATGCAGCACCCCAACTCACCTTTGCCCTTAAGCAAGCATAAGTTGGTTTTCTAAATTGGAGACCCTGTTCTGTTTTGTAATCCAGTTCCTGTGTAGCCAAGTTTACATTCTGTGTATTAGTGATATCTTATGATGTTTCTTTTTCTGTGTGAATTATTTCAGTTAGAATCATCATACCTGAATCCACTCATTATGCTGCTATGGGCCTGATGACATAGATTTCATTGCTGAGTGATATTGCATTGTACATAAGTACCACAACTTCTTTATCCATTTTTCACTTTCTGCGATATTGAACTTGTACCGAAAACGAGGTTCTTGTAAACAGAGCCGTCCCAAACTTTGGGGTGGCTGTGTCTTTTTGAATTTAATTTCCCTAAGCTATAGGACCATAAGTGGAAGTGCCCTAGGCTCTGTTGCTTTGTTTTTTAGATGTTTCAGGAAACACCATACACTTCTCCAGAGTGGCTGTTGGCAACTTACATCCCGCCCATCAGCATAACAAGGCTCCCAGTTCTCCATGGCCTGTCCTGCCTTTCTGGATTTTACACTTTTTTCAGATGGCCCTTTTGACCGGGGGGAAGTGAGACTTCATTGTAGTGCAGATTTCCTTTGCAAGCTTGCTTGGTTGGCCAAAAAGGGCGTATGCGTTTTTTCCTGAATATATTCAGGAAAAAACGCATACGGCCTTTTTGGCCAAGTGCATCACTGTCGACGTTCTGCCTCTTTTCCTATGCTTTAAATGCAATTCCAGTCTACCTCCTGAAATCGGTTTCCTGCAATTGTGCCTTGCTTTCAATGCCTCTTCGTAGCCTTATCTCAATATATTTTTTGAAAATAGTTGGCCTTTATAACTCTGCAGGTTTTTGAATTGCAGTGGCCCTTAGCTCCATTTTTCAGCTCTTATTTTTGTGATCTTGCCTCATAACCACAGGATTCCTTCACGCCCTATTCTTCTTCTGGGGCACTTTGCTGTGCCTTTGGTTTATTCTTCTTACTGATGTGATATTAGAGTGACATGTGCCCATTGAAACTGCTACAGCTAGTTTCTCACTGGTTCCCCCTATTCCCATTCATCCTCCGCACTAACTGCAGACTGTGCGATACCAGAACTTAAAGGCATTGACTCTCCATGTGGGGATATTGTTAGTAAAGTGGCTGGAATGTCGATCTGGAGCCCCAGGAGAGGAAAAATGAGGTGTGTTTTAGAAACCTTTCCCGATCATATGGTATACCAGTCGCTGGGTTTCCCAAGCATGGTTTAGCTGTAGGAAGATTCCCTTCAACCTGGAGTTTTGGGACCCTTGGAATGAGTAGCATGAAGTATTGCATTAAACTTTTGGCAGTTGCTCACCAAAGCTCACCAATCCTCTCAGCCCCAAGTGTGCAGCCTTATGTCTTATCCAGCTGTGGGTTTATATGTGGTCAATCCAGGTTGCATCACAGCCCCTGAGCAAATTTTGTAAGAATTTTTCTCTCTTTCATTGTTTCTGCGTTTTGTTTTTAAAATTTATTTCTATAATGGGGTTTAGCTCATTTTCACTGCTGTGTTTGTGCCGCTCTGCACACACTTGATTCCCTTATGGAGATATATCAATACATGGGTTTTAAGATTCTTATTACTCAGATATATTTCTCTGCGGTGTATAGGGTGTGTTGAGGCCAGTTCATTGAGCAAGGTGTAGATCTTGTCTAATATCTATTTGGTTTATTGAACGGTATCTGTGCTAATTTCAAACTCTGGTTTTATGCATCACCCCACCTCTCCTTTCCCCTTAAGCTGACATAAGTGTGTTTTCTAAATGTGAGACACTGTTCTGTTCTGTAATTCATTTCTTGTGCAGCCATATTTACCCTCCCTCTATAAGTGATATCTTATGATATGTTTCTTTTTCTGTTTGACTTATTTCAAGTAGTATTATCGGACCTAAATCCACTCTTTATCCTTCTACTAGCCTTATTACATTGATTTCATGGTGAAGAGATATTCCATTGTACATAAGTACCACATCTTCTTTATCCATTGTTCTCTTTCCTGGGATATTTAAGGTGTACTGAAGTTGAGGTTCTTGTAAACAGAGTAGCCCTAAACTGTGGTGTGCTTGTGTCTTGTTGATTTTTAGACTTCCCTAGATATACTCCCATGATTGGAAGTGTCCTATGCTCTGTAGCTGTTTTTTAGATGATTTGGGAACCACCATACACTTCTCCAGAGTGGCTCTCGGCAGTTCACACACTGCCCATCAGCGTATAAAGGCTCCCTGTTCTCCATGGCCTGTCCTGCATTTCTGGTTTTTACAATTTTTTAGGATGGCCCTTTTGACCAGTGGGAAATGAGACTTCTTTGTTGTGCACATTTGCATTGCTTGCTTGCTTCGTTGCCCATAAAGTGCGTATGCGTTTTTTCCTGGATATAATCAGGAAAAAACGCATACGCCCTTTTGGGCCAACTGCATCATTGTCGAAATTCTGCCGCTTTTCATGTGCTTTAAAGACGAGTCCAATCTATCTCTTGAAATCTGTTTCTTGCAATTCTGTCTTGCATTCAGATCCTCTTCTTTGCCTTACCTCAACATATTTTTGGACGTTAGTTTTCATTTATAACTCTGCAGGTTTGTGAATTGCAGTGACCCTGAGCCCCATTTTTTAAGTTGCTCTTTTGTGAGCTGGCCTCAAACCCACAGGATTGCTTCAGGCCCTATTTTGGCTCCGGCGAGGCGGGCTGAGCCTTTTTTCAATTCTTATTCTTAATGGGAAATTAGAGTGATATGTGCCCGTCCAAACCCCTACAACTATTCTCTCATTGGTTCCCCCTCTTCCCGTTCATCCTCCTCACAATTTGCAAAATGTGTGAAACAGAAGTTGAAATGTGCTGATTCTCCAAGTGGGCAGATTCTAAGTAACGTGGCTGGAATGGTGAACAGGAGCACCAGGAGAGGATAAATGAGCTGCATTTTAGACACATCTCCCGATCACATGGTGTACAGTCCTCTGGGTTTTCCATGCATGTTTTAGCTGTAGGAAGATCCCTTGAACCTGCAGATTTGGGACCCATTGAATGGGTACCAGGTAGTATTACTTTAAAGGGTGTGCATTTCCTCACCCAACCTCACATTTCTCTTAGTGCAAACAGTTTCCAGCCTTATGTCTCATCCTGCTGTGGGTCTAGATGTGTTCAATCCATGTTGCATCATGGAAAAGTTGTAAGAGGTTTTCTCTGTCTCTCTGTCGTTTATTTTTTTCAATTTATTACTATATTGGTTACAGCTGATTTTCAAAGCTCTGTTTCTTGCTGCTGTACATCCACTTGATTCACGTACAGAGAGACATCAGTAAATTCTTTTTCAGATTCTTACCAGTCGTATATATTCTTTTCCGGTGACTTGAGTGTGCTGAGTGCAGTTCTTTTAGCTACCGTGTAGGCCTTGTTGATTATCAGTTTGGTATTTGGAATGGTATCTTTGCTAATTTCAACCTCCTGGATGATGCCTCACCCCTCCCCACCTTTCCCGTTTAGCAGCCTTATGCGTGTTTTCTACATATTTGACTATGTTTTTGTTTTGTAATTTATTTCATGTGTAGCCATTTTGGATTCCACCTTTAAGTGATATCTTATGATATGTGTCTTTTTCTTTTTGAATTATGTCACTTAGAAAGATCATACGTAACTCCTCCGGAGTTGTTACAACTGGCCATATTTCATTGATTTCTAGGCTGAATAATATTCCACTCTACCTAAGTACCACATCTCTATCCATTTTTTCTCTCCAGAGACATTTAAGTTATATCCTAGTCGAGGATCTTTTAAACAGAGAGAGGGTAAACTTTGGGGTGCCTGTGTCCTCTCAATTTTTGTTTTTCCCAAGATATACGCCCATGAGTGCAAGTGCCCTATGCTCTGTAGCTCATTTTTTAGATGCTTTAGTAAACACAATACACTTCTCCAGAATGGCCGTTGGCAATATACATTTCCACTATAAGTCTCACAGGGCTCCCTCTTCTCCTTGCCCTGTCCTGCATTTCTGTTGTTTATGCTTTATGAGGATGGCTCTTCTGACTGATGCGAAGTGATATCTTTTGTAGTATTGACTTCCAGTGCCCACCTGTTTGGTTGGCTAAAAAAGTGTATGCCCTTTTCTTGAATATATACAGAAAAAAACGCATACACCCTTTTTGGCCAACTGCAATGTTGGCAATGTTCAGCTCCTTTTCTTGTGCTTAATGGCGAGTCCTTTCTACCTCCTCAAATCCCTTTCCTGCCATTCTCCCTTGCTTACAAGTCCTTTTCTCTGACTTTCCTCAAGACATTTTTCAGTGATGGATATTTTCAACTCTGCAGTTTCATGAATTTTACTGCCCCTGAGTTCCATTGTTCAACTTGTGTTTATGGGAACTGGCCACAAAGCAGCGGGATTTCCTCAAGCCCTATACTGTTTCCATGGGCAATCCTAGCCTTTGGTCAATTCGTATTCCTGATTGGAAATTAGAGTGACATGTGCCTGTCTGAACACCTAGGACTTGTCTCTCATTGTTCCTCACCCTTCCGCTTCATCCTCTGGACAAATTCCAAACTGTACGCAACAGGATGTTGATAGTGCTGACATCTCCAAGTGGGGAGACTGTTAGTAAAGACGCTGGAGGGGTGAACCCGAGCACCAGGAGATGAGGAGATGAGATGCCTTTTCCAAACTCTTCCTGATCAGATGGTATACCATCCTCTGGGTGTGACAGACATGTTTTAGCAGTAGGAAGAGTCCCATACATGTAAGGAGAATATCAGGGCTTTTTCAAAATCAGTGTCTACCTGAAACCCAAACTGGGAAATTTTTTAAGCTACGGCTACACATATGTTCATTAAGGGCCTTGGGAAGTAGGCAGAGTCCAAACTTTAGATGATTGAAGTCTTCAGGGTCAGAAGCACTCACCACCAGCTTCCCTTAGGTTACACTTTTACTGTCATTGATAGATGATGTCAATAAAAATATCTATTCTTTTTCAGATTATTTCCCCTTATAGGTTATAGCAAAATGTTGAGTGTAGTTCCCTGTGCTATACAGTAGTTCCTTGTTGATGATCTATTTTATACATAGCAGTGTGTATGTGTTAATCCCAAACTGTTAATTTATCCCTCCTCCCACCTTTCCCCTTTGGTAATAATAAATTATAAGATTTTATACTTCTCAGAAATGGGGGAGCTGAAAGAGAGGTATCATTTTCAATGGAAAAGCATTTAAAACAAGATTGAAGCTTTAACCAAGATTATTAGATGTACATCCTTGGAAAGAAATCACTTCGTTTCTCTAATATTGACCTGACAAATAAGACAAACCTTTTCACTGAACTTGCTTATAATAAAGTGATGGAAATATCAAATGGAAGTGTTAGAAACATCTTATTTTACCCGAGCCTTATACACTGTTCTATGTTAACTACAGTTTGGCTCACACATCTGTTCATTGAGGTTACAATAGTCTCAATTTCTGTTACTGATCCTCCAGAGTGGACCCCAACAAGTGTCCCCCTGCCCAGTGTCATTGGGGCCAACAGATCGAGACTGAGTTTGGTTCACAAGCAAAGGAAACTTTATATTTTGATCAGAGAATGGAGAGGTGAGAGCATGCACTACCCCGTGGGCTGTGGGCTGGGCTGCTGTGTAGAGATCCTGTCAGAGTCAGTGGGAGGGAGGGGGCGGAGCTCTCGAGGGCCGGGTTGGCTGCAGCTCAGGCTCTGTATCGCGGAGTCTGCACTGGGCCCCAGGAGCTGAGGTGTCGTCCCAGCCATTCTGCACTAGGAAATCTGGTCTGAAGTGCCGGGTGTGGAACCTCTGCATGCGGGACCCTAGGAGCACATGAAATTAGACAAAGCACAAAGGATAAAAAAGGTTAGACTTGACTTTATTGCCCAGATTCTATTTTTATCTCCCAGGGATTTTTAATGGGCTTTGCTGGGGACAAACCCCTCCTCTGCCTTTTGTCCCGTTCCTCATTCTTGGAGTGCTGAGAGTGCAGACCCTTCTTCTGTAACTGCTGAGTGCTGAGTTGGGAGCCCTCATACCCGGGGGCGAGGATCAGAGCTTCTCCCCAGCAGCCTCCAGGTGACATTGATTGTCCCCAGGGCCCCTGTCTCCCTGCTCGTCCACCTGAGCACCAGCATTGGAAGTGTTATAGATTCTAATGACCTTTAAGGGTCCAGGAAAGAGATGTGCAGAGACGCTGTGGGGGCTGGTTTCACTCCGCCCCACATTTGTTCAGCCACCTTAGGCTGACCGTTTCTGCCAGCCTAGATGCTCTGACCAGTAGTCTGCGCTTTCTTCAATTAGGCCCCTGAATTAACGTACAAACGGCACCAGGTGTCAGAGCCCTGCCTGCTCAACTCCCAGGCAGTCCAGGGTCAGTGGTGATCAAGGACCAAGATGGCCACTGAGTCAACAGCCTTTTGAAGGAAACAGGAGTCCAGCTGGTCTTATTGGCCACCATCATCAAGGTGTCTGTAGGCTTTTCTATGGTGACAGTGTGATATACGGTTCCCCCGCCAAGATTATTAGCTCCCCTCTGCATGCAGTAAGTCCTGCAAGCAGTAGTCTACTCTTTTGGGACACACTCTTGTTGTTTTATGAGAGAAACTCCAGGTCAAGTGATGTTCACACGAGTCGTCATGGTGCCCTGTTGCCCCCGGTTATCTCTCTGGATGTTGGAGTTGGAGGGCCTCCTCACTCGAGGTTGGTGTGCCCACGGAGCGAACCCTGCAACTTCAGGGCATGGTTGGTGGTTAGGATCACCATGTGGGGTCCTTTTCCCTTAGGAGGGAGGTGGCCTTTTGGGCTGCTGATTTCCAGGTTTTTAGATACCGCCAGTATCTTGGCCAGATGTGGCAGTGGGCCAAGCCCCTTGGTGCCCGTAGTTTATCCTACCTGGATGGCATTCTTGCATTGTTCCATTTCAAGTGGTCCCAGTTTTTGCACTAATTCTCCAATGGCGATTCACCTTTCACTGGGAATGTAAAGGTCAAAGGGTTTAGCTAAATTAGGGAGTTCCAGGGCAAGGGTCTGAATTGACTGCTCTTTCCATTCTTGAAAGGCCACTTCTGGATTCTATTCAAAAGGATCATCATCTTTTCCTTTCAGTGTTTCATATAGAGGCCCAGCTAGTAGACTGTAGTTAGGGATCCAGAAGCAGCAAACCCTGGCCTCCCCAGGAACCCCTAAGCTGTCTTCTAGTTTTAGAAAGGGGTAAGGCTGAAAATGGTTTCTTCCCTTTCCTGGGATGGGCTTCTCCGACCTTCTGTGAGAACGAAGCCCAGGCAGGTCACCGCAGTCTGTGATATTTGAGCTTTTTCTTGGACAACTTCTATCCTTTATTGGCTTGGTAGTTCAGAGGCCTCCTTAGTAGGGCTGGCGATCAGAATGTCGTCTGCGTACTGAAGGAGGGTTTCCTTTTCCAGAGGTAGAACTTTTAGGTCTTTAGCTAAGCTTTCCCCAAAGATGGTGTGGGAATTTTTGCACCCTTGGGGCAAGACGGCCCGGAAGTATTGTTTTAGTTGTATGTTGAGTCCTGCCACTCACAAACCAAAATTTCTTGTGACTCTGGGACTAATGGAATACAAAAGAAGGCATCATTGAAGACTAATACAGAATACCATGTCCTGGTGGTTGGTAGAATGACCAGCAGGGTGTAGGAATTAGGAGCAGCTGGAGGTATATCCTCGGTGGCTTCACTGACTGTCCTGACATCCTTTACCAGGTCCCCAGCAGCCCATGGGGCTCTCGTGGTCAGACCAATCCCAGAATATGGAGCTCACCTGGGCAGGTACCCCACCCCCACCCCAGCCCACGGGGCTATCGTGGTCAGGCCCCTCCCAGGACACAGAGCTACCCTTGCAGGTACCGTGGCAGGGCTGGGCACACAGGAACCGTGCACATAGCCCTCATTGCAGAGCACCCCCAGCTCACCTGTCGCTCAGAGCTGACACAGAGCACCTCAGAGCAGGACTTGAACTAACAAACAGCAGCTGCGACAGGTCTGTGACCCTGGGCATCACTCTGTGCGGTCTCCCTCCACCTGGTCTTCCAGAGACTTCCACTGCACCCGGGGCACCAGGCCTCTGTCTCCAACCACCACCCACCCCTCCTCTCCCTGACTCCTGGGTTCCTCTCATTAGGAGAGGGTTTTCTTGAAGTTGTCTCCCACTCATGGGCCAGATAAAATGATTAGAAAACAAGCCAAAGCTGCAGGCCCTTGTCTATCCTGACTCTCAGGAGCCCACACCTGTTCCTTGGACCTGGCCGGTTCAGCAAGTTCCATTTTCTGCAACTGTGAGCCCCTGAGGGGTGATGATTGGCTGACCTGGGCAGCCTTACCGTGCCGGCCAGCCCTCCCCAGGTGTGCCTGGGTTGAGATCAATATAAATACCACTCCAGGCAGCAAGAGGCCCTGCAGCCGTGCCTGACGCCATTTTCTCTGCCCTGTCAGCAGTCTCGGGGCTGGGCTGGTGGGAGGGAGTGAGAGGCCACGGCTTTGTGGGTGGCCCAGTGTGAGTGGGTCTCTGCTGGACTTTCTGCAGCAGTTGCCAGGCTGCCACCTGCTAAAGAAGAGGATGTGTCACCCATACCTGCTGCTGGAATTTCTCCCTGGGCAGAGGTGAGGAAGGAAAGAAGCAGTGGGGGCAGGGACAGGACGGGTATCTCAGGCAGGGAAATGGAAATCTTCCAGAAGAGCACCCAGGGCCAGGACCATCCTGGCTGGCCTGCAGGCACCAAGTCGGCCGGTATGCTGTCACTCGTGTGGCTCTATGGCCCTTCCTCTAGGCTTTCAAGTCCTTGTATATATTCAGGTGTTTTACCTGGGACGGGTGGGAATAGTTCAGCAGCAACTGGCCTGGGGCTCAGCTCACGTTTACTCACAGATGCCTCGGCACGGTGCCCCAGCTTTTCAATGAGGACGCTTGTTGCATGGGGGCTGCTGGCTGAATGGGAGACGATTCCCCACCACTGACCAACTTCAGAATTGTTTACAACTGGAGCAAGTGCCCTGATACGGTTTTCCTCTGTGGAACTGGTGGGTTCTGTGTTTTTTTTCTCTTTTTCGTTTTTGGTTCAAGGTAGATTTTATTCCTCTTTTTTGTATTTACAGATATAAGCATGGAAATAATTTATTCATATAAATACATGTATGTGAAGGGAATAATTGTTTTTTCTGTTTTATTTTTTAAATTTTATTTCTTTTTAATTTTGAATTTTATTTTATATTTTTATACAGCAGGTTCTTATTGGTTATCTATTTTATACATATAAATGTATACATGCCAATCCCAGTCTCACAACTCCTCCCACCACCAACCCCCCCAACAGCTTTCCCCCTTGTTGTCCATACGTTTGTTGTCTACATGTGTTGCTCTATTTATGCCTTGCAAAATGGTTAATCTGTACAGTTTTTCTAGGTTCCACATATATGCATGAATATACAAGATTTGTTTTTCTCTTTCTGACTTACTTCACTCTGTATGACAGTCTCTAGATCCATCGACGTCTCTACAAATGACCCAATTTCATTCCTTTTCATGGCTTAGTAATATTCCATTTTATATATGTACCACTGCTTTATGCATTCGTCTGTCTGTGGGCATTTAGGTTGCTTCCATTACCTCGATATTGTAAAGAGTGAGGCAATGAACATTGCGGTGAATGTCTCTTTTTGATTTATGGTTTTGTCTGGGTATATGTCCAGAACTGGGATTGCTGTATCATATGGTAATTCTACTGTTAGTTTCTTAAGAAACTCCATATTGTTCTCCATAGTGACTGTATCAATTTATATTCCCAACAATAGTGGAAGAGGGTTCCTTTTCTCCACACCCTTTCCAGCATTTTTTGTTTGTAGATTTTCTGATGATGCCCATTCTACCAGGTGTGAGGTGATACCTCATTGTTGAGTCCATTTCCTTGAGCAAGGGGTAGGTCTTGTCTATTACATATTTAGCTTATGGAACGGTATCTGTGCTAATTTCAAACTCTGGTTTTATGCAGCACCCCAACTCACCTTCCCCCTTAAGCAAGCATAAGTTGGTTTTCTAAACATGAGAGCCTGTTCTGTTTTGTAATTCAGTTCATGTGTAGCCAAGTTCTCATTCCATGTATTAGTGGTACCTTATGATGTTTCTTTTTCTGTGTGACTTTTTTCACTTAGAATCACCATGCCTCAATCTACTCATTAGGCTGGTACGGGCCTGGTGACATAGTTTTCATTGCTGAGAGGTATTCTGTTGTACGTAAGTACTGCAACTTCTCTATCCATTATTTGCTCTCTGGCATATTTAACTTGTGCTGCAGAAGAGGTTCCTGTAAACAGAGCCGTCCCAATTTTTCGGGTGGCTGTGTCTTTTTGATTTTAATTTCCCTAAGCTATAGGACCATAAGTGGAAGTGCCCTAGGCTCTGTTGCTTTGTTTTTTAGATGTTTCAGGAAACACCATACACTTTTCCGGAGTGGCTGTTGGCAATTTACATCCCGCCCATCAGCATAACAAGGCTCCCAGTTCTCCATGGCCTGTCCTGCCTTTCTGGATTTTACACTTTTTTCAGATGGCCCTTTTGACCGGGGGGAAGTGAGACTTCATTGTAGTGCAGATTTCCTTTGCAAGCTTGCTTGGTTGGCCAAAAAGGGCGTATGCATTTTTTCCTGAATATATTCAGGAAAAAACGCATACGTCCTATTTGGTCAAGTGCATCATTGTCGGCGTTCTGCCTCTTTTCCTATGCTTTAAATACAATTCCAGTCTACCTCCTGAAATCGTTTTCCTGCAATTCTGAACCGCTTTCAAGTCCTCTTGGCAGCCTTACTTCAGTATATTTTTGGACGATAGCTGTCATTTATAACTCTGCAGGTTTGTGAATTACAGTGCCCCTGAGCTCCTTTCTTCAACTCGCTGTCTTGTGAGCTGGCCGCAACACCGCAGGATTGCTTCAGGCCCTAATCTGGTTCCGGCACAGCACGCTGATCCTTTGGTTAATTCCTCTTCCTGGTGGGAAATGAGAGTTAAATTTGCCCGTCCAGACACTTCCAGCTAGTCTCTCATTGGTTCTCCCTATTCCTGTTCATCTTCCGCAGAAATTGCAAAATGGGCCAAACAGGAGGTTAAAGGCACTGACTCTCCAAGTCGGGAGAGTGTTAGTAAAGCGTCTGGAATGTTGCACCCGAGTACCAGGGGACAAGAAATGAGACATACTGGAACACGTCTCCCGATCACATGGTTGATCATACTCTGGGTTCCACATGCATGATTTAGCTGAAGGAAGAATCCCTTAAACCTGGAGAGTTGAGACCCGTGGAATGGGTACCATGCAATATGACTTCAAAGGGTCTTCATTTGCTCACCGAACCTCTCCAATCCTATCACTGCTGCGTTTATGCCCCTGTACACACGCTTGATTCTCTTTTGGAGACAAGCAATCCATAGGTTTTAAGATACTTACTAGTCAGGTACATTCTTAGTCGTTTAATATGGGGTGTTGAGTCCATTTCGTTGAGCAAGGAGTAGCTCTTGTCTATTTCATATTTTGCTTAAGGAACTTTATCTGTGCTCATTTCAATCTCTGGTTTTATGCAGCACCCCAACTCACCTTTCCCCTTAAGCAAGCATAAGTTGGTTTTCTAAATTGGAGACCCTGTTCTGTTTTGTAATCCAGTTCCTGTGTAGCCAAGTTTACATTCTGTGTATTAGTGATACCTTATGATGTTTCTTTTTCTGTGTGAATTATTTCAGTTAGAATCATCATACCTGAATCCACTCATTATGCTGCTATGGGCCTGATGACATAGATTTCATTGCTGAGTGATATTGCATTGTACATAAGTACCACAACTTCTTTATCCATTTTTCACTTTCTGCGATATTGAACTTGTACCGTAAACGAGGTTCTTGTAAACAGAGCCGTCCCAAACTTTGGGGTGGCTGTGTCTTTTTGAATTTAATTTCCCTAAGCTATAGGACCATAAGTGGAAGTGCCCTAGGCTCTGTTGCTTTGTTTTTTAGATGTTTCAGGAAACACCATACACTTCTCCAGAGTGGCTGTTGGCAACTTACATCCCGCCCATCAGCATAACAAGGCTCCCAGTTCTCCATGGCCTGTCCTGCCTTTCTGGAGTTTACACTTTTTTCAGATGGCCCTTTTGACCAGGCGGAAGTGAGACTTCATTGTAGTGCAGATTTCCTTTGCAAGCTTGCTTGGTTGGCCAAAAAGTGCGTATGCGTTTTTTCCTGAATATATTCAGGAAAAAACGCATACGCCCTTTTTGGCCAAGTGCATCATTGTCGACGTTCTGCCTCTTTTCCTATGCTTTAAATGCAATTCCAGTCTACCTCCTGAAATCGGTTTCCTGCAATTCTGCCCCGCTTTCAAGTCCTCTTGGCAGCCTTACTTCAGTATATTTTTGAACGATAGCTGTCATTTATAACTGTGCAGGTTTGTGAATTACAGTGTCCCTGAGCTCTTTTCTTCAACTCGCTTTCTTGTGAGCTGGCTGCAACACCGCAGGATTGCTTCAGGCCCTAATCTGGTTCCGGCACGGCACGCTGAGCCTTTGGATAATTCCTCTTCCTGGTGGGAAATGAGAGTTAAATTTGCCTGTCCAGACACCTCTAGCTAGTCTCTCATTGGTTCTCCCTATTCCTGTTCATCTTCCGCAGAAATTGCAAACTGGGCCAATCAGGAGGTTAAAGGCACTGACTCTCCAAGTCGGGAGAGTGTTAGTAAAGCGTCTGGAATGTTGCACCCGAGTACCAGGGGACGAGAACTGAGACATGTTGGAACACGTCTCCCGATCACATGGTTGATCATACTCTGGGTTCCACATGCATGATTTAGCTGAAGGAAGAATCCCTTAAACCTGGAGACTTGAGACCCGTGGAATGGGTACCATGCAATATGACTTCAAAGGGTCTTCATTTGCTCACCGAACCTCTCCAATCCTATCACTGCTGCGTTTTTGCCCCTGTACACACGCTTGATTCTCTTTCGGAGACATAGCGATCCATAGGTTTTAAGATACTTACTAGTCAGGTACATTCTTAGGCGTTTAATATGGGGTGTTGAGTCCATTTCGTTGAGCAAGGAGTAGCTCTTGTCTATTACATATTTGGCTTAAGGAACTTTATCTGTGCTCATTTCAATCTCTGGTTTTATGCAGCACCCCAACTCACCTTTCCCCTTAAGCAAGCATAAGTTGGTTTTCTAAATTTGAGACCCTGTTGTCTTTTGTAATCCAGTTCCTGTGTAGCCAAGGTTACATTCCGTGTATTAGTGATATCTTATGATGTTTCTTTTTCTGTGTGACTTATTTCAGTTAGAATCATCATAACTGAATCCACTCATTATGCTGCTACGGGCCTGATGACATAGATTTCATTGCTGAGTGATATTTCATTGTACGTAAGTACCACAACTTCTTTATCCATTTTTCACTTTCTGTGATATTGAACTTGTCCCGTAAACGAGTTTCTTGTAAACAGAGCCGTCCCAAACGTTGGGGTGGCTGTGTCTTTTTGATTTTAATTTCCCTAATCTATAAGGCCATAAGTGGAAGTGCCCTAGGCTCTGTTGGTTTGTTTTTTACATGTTTTAGGAAACACCATACATTTCTCCGGAGTGGCTGTTGGCAATTTACATCCCGCCCATCAGCATAACAAGGCTCCCAGTTCTCCAACGCCTGTAATGCCTTTCTGGATTTTACACTTTTTTCAGATGGCCCTTTTTACCCGGCGGAAGTGAGACTTCATTGTAGTGCAGATTTCCTTTGCAAGCTTGCTTGGTTGGCCAAAAAGTGCGTATGCTTTTTTTCCTGAATATATTCAGGAAAAAACGCATACACCCTTTTTGGCCAAGTGCATCATTGTGGACGTTCTGCCTCATTTCCTATGCTTTAAATGCAATTCCTCTCTACCTCCTGAAATCGGTTTCCTGCAATTCTGCCGCGCTTTCAATCCTCTTGGCAGCCTTACTTCAGTATATTTTTGGACGATAGCTGTCATTTATAACTCTGCAGGTTTGTGAATTACAGTGCCCCAGAGCTGCTTTCTTAAACTCGCTTTCTTGTGAGCTGGCCGCAACACCGCAAGATTCCTTCAGGCCCTAATCTGGTTCCGGCACGGCACGCTGAGCCTTTGGTTAATTCCTCTTCCTGGTGGGAAATGGGAGTTAAATTTGCCCGTCCAGACACCTCCAGCTAGTCTCTCATTGGTTCTCCCTATTCCTGTTCATCTTCTGTGGAATTTGCAAACTGGGCCAAACAGGAGGTTAAAGGCACTGACTCTCCAAGTCGGGAGAGTGTTAGTAAAGCATCTGGAATGTTGCACCCGAGTACCAGGGGACGAGAACTGAGACATGTTGGAACACGTCTCCCGATCACATGGTTGATCATACTCTGGGTTCCACATGCATGATTTAGCAGAAGGAAGAATCCCTTAAACCTGGAGAGTTGAGACCCGTGGAATGGGTACTATGCAATATGACTTCAAAGGGTCTTCATTTGCTCACCGAACCTCTCCAATCCTATCACTGCTGCGTTTATGCCCCTGTACACACGCTTGATTCTCTTTCGGAGACATAGCGATCCATAGGTTTTAAGATACTTACTAGTCAGTTACATTCTTAGGCGTTTAATATGGGGTGTTGAGTCCATTTCGTTGAGCAAGGAGTAGCTCTTGTCTATTACATATTTGGCTTAAGGAACTTTATCTGTGCTCATTTCAATCTCTGGTTTTATGCAGCACCCCAACTCACCTTTCCCCTTAAGCAAGCATAAGTTGGTTTTCTAAATTTGAGACCCTGTTGTCTTTTGTAATCCAGTTCCTGTGTAGCCAAGGTTACATTCCGTGTATTAGTGATATCTTATGATGTTTCTTTTTCTGTGTGACTTATTTCAGTTAGAATCATCATAACTGAATCCACTCATTATGCTGCTACGGGCCTGATGACATAGATTTCATTGCTGAGTGATATTTCATTGTACGTAAGTACCACAACTTCTTTATCCATTTTTCACTTTCTGTGATATTGAACTTGTCCCGTAAACGAGTTTCTTGTAAACAGAGCCGTCCCAAACGTTGGGATGGCTGTGTCTTTTTGATTTTAATTTCCCTAAGTTATAGGACCATAAGTGGAAGTGCCCTAGGCTCTGTTGCTTTGTTTTTTAGATGTTTCAGGAAACACCATACACTTCCCCTGAGTGGCTGTTGGCAATATACATCCCGCCCATCAGCATAACAAGGCTCCCAGTTCTCCATGGCCTGTCCTGCCTTTCTGGATTTTACACTTTTTTCAGTGGCCCTTTTGACCGGGGGGAAGTGAGACATCATTGTAGTGCAGATTTCCTTTGCAAGCTTGCTTGGTTGGCCAAAAAGGGCGTATGCGTTTTTTCCTGAATATATTCAGGAAAAAACGCATACGCCCTTTTTGGCCAAGTGCATCATTGTCGATGTTCTGCCTCTTTTCCTATGCTTTAAATGCAATTCCAGTCTACCTCCTGAAATCGGTTTCCTGCAATTCTGCCCCGCTTTCAAGTCCTCTTGGCAGCCTTACTTCAGTATATTTTTGGACGATAGCTGTCATTTATAACTGTGCAGGTTTGTGAATTACAGTGTCCCTGAGCTCTTTTCTTCAACTCGCTTTCTTGTGAGCTGGCTGCAACACCGCAGGATTGCTTCAGGCCCTAATCTGGTTCCGGCACGGCACGCTGAGCCTTTGGATAATTCCTCTTCCTGGTGGGAAATGAGAGTTAAATTTGCCCGTCCAGACACCTCCAGCTAGTCTCTCATTGGTTCTCCCTATTCCTGTTCATCTTGCGCAGAAATTGCAAACTGGGCCAAACAGGAGGTTAAAGGCACTGACTCTCCAAGTCGGGAGAGTGTTAGTAAAGCGTCTTGAATGTTGCACCCGAGTACCAGGGGACGAGAACTGAGACATGTTGGAACACGTCTCCCGATCACATGGTTGATCATACTCTGGGTTCCACATGCATGATTTAGCTGAAGGAAGAATCCCTTAAACCTGGAGACTTGAGACCCGTGGAATGGGTACCATGCCATATGACTTCAAAGGGTCTTAATTTGCTCACCGAACCTCTCCAATCCTATCACTGCTGCGTTTATGCCCCTGTACACACGCTTGATTCTCTTTCGGAGACATAGCGATCCATAGGTTTTAAGATACTTACTAGTCAGGTACATTCTTAGGCGTTTAATATGGGGTGTTGAGTCCATTTCGTTGAGCAAGGAGTAGCTCTTGTCTATTACATATTTGGCTTAAGGAACTTTATCTGTGCTCATTTCAATCTCTGGTTTTATGCAGCACCCCAACTCACCTTTCCCCTTAAGCAAGCATAAGTTGGTTTTCTAAATTTGAGACCCTGTTGTCTTTTGTAATCCAGTTCCTGTGTAGCCAAGGTTACATTCCGTGTATTAGTGATATCTTATGATGTTTCTTTTTCTGTGTGACTTATTTCAGTTAGAATCATCATAACTGAATCCACTCATTATGCTGCTACGGGCCTGATGACATAGATTTCATTGCTGAGTGATATTTCATTGTACGTAAGTACCACAACTTCTTTATCCATTTTTCACTTTCTGTGATATTGAACTTGTCCCGTAAACGAGTTTCTTGTAAACAGAGCCGTCCCAAACGTTGGGGTGGCTGTGTCTTTTTGATTTTAATTTCCCTAAGCTATAAGGCCATAAGTGGAAGTGCCCTAGGCTCTGTTGCTTTGTTTTTTAGATGTTTCAGGAAACACCATACACTTCCCCTGAGTGGCTGTTGGCAATATACATCCCGCCCATCAGCATAACAAGGCTCCCAGTTCTCCATGGCCTGTCCTGGCTTTCTGGATTTTACACTTTTTTCAGTGGCCCTTTTGACCGGGGGGAAGTGAGACTTCATTGTAGTGCAGATTTCCTTTGCAAGCTTGCTTGGTTGGCCAAAAAGGGCGTATGCGTTTTTTCCTGAATATATTCAGGAAAAAACGCATACGCCCTTTTTGGCCAAGTGCATCATTGTCGACGTTTTGCCTCTTTTCCTATGCTTTAAATGCAATTCCAGTGTACCTCCTGAAATCGGTTTCCTGCAATTCTGCCACGCTTTCACGTCCTCTTGGCAGCCTTACTTCAGTATATTTTTGGACGATAGCTGTCATTTATAACTCTGCAGGTTTGTGAATTACAGTGCCCCTGAACTCCTTTCTTCAAGTCGCTTTCTTGTGAGCTGGCAGCAACACCGCAGGATTGCTTCAGGCCCTAATCTGGTTGCGGCATGGCACGCTGAGCCTTTGGTTAATTCCACTTCGTGGTGGGAAATGAGAGTTAAATTTGCCCGTCCAGACACCTCCAGCTAGTCTCTCATTGGTTCTCCCTATTCCTGTTAATCTTCCGCGGAAATTGTAACCTGGGCCAAACAGGAGGTTAAAGGCACTGACTCTCCAAGTCGGGAGAGTGTTAGTAAAGCGTCTGGAATGTTGCACCCGAGTACCAGGGGACGAGTCCTGAGACATATTGGAACACATCTCCCGATCACACTGTTGATCATACTCTGGGTTCCACATGCATGATTTAGCTGAAGGAAGAATCCCTTAAACCTGGAGAGTTGAGACCCGTGGAATGGGTACCATGCAATATGATTTCAAAGCGTCTTCATTTGCTCACCGAACGTCTCCAATCCTATCATTGCTGCATTTATGCCCCTGTACACACGCTTGATTCTCTTTCAGAGACATAGCAATTCATAGGTTTTAAGATACTTACTAGTCAGGTACATTCTTAGGCGTTTAATATGGGGTGTTGATTCCATTTCGTTGAGCAAGGAGTAGCTCTTTTCTATTCCATATTTGGCTTAAGGAACTTTATCTGTGCTCATTTCAATCTCTGGTTTTATGCAGCACCCCAACTCACCTTTCCCCTTAAGCAAGCATAAGTTGGTTTTCTAAATTTGAGACACTGTTCTGTTTTGTAATCCATTTCCTGTGTAGCCAAGTTTACATTCTGTGTATTAGTGATATCTTATGATGTTTCTTTTTCTGTGTGACTTATTTCAGTTAGAATCATCATACCTGAATCCACTCATTATGCTGCTACGTGCCTGATGACATAGATTTCATTGCTGAGTGTTATTGCATTGTATGTAAGTACCACAACATCTTTATCCATTTTTCACTTTCTGTGATATTGAACTTGTACCGTAAACGAGGTTCTTGTAATAAGAGCCGTACCAAATTTTGGGGTGGCTGTGTCTTTTTGATTTTAATTTCCCTAAGCTATAGGATCATAAGTGGAAGTGCCCTAGCCTCTGTTGGTTTGTTTTTTACATGTTTTAGGAAACACCATACACTTCTCCGGAGTGGCTGTTGGCAATTTACATCCCGCCCATCAGCATAACAAGGCTCCCAGTTCTCCAACGCCTGTAATGCCTTTCTGGATTTTACACTTTTTTCAGATGGCCCTTTTGACCCGGCGGAAGTGAGACTTCATTGTAGTGCAGATTTCCTTTGCAAGTTTGCTTGGTTGGCCAAAAAGTGCGTATGCTTTTTTTCCTGAATATATTCAGGAAAAAACGCATACGCCCTTTTTGGCCAAGTGCATCATTGTGGACGTTCTGCCTCATTTCCTATGCTTTAAATGCAATTCCTGTCTACCTCCTGAAATCGGTTTCCTGCAATTCTGCCGCGCTTTCAATCCTCTTGGCAGCCTTACTTCAGTATATTTTTGGACGATAGCTGTCATTTATAACTCTGCAGGTTTGTGAATTACAGTGCCCCAGAGCTGCTTTCTTCAACTTGCTTTCTTGTGAGCTGGCCGCAACACCGCAAGATTCCTTCAGGCCCTAATCTGGTTCCTGCACGGCACGCTGAGCCTTTGGTTAATTCCTCTTCCTGGTGGGAAATGAGAGTTAAATTTGCCCGTCCAGACACCTCCAGCTAGTCTCTCATTGGTTCTCCCTATTCCTGTTCATCTTCCGTGGAATTTGCAAACTGGGCCAAACAGGAGGTTAAAGGCACTGACTCTCCAAGTCGGGAGAGTGTTAGTAAAGCGTCTGGAATGTTGCACCCGAGTACCAGGGGACGAGAACTGAGACATATTTCAACACGTCTCCCGATCACACGGTTGATCATACTCTGGGTTCCACATGCATGTTTTAGCTGAAGGAAGAATCCCTTAAACCTGGAGAGTTGAGACCCGTGGAATGGGTACCATGCAATATGACTTCAAAGGGTCTTCATTTGCTCACCGAACCTCTCCAATCCTATCACTGCTGCGTTTATGCCCCTGTACTCACGCTTGATTCTCTTTCAGAGACATAGCAATCTTTAGGTTTTAAGATACTTACTAGTCAGGTACATTATAAGGTGTTTAACATGGGGTTTTGAGTCCATTTCGTTGAGCAAGGAGTACCTCTTGTCTATTTCATATTTGGCTTAAGGAACTTTATCTGTGCTCATTTCAATCTCTGGTTTTATGCAGCACCCCAACTCACCTTTCCCCTTAAGCAAGCATAAGTTGGTTTTCTAAATTTGAGACCCTGTTCTGTTTTGTAATCCAGTTCCTGTGTAGCCAAGTTTACATTCCGTGTATTAGTGATATCTTATGATGTTTCTTTTTCTGTGTGACTTATTTCAGTTAGAATCATCATACCTGAACCCACTCATTTTCTGCTACGTGCCTGATGACATAGATTTCATTGCTGAGTGATATTGCATTGTACGTAAGTACCACAACTTCTTTATCCATTTTTCACTTTCTGCAATATTGAACTTGTACCGTAAACGAGGTTCTTGTAAACAGAGCCATCCCAAACTTTGGGGTGGCTGTGTCTTTTTGATTTTAATTTCCCTAAGCTATAGGACCATAAGTGGAAGTGCCCTAGGCTCTGTTGATTTGTTTTTTAGATGTTTCAGGAAACACCATACACTTCTCCTGAGTGGCTGTTGGCAATTTACATCCCACCCATCAGCATAACAAGTTCTCCATGGCCTGTCCTGCCTTTCTGGAGTTTACACTTTTCTCAGATGGCCCTTTTGACCAGGCGGAAGTGAGACTTCATTGTAGTGCAGATTTCCTTTGCAAGCTTGCTTGGTTGGCCAAAAAGGGCGTATGCGTTTTTTCCTGAATATATTCAGGAAAAAACGCATACACCCTTTTTGGCCAAGTGCATCATTGTCGACGTTTTGCCTCTTTTCCTATGCTTTAAATGCAATTCCAGTGTACCTCCTGAAATCGGTTTCCTGCAATTCTGCCACGCTTTCACGTCCTCTTGGCAGCCTTACTTCAGTATATTTTTGGACGATAGCTGTCATTTATAACTCTGCTGGTTTGTGAATTACAGTGCCCCTGAGCTCCTTTCTTCAACTCGCTTTCTTGTGAGCTGGCTGCAACACTGCAGGATTGCTTCAGGCCCTAATCTGGTTGCGGCACGGCACGCTGAGCCTTTGGTTAATTCCTCTTCCTGGTGGGAAATGAGAGTTAAATTTGCCCGTCCAGACACCTCCAACTAGTCTCTTATTGGTTCTCCCTATTCCTGTTCATCTGCCGCCGAAATTGCAAACTGGGCCAAACAGGAGGTTAAAGGCACTGACTCTCCAAGTCGGGAGAGTGTTAGTAAAGCGTCTGGAATGTTGCACCCGAGTACCAGGGGACGAGTCCTGAGACATATTGGAACACATCTCCCGATCACACTGTTGATCATACTCTGGGTTTCACATGCATGATTTAGCTGAAGGAAGAATCCCTTAAACCTGGAGAGTTGAGACCCGTGGAATGGGTACCATGCAATATGATTTCAAAGGGTCTTCATTTGCTCACCGAATGTCTCCAATCCTATCATTGCTGCATTTATGCCCCTGTACAGACGCTTGATTCTCTTTCGGAGACATAGCAATTCATAGGTTTTAAGATACTTACTAGTCAGGTACATTCTTAGGCTTTTAATATGGGGTGTTGAGTCCATTTCTTTGAGCAAGGAGTAGCTCTTGTCTATTACATATTTGGCTTAAGGAACTTTATCTGTGCTCATTTCAATCTCTGGTTTTATGCAGCACCCCAACTCACCTTTCCCCTTAAGCAATCATAAGTTGGTTTTCTAAATTGGAGACCCTGTTCTGTTTTGTAATCCAGTTCCTGTGTAGCCAAGTTTACATTCCGTGTATTAGTGATATCTTATGATGTTTCTTTTTCTGTGTGACTTATTTCAGTTAGAATCATCATACCTGAATCCACTCATTATGCTGCTATGGGCCTGATGACATAGATTTCATTGCTGAGTGATATTGCATTGTACGTAAGTACCACAACTTCTTTATCCATTTTTCACTTTCTGTGATATTGAACTTGTCCCGTAAACGAGTTTCTTGTAAACAGAGCCGTCCCAAACGTTGGGGTGGCTGTGTCTTTTTGATTTTAATTTCCCTAAGCTATAGGGCCATAAGTGGAAGTGCCCTAGGCTCTGTTGCTTTGTTTTTTAGATGTTTCAGGAAGCACCATACACTTCTCCGAGTGGCTGTTGGCAATTTACATCCCGCCCATCAGCATAACAAGGCTCCCAGTTCTCCAAAGCCTGTCCTGCCTTTCTGGATTTTACACTTTTTTCAGATGGCCCTTTTGACCGCAGGGAAGTGAGACTTCATTTTAGTGCAGATGTCCTTTGCAAGCTTGCTTGGTTGACCAAAAAGGGCGTATGCGTTTTTTCCTGAATATATTCAGGAAAAAAAGCATACGCCCTTTTTGGCCAAGTGCATCATTGTGGACGTTCTGCCTCTTTTCCTATGCTTTAAATGCAATTCCAGTCTACCTCCTGAAATCGGTTTCTTGCAATTCTGCCCCGCTTTCAAGTCCTCTTGGCAGCCTTACTTCAGTATATTTTTGGACGATAGTTGTCATTTATAACTCTGCAGGTTTGTGAATTACACTGCCCCTGAGCTCCTTTCTTCAACTTGCTTTCTTGTGAGCTGGCCGCAACACCGCAGGATTGCTTCAGGCCCTAATCTGGTTCCGGCACGGCATGCTGACCCTTTGGTTAATTCCTTTTCCTGGTGGCAAATGAGAGTTAAATTTTCCCGTCCAGACACCTCCAGCTAGTCTCTCATTGGTTCTCCCTATTCCTGTTCATCTTCCGCGGAATTTGCAAACTGGGCCAAACAGGAGGTTAAAGGCACTGACTCTCCAAGTCGGGAGAGTGTTAGTAAAGCATCTGGAATGTTGCACCCGAGTACCAGGGGACGAGGACGGAGACATATTTGAACACGTCTCCCGATCACACGGTTGATCATACTCTGGGTTCCACATGCATGTTTTAGCTGAAGGAAGAATCCCTTAAACCTGGAGAGTTGAGACCCGTGGAATGGGTACCATGCAATATGACTTCAAAGGGTCTTCATTTGCTCACCGAACCTCTCCAATACTATCACTGCTGCGTTTATGCCCCTGTACACACGGTTGATTCTCTTTCAGAGACATAGCAATCCATAGGTTTTAAGATACTTACTAGACAGGTACATTCATTGGCGTTTAATATGGAGTGTTGAGTCCATTTCGTTGAGCAAGGAATAGCTCTTGTCTATTACATATTTGGCTTAAGGAACTTTATCTGTGCTCATTTCAATCTCTGGTTTTATGCAGCACCCCAACTCACCTTTCCCCTTAAGCAAAAATAAGTTGGTTTTCTAAATTTGAGACCCTGTTCTGTTTTGTAATTCAGTGCCTGTGTAGCCAAGTTTACATTCCGTGTATTAGTGATATCTTATGACGTTTCTTTTTCTGTGTGACTTATTTCAGTTAGAATCATCATACCTGAATCCACTCATTATGCTGCTACGGGCATGATGACATAGATTTCATTGCTGAGTGATATTGCATTGTACGTAAGTACCACAACTTCTTTATCCATTTTTCACTTTCTGTGATATTGAACTTGTCCCGTAAATGAGTTTCTTGTAAACAGAGCCGCCCCAAACGTTGGGGTGGCTGTGTCTTTTTGATTTTAATTTCCCTAAGCTATAAGGCCATAAGTGGAAGTGCCCTAGGCTCTGTTGCTTTGTTTTTTAGATGTTTCAGGAAACACCATACACTTCCCCTGAGTGGCTCTTGGCAATATACATCCCGCCCATCAGCATAACAAGGCTCCCAGTTCTCCATGGCCTGTCCTGCCTTTCTGGATTTTACACTTTTTTCAGTGGCCCTTTTGACCGGGGGGAAGTGAGACTTCATTGTAGTGCAGATTTCCTTTGCAAGCTTGCTTGGTTGGCCAAAAAGGGCGTATGCGTTTTTGCCTGAATATATTCAAGAAAAAACGCATACACCCTTTTTGGCCAAGTGCATCATTGTCGACGTTTTGCCTCTTTTCCTATGCTTTAAATGCAATTCCAGTGTACCTCCTGAAATCGGTTTCCTGCAATTCTGCCACGCTTTCACGTCCTCTTGGCAGCCTTACTTCAGTATATTTTTGGACGATAGCTGTCATTTATAACTCTGCAGGTTTGTGAATTACAGTGCCCCTGAGCTCCTTTCTTCAACTCGCTTTCTTGTGAGCTGGCTGCAACACTGCAGGATTGCTTCAGGCCCTAATCTGGTTGCGGCACGGCACGCTGAGCCTTTGGTTAATTCCTCTTCCTGGTGGGAAATGAGAGTTAAATTTGCCCGTCCAGACACCTCCAGCTAGTCTCTCATTGGTTCTCCCTATTCCTGTTCATCTGCCGCCGAAATTGCAAACTGGGCCAAACAGGAGGTTAAAGGCACTGACTCTCCAAGTCGGGAGAGTGTTAGTAAAGCGTCTGGAATGTTGCACCCGAGTACCAGGGGACGAGTCCTGAGACATATTGGAACACATCTCCCGATCACACTGTTGATCATACTCTGGGTTTCACATGCATGATTTAGCTGAAGGAAGAATCCCTTAAACCTGGAGAGTTGAGACCCGTGGAATGGGTACCATGCAATATGATTTCAAAGGGTCTTCATTTGCTCACCGAATGTCTCCAATCCTATCATTGCTGCATTTATGCCCCTGTACACATGCTTGATTCTCTTTCGGAGACATAGCAATTCATAGGTTTTAAGATACTTACTAGTCAGGTACATTCTTAGGCTTTTAATATGGGGTGTTGAGTCCATTTCTTTGAGCAAGGAGTAGCTCTTGTCTATTACATATTTGGCTTAAGGAACTTTATCTGTGCTCATTTCAATCTCTGGTTTTATGCAGCACCCCAACTCACCTTTCCCCTTAAGCAATCATAAGTTGGTTTTCTAAATTGGAGACCCTGTTCTGTTTTGTAATCCAGTTCCTGTGTAGCCAAGTTTACATTCCGTGTATTAGTGATATCTTATGATGTTTCTTTTTCTGTGTGACTTATTTCAGTTAGAATCATCATACCTGAATCCACTCATTATGCTGCTATGGGCCTGATGACATAGATTTCATTGCTGAGTGATATTGCATTGTACGTAAGTAGCACAACTTCTTTATCCATTTTTCGCTTTGTGCGATATTGAACTTGTACTGTAAACGAGGTTCTTGTAAACAGAGCCGTCCCAAACGTTGGGGTGGCTGTGTCTTTTTGATTTTAATTTCCCTAAGCTATAGGGCCATAAGTGGAAGTGCCCTAGGCTCTGTTGCTTTGTTTTTTAGATGTTTCAGGAAGCACCATACACTTCTCCTGAGTGGCTGTTGGCAATTTACATCCCGCCCATCAGCATAACAAGGCTCCCAGTTCTCCAAAGCCTGTCCTGCCTTTCTGGATTTTACACTTTTTTCAGATGGCCCTTTTGACCGCAGGGAAGTGAGACTTCATTTTAGTGCAGATTTCCTTTGCAAGCTTGCTTGGTTGACCAAAAAGGGCGTTTGCGTTTTTTCCTGAATATATTCAGGAAAAAATGCATACGCCCTTTTTGGCCAAGTGCATCATTGTGGACGTTCTGCCTCTTTTCCTATGCTTTAAATGCAATTCCAGTCTACCTCCTGAAATCGGTTTCTTGCAATTCTGCCCCGCTTTCAAGTCCTCTTGGCAGCCTTACTTCAGTATATTTTTGGACGATAGTTGTCATTTATAACTCTGCAGGTTTGTGAATTACACTGCCCCTGAGCTCCTTTCTTCAACTTGCTTTCTTGTGAGCTGGCCGCAACACTGCAGGATTGCTTCAGGCCCTAATCTGGTTCCGGCACGGCATGCTGACCCTTTGGTTAATTCCTCTTCCTGGTGGCAAATGAGAGTTAAATTTTCCCGTCCAGACACCTCCAGCTAGTCTCTCATTGGTTCTCCCTATTCCTGTTCATCTTCCGCGGAATTTGCAAACTGGGCCAAACAGGAGGTTAAAGGCACTGACTCTCCAAGTCGGGAGAGTGTTAGTAAAGCATCTGGAATGTTGCACCCGAGTACCAGGGGACGAGGACGGAGACATATTTGAACACGTCTCCCGATCACACGGTTGATCATACTCTGGGTTCCACATGCATGATTTAGCTGAAGGAAGAATCCCTTAAACCTGGAGAGTTGAGACCCGTGGAATGGGTACCATGCAATATGACTTCAAAGGGTCTTCATTTGCTCACCGAACCTCTCCAATCCTATCACTGCTGCGTTTATGCCCCTGTACACACGGTTGATTCTCTTTCAGAGACATAGCAATCCATAGGTTTTAAGATATTTACTAGACAGGTACATTCATTGGCGTTTAATATGGGGTGTTGAGTCCATTTCGTTGAGGAAGGAGTAGCTCTTGTCTATTACATATTTGGCTTAAGGAACTTTATCTGTGCTCATTTCAATCTCTGGTTTTATGCAGCACCCCAACTCACCTTTCCGCTTAAGCAAGCATAAGTTGGTTTTCTAAATTTGAGACCCTGTTCTGTTTTGTAATTCAGTGCCTTTGTAGCCAAGTTTACATTCCGTGTATTAGTGATATCTTATGACGTTTCTTTTTCTGTGTGACTTATTTCAGTTAGAATCATCATACCTGAATCCACTCATTATGCTGCTACGGGCATGATGACATAGATTTCATTGCTGAGTGATATTGCATTGTACGTAAGTACCACAACTTTTTTATCCATTTTTCGCTTTCTGCGATATTGAACTTGTACTGTAAACGAGGTTCTTGTAAACAGAGCTGTCCCAAACTTTGGGGTGGCTGTGTCTTTTTGATTTTAATTTCCCTAAGCTATAGGACCATAATTGGAAGTGCCCTAGGCTCTGTTCCTCAGTTTTTTAGATGTTTCAGGAAACACCATACACTTCTCCTGAGTGGCTGTTGGCAATTTACATCCCACCCATCAGCATAACAAGTCTCCCAGTTCTCCATGGCCTGTCCTGCCTTTCTGGATTTTACACTTTTTTCAGTGGCCCTTTTGACCGGGGGGAAGTGAGACTTCATTGTAGTGCAGATTTCCTTTGCAAGCTTGCTTGGTTGGCCAAAAAGGGCGTATGCGTTTTTGCCTGAATATATTCAGGAAAAAACGCATACACCCTTTTTGGCCAAGTGCATCATTGTCGACGTTTTGCCTCTTTTCCTATGCTTTAAATGCAATTCCAGTGTACCTCCTGAAATCGGTTTCCTGCAATTCTGCCACGCTTTCACGTCCTCTTGGCAGCCTTACTTCAGTATATTTTTGGACGATAGCTGTCATTTATAACTCTGCTGGTTTGTGAATTACAGTGCCCCTGAGCTCCTTTCTTCAACTCGCTTTCTTGTGAGCTGGCTGCAACACTGCAGGATTGCTTCAGGCCCTAATCTGGTTGCGGCACGGCACGCTGAGCCTTTGGTTAATTCCTCTTCCTGGTGGGAAATGAGAGTTAAATTTGCCCGTCCAGACACCTCCAGCTAATCTCTCATTGGTTCTCCCTATTCCTGTTCATCTGCCGCCGAAATTGCAAACTGGGCCAAACAGGAGGTTAAAGGCACTGACTCTCCAAGTCGGGAGAGTGTTAGTAAAGCGTCTGGAATGTTGCACCCGAGTACCAGGGGACGAGTCCTGAGACATATTGGAACACATCTCCCGATCACACTGTTGATCATACTCTGGGTTTCACATGCATGATTTAGCTGAAGGAAGAATCCCTTAAACCTGGAGAGTTGAGACCCGTGGAATGGGTACCATGCAATATGATTTCAAAGGGTCTTCATTTGCTCACCGAATGTCTCCAATCCTATCATTGCTGCATTTATGACCCTGTACACACGCTTGATTCTCTTTCGGAGACATAGCAATTCATAGGTTTTAAGATACTTACTAGTCAGGTACATTCTTAGGCTTTTAATATGGGGTGTTGAGTCCATTTCTTTGAGCAAGGAGTAGCTCTTGTCTATTACATATTTGGCTTAAGGAACTTTATCTGTGCTCATTTCAATCTCTGGTTTTATGCAGCACCCCAACTCACCTTTCCCCTTAAGCAATCATAAGTTGGTTTTCTAAATTGGAGACCCTGTTCTGTTTTGTAATCCAGTTCCTGTGTAGCCAAGTTTACATTCCGTGTATTAGTGATATCTTATGATGTTTCTTTTTCTGTGTGACTTATTTCAGTTAGAATCATCATACCTGAATCCACTCATTATGCTGCTATGGGCCTGATGACATAGATTTCATTGCTGAGTGATATTGCATTGTACGTAAGTACCACAACTTCTTTATCCATTTTTCACTTTCTGTGATATTGAACTTGTCCCGTAAACGAGTTTCTTGTAAACAGAGCCGTCCCAAACGTTGGGGTGGCTGTGTCTTTTTGATTTTAATTTCCCTAAGCTATAGGGCCATAAGTGGAAGTGCCCTAGGCTCTGTTGCTTTGTTTTTTAGATGTTTCAGGAAGCACCATACACTTCTCCTGAGTGGCTGTTGGCAATTTACATCCCGCCCATCAGCATAACAAGGCTCCCAGTTCTCCAAAGCCTGTCCTGCCTTTCTGGATTTTACACTTTTTTCAGATGGCCCTTTTGACCGCAGGGAAGTAAGACTTCATTTTAGTGCAGATTTCCTTTGCAAGCTTGCTTGGTTGACCAAAAAGGGCGTTTGCGTTTTTTCCTGAATATTTTCAGGAAAAAACGCATACGCCCTTTTTGGCCAAATGCATCATTGTGGACGTTCTGCCTCTTTTCCTATGCTTTAAATGCAATTCCAGTCTACCTCCTGAAATCGGTTTCTTGCAATTCTGCCCCGCTTTCAAGTCCTCTTGGCAGCCTTACTTCAGTATATTTTTGGACGATAGTTGTCATTTATAACTCTGCAGGTTTGTGAATTACACTGCCCCTGAGCTCCTTTCTTCAACTTGCTTTCTTGTGAGCTGGCCGCAACACCGCAGGATTGCTTCAGGCCCTAATCTGGTTCCGGCACGGCATGCTGACCCTTTGGTTAATTCCTCTTCCTGGTGGCAAATGAGAGTTAAATTTTCCCGTCCAGACACCTCCAGCTAGTCTCTCATTGGTTCTCCCTATTCCTGTTCATCTTCCGCGGAATTTGCAAACTGGGCCAAACAGGAGGTTAAAGGCACTGACTCTCCAAGTCGGGAGAGTGTTAGTAAAGCATCTGGAATGTTGCACCCGAGTACCAGGGGACGAGGACGGAGACATATTTGAACATGTCTCCCGATCACACGGTTGATCATACTCTGGGTTCCACATGCATGATTTAGCTGAAGGAAGAATCCCTTAAACCTGGAGAGTTGAGACCCGTGGAATGGGTAACATGCAATATGACTTCAAAGGGTCTTCATTTGCTCACCGAACCTCTCCAATCCTATCACTGCTGCGTTTATGCCCCTGTACACACGGTTGATTCTCTTTCAGAGACATAGCAATCCATAGGTTTTAAGATATTTACTAGACAGGTACATTCATTGGCGTTTAATATGGGGTGTTGAGTCCATTTCGTTGAGGAAGGAGTAGCTCTGGTCTATTACATATTTGGCTTAAGGAACTTTATCTGTGCTCATTTCAATCTCTGGTTTTATGCAGCACCCCAACTCACCTTTCCGCTTAAGCAAGCATAAGTTGGTTTTCTAAATTTGAGACCCTGTTCTGTTTTGTAATTCAGTGCCTGTGTAGCCAAGTTTACATTCCGTGTATTAGTGATATCTTATGACGTTTCTTTTTCTCTGTGACTTATTTCAGTTAGAATCATCATACCTGAATCCACTCATTATGCTGCTACGGGCATGATGACATAGATTTCATTGCTGAGTGATATTGCATTGTACGTAAGTACCACAACTTTTTTATCCATTTTTCGCTTTCTGCGATATTGAACTTGTACTGTAAACGAGGTTCTTGTAAACAGAGCTGTCCCAAACTTTGGGGTGGCTGTGTCTTTTTGATTTTAATTTCCCTAAGCTATAGGACCATAAGTGGAAGTGCCCTAGGCTCTGTTCCTCAGTTTTTTAGATGTTTCAGGAAACACCATACACTTCTCCTGAGTGGCTGTTGGCAATTTACATCCCGCCCATCAGCATAACAAGGCTCCCAGTTCTCCATGGCCTGTCCTGCCTTTCTGGATTTTACACTTTCTTCAGATGGCCCTTTTGACCGTGGGGAAGTGAGACTTCATTGTAGTGCAGATTTCCTTTGCAAGCTTGCTTGGTTGGCCAAAAAGGGCATATGTGTTTTGTCCTGAATATATTCAGGAAAAAACGCATATGCACTTTTTGGCCAAGTGCATCATTGTGGACGTTCTGCCTCTTTTCCTATGCTTTAAATGCAATTCCAGTCTTCCTCCTGAAATCGGTTTCCTGCAATTCTGCCCCGCTTTCAAGTCCTCTTGGCAGCCTTACTTCAGTGTATTTTTGGACAATAGCTGTCATTTATAACTCTGCAGGTTTGTGAATTACAGTGCCCCTGAGCTCCTTTCTTCAACTCGCTTTCTTGTGAGCTGGCCGCAACACCGCAGGATTGCTTCAGGCCCTAATCTGGTTCCGGCACGGTATCCTGAGCCTTTGGTTAATTCCTCTTCCTGGTGGGAAATTAGAGGTAATTTCGCCCGTCCAGACACCTCCAGCTAGTCTCTCATTGGTTCTCCCTATTCCTGTTCATCTTCCGCGGAAATTGCAAACTGGGCCATACAGGAGGTTAAAGGCACTGACTCTCCAAGTTGGGAGAGTGTTAATAAAGCGTCTGGAATGTTGCACCCGAGTACCAGGGTACGAGAACTGAGACATATTTGAAAACGTCTCCCACTCACACCGTTGATCATACTCTGGGATCCACATGCATGTTTTAGCTGAAGGAAGAATCCCTTAAACCTGGAGAGTTGAGACCCGTGGAATGGGTACCATGCAATGTGACTTCAAAGGGTCTTCATTTGCTCACCAAACCTCTCCAATCCTATCACTGCTACGTTTATGCCCCTGTACACACGCTTGATTCTCTTTCGGAGACATAGCAATCCATAGGTTTTAAGATACTTACTAGTCAGGTACATTCTTAGGCGTTTAATATGGGGTGTTGAGTCCATTTCGTTGAGCAAGGAGTAGCTCTTGTCTATTACATATTTGGCTTAAGGAACTTTATCTGTGCTCATTTCAATCTCTGGTTCTATGCAGCAACCCAACTCACCTTTCCCCTTAAGCAAGCATAAGTTGGTTTTCTAAATTTGAGACCCTGTTCTGTTTTGTAATTCAGTGCCTGTGTAGCCAAGTTTACATTCCGTGTATTAGTGATATCTTATGACGTTTCTTTTTCTGTGTGACTTATTTCAGTTAGCATCAACATACCTGAATCCACTCATTATGCTGCTATGGGCATGATGACATAGATTTCATTGCTGAGTGATATTGCATTGTGCATAAGTAGCACAACTTCTTTATCCATTTTTCGCTTTGTGCGATATTGAACTTGTACCGTAAACGAGGTTCTTGTAAACAGAGCCATCCCAAACTTTGGGGTGGCTGTGTCTTTTTGATTTTAATTTCCCTAAGCTATAGGACCATAAGTGGAAGTGCCCTAGGCTCTGTTGCTTTGTTTCTTAGATGTTTCAGGAAACACCATACACTTCTCCCGAGTGGCTGTTGGCAATTTACATCCCGCCCATCAGCATAACAAGGCTCCCAGTTCTCCATGGCCTGTCCTGCCTTTCTGGAGTTTACACTTTTTTCAGATGGCCCTTTTGACCGGGGGGAAGTGAGACTTCATTGTAGTGCAGATTTCCTTTGCAAGCTTGCTTGGTTGGCCAAAAAGGGCGTATGTATTTTGTCCTGAATATATTCAGGAAAAAACGCATATGCCCTTTTTGGCCAAGTGCATCATTGTGGACGTTCTGCCTCTTTTCCTATGCTTTAAATGCAATTCCAGTCTACCTCCTGAAATCGGTTTCCTGCAATTCTGCCCCGCTTTCAAGTCCTCTTGGCAGCCTTACTTCAGTATATTTTTGGACAATAGCTGTCATTTATAACTCTGCAGGTTTGTGAATTACAGTGCCCCTGAGTTCCTTTCTTCAACTCGCTTTCTTGTGAGCTGGCCGCAACACCGCAGGATAGCTTCAGGCCCTAATCTGGTTCCGGCACGGTATGCTGAGCCTTTGGTTAATTCCTCTTCCTGGTGGGAAATGAGAGTTAATTTCGCCCGTCCAGACACCTCCAGCTAGTCTCTCATTGGTTCTCCCTATTCCTGTTCATCTTCCGCAGAAATTGTAAACTGGGCCATACAGGAGGTTAAAGGCACTGACTCTCCAAGTCGGGAGAGTGTTAATAAAGCGTCTGGAATGTTGCACCCGAGTACCAGGGTACGAGAACTGAGACATATTTGAAAACGTCTCCCACTCACATGGTTGATCATACTCTGGGTTCCACATACATGTTTTAGCTCAAGGAAGAATCCCTTAAACCTGGAAGTTGAGACCCGTGGAATAGGTACCATGCAATGTGACTTCAAAGGGTCTTCATTTGCTCACCGAACCTCTCCAATCCTATCACTGCTGCGTTTATGCCCCTGTACACACGCTTGGTTCTCTTTCGGAGACATAGCAATCCATAGGTTTTAAGATACTTACTAGTCAGGTACATTCTTAGGCGTTTAATATGGGGTGTTGAGTCCATTTCGTTGAACAAGGAGTAGCTCTTGTCTATTACATATTTGGCTTAAGGAAGTTTATCTGTGATCATTTCAATCTTTTGTTTTATGCAGCACCCCAACTCACCTTTCCCCTTAAGCAAGCATAAGTTGGTTTTCTAAATTTGAGACCCTGTTCTGTTTTGTAATTCAGTGCCTTTGTAGCCAAGTTTACATTCCGTGTATTAGTGATATCTTATGACGTTTCTATTTCTGTGTGACTTATTTCAGTTAGAATCATCATACCTGAATCCACTCATTATGCTGCTACGGGCATGATGACATAGATTTTATTGCTGAGTGATATTGCATTGTACGTAAGTACCACAACTTTTTTATCCATTTTTCGCTTTCTGCGATATTGAACTTGTACCGTAAACGAGGTTCTTGTAAACAGAGCTGTCCCAAACTTTGGGGTGGCTGTGTCTTTTTGATTTTAATTTCCCTAAGCTATAGGACCATAAGTGGAAGTGCCCTAGGCTCTGTTCCTCAGTTTTTTAGATGTTTCAGGAAACACCATACACTTCTCCCGAGTGGCTGTTGGCAATTTACATCCCGCCCATCAGCATAACAAGGCTCCCAGTTCTCCATGGCCTGTCCTGCCTTTCTGGATTTTACACTTTTTTCAGATGGCCCTTTTGACCGGGGGGAAGTGAGACTTCATTGTAGTGCAGATTTCCTTTGCAAGCTTGCTTGGTTGGCCAAAAAGGGCGTATGTGTTTTGTCCTGAATATATTCAGGAAAAAACGCATACGCCCTTTTTGGCCAAGTGCATCATTGTGGACGTTCTGCCTCTTTTCCTATGCTTTAAATGCAATTCCAGTCTACCTCCTGAAATCGGTTTCCTGCAATTGTGCCCCGCTTTCAAGTCCTGTTGGCAGCCTTACTTCAGTATATTTTTGGACAATAGCTGTTATTTATAACTCTGCAGGTTTGTGAATTACAGTGCCCCTGAGCTCCTTTCTTCAACTCGCTTTCTTGTGAGCTGGCCGCAACACCGCAGGATTGCTTTAGGCCCTAATCTGGTTCCGGCACGGTATGCTGAGCCTTTGGTTAATTCCTCTTCCTGGTGGGAAATGAGAGTTATTTTCGCCCGTCCAGACACCTCCAGCTAGTCTCTCATTGGTTCTCCCTATTCCTGTTCATCTTCCGCAGAAATTGCAAACTGTGCCATACAGGAGGTTAAAGGCACTGACTCTCCAAGTCGGGAGAGTGTTAATAAAGCATCTGGAATGTTGCACCCGAGTCCCAGGGTACGAGAACTGAGACATATTTGAAAACGTCTCCCACTCACACCGTTGATCATACTCTGGGATCCACATGCATGTTTTAGCTGAAGGAAGAATCCCTTAAACCTGGAGAGTTGAGACCCGTGGAATGGGTACCATGGAATGTGACTTCAAAGGGTCTTCATTTGCTCACCAAACCTCTCCAATCCTAACACTGCTGCGTTTATGCCCCGGTACACACGCTTGATTCTCTTTCGGAGACATAGCAATCCATAGGTTTTAAGATACTTACTAGTCAGGTACATTCTTAGGGGTTTAATATGGGGTGTTGAGTCCATTTCGTTGAGCAAGGGGTAGCTCTTGTCTATTACATATTTGGCTTAAGGAACTTTATCTGTGCTCATTTCAATCTCTGGTTTTATGCAGCACCCCAACTCACCTTTCCCCTTAAGCAAGCATAAGTTGGTTTTCTAAATTTGAGACCCTGTTCTGTTTTGTAATTCAGTGCCTGTGTAGCCAAGTTTACATTCCGTGTATTAGTGATATCTTATGACGTTTCTTTTTCTCTGTGACTTATTTCAGTTAGAATCATCATACCTGAATCCACTCATTATGCTGCTACGGGCATGATGACATAGATTTCATTGCTGTGTGATATTGCATTGTACGTAAGTACCACAACTTCTTTATCCATTTTTCACTTTCTACTAAATTGAACTTGTACCGTAAAGGAGGTTCTTGTAAACAGAGCCGTCCCAAACTTTGGGGTGGCTGTGTCTTTTTGATTTTAATTTCCCTAAGCTATAGGACCATAAGTGGAAGTGCCCTAGGCTCTGTTGCTTGTTTTTTATATGTTTCAGGAAACACCATACACTTCTCCCGAGTGGCTGTTGGCAATTTACATCCCGCCCATCAGCATAACAACGCTCCCAGTTCTCCATGGCCTGTCCTGCCTTTCTGGATTTTACACTTTCTTCAGATGGCCCTTTTGACCGTGGGGAAGTGAGACTTCATTATAGTGCAGATTTCCTTTGCAAGCTTGCTTGGTTGGCCAAAAAGTGCATATGCGTTTTCTCCTGAATATATTCAGGAAAAAACGCATATGTCCTTTTTGGCCAAGTGCATCATTGTCGACGTTCTGCCTCTTTTCCTATGCTTTAAATGCAATTCCAGTCTACCTCCTGAAATCGGTTTCCTGCAATTCTGCCCCGCTTTGAAGTCCTCTTGGCAGCCTTACTTCAGTATATTTTTTGACGATAGCTGTCATTTATAACTCTGCAGGTTTGTGAATTACAGTGCCCCTGAGCTCCTTTCTTCAACTCGCTTTCTTGTGAGCTGGCCGCAACACCGCAGGATTGCTTCAGGCCCTAATCATGTTCTGGCACGGCACGCTGAGCCTTTGGTTAATTCCTCTTCCTGGTGGGAAATGAGAGTTAAATTGCCCGTCCATACACCTCCAGCTAGTCTCTCATTGTTTCTCCCTATTCCTGTTCATCTTCCGCAGAAATTGCAAACTGGGCCAAACAGGAGGTTAAAGGCACTGACTATCCAAGTCGGGAGAGTGTTAGTAAAGCGTCTGGAATGTTGCACCCGAGTACCAGGGGACGAGAATGGAGACATATTGGAACAGGTCTCCCGATCACACGGTTGATCATACTCCGGGTTCCACATGCATGATTTAGCTGAAGGAAGAATCCCTTAAACCTGGAGAGTTGAGACCCGTGGAATGGGTACCATGCAATATGACTTCAAAGCGTCTTCATTTGCTCACCGAACCTCTCCAATCATATCACTGCTGTGTTTATGCCCCTGTACACACGTTTGATTCTCTTTCGGAGACATAGCGATCCATAGGTTTTAAGATACTTACTAGTCAGGTACATTCTTAGGCGTTTAATATGGGGTGTTGAGTCCATTTCGTTGAGCAAGGAGTAGCTCTTGTCTATTCCATATTTGGCTTAAGGAACTTTATCTGTGCTCATTTCAATCTCTGGTTTTATGCAGCACCCCAACTCACCTTTCGCCTTAAGCAAGCATAAGTTGGTTTTCTAAATTTGAGACCCTGTTCTGTTTTGTAATCCAGTTCCTGTGTAGCCAAGTTTACATTCCGTGTATTAGTGATATCTTATGATGTTTCTTTTTCTGTGTGACTTATTTCAGTTAGAATCATCATACCTGAATCCACTCATTATGCTGCTACGGGCCTGATGACATAGATTTCATTGCTGAGTGATATTGCATTGTACGTAACTACCACAACTTCTTTATCCATTTTTCGCTTTCTGTGAAATTGAACTTGTACCGTAAACGAGGTTCTTGTAAACAGAGCCGTCCCAAACTTTGGGGTGGCTATGTCTTTTTTATTTTAATTTCCCTAAGCTATAGGACCATAAGTGGAAGTGCCCTAGGCTCTGTTGCTTTGTTTTAGATGTTCCAGGAAACACCATACACTTCTCCTGAGTGGCTGTTGGCAATTTACATCCCGCCCATCAGCATAACAAGGCTCCCAGTTCTCCATGGCTTGTCCTGCCTTTCTGGATTTTACACTTTTTTCAGATGGCCCATTTGACTGGGGGGAAGTGAGACTTCATTGTAGTGCAGATTTCCTTTGCAAGCTTGCTTGGTTGGCCTAAAAGGGCGTATCCTTTTTTTCCTGAATATATTCAGGAAAAAAAGCATACGTGCTTTTTGGCCAAGTGCATCATTGTCGACGTTCTGCCTCTTTTCCTATGCTTTAAATGCAAATCAAGTCTACCACCTGAAATCGGTTTCCTGCAATTCTACCCCGGTTTCAAGCCCTCTTGGCAGCCTTACTTCAGTAGATTTTTGTACGATAGCTGTCATTTATAATTCTGCAGGTTTGTGAATTACAGTGCCCCTGAGCTCCTTTCTTCAACTCGCTTTCTTGTGAGCTGGCTGCAACACCGCAGGATTGCTTCAGGCCCTAATCTGGTTCTGGCACGGCGCGCTGAGCCTTTGGTTAATTCCTCTTCCTGGTGGGAAATGAGAGTTAAATTTGCCCGTCCAGACACCTCCAGCTAGTCTCTCATTGGTTCTCCCTATTCCTGTTCATCTTCCGCAGAAATTGCAAACTGTGCCAAACAGGAGGTTAAAGGCACTGTCTCTCCAAGTCGGGAGAATATTAGTAAAGCGTCTGCAATTTTGCACCCGAGTACCAGGGGATGAGAACTGAGACATATTAGAACACATCTTCCGATCACACGGTTGATCACACTCTGTGTTCCACATGCATTTTTTAGCTGAAGGAACAAACCCTTAAACTTGGAGAGTTGAGACCCGTGGAATGGGTACCATGCAATATGACTTCAAAGGGTCTTCATTTGCTCACCGAACCTCTCCAATCCTATCACTGCTGCGTTTATGTCCCTGTACTCACGCTTGATTCTCTTTCAGAGACATAGCAATCCATAAGTTTTAAGATACTTACTAGTCAGGTACATTATTAGGCGTTTAATAAGGGGTTTTGAGTCCATTTCGTTGAGCAAGGAGTAGCCCTTGTCTATTACATATTTGGCTTAAGGAACTTTATCTGTGCTCATTTCAATCTCTGGTTTTATGCAGCACCCCAACTCACCTTTCCCCTTAAGCAAGCATAAGTTGGTTTTCTAAATTTGAGACCCTGTTCTGTTTTGTAATCCAGTTCCTGTGTAGCAAAGTTTACACTCCGTGTATTAGTGTTATCTTATGATGTTTCTTTTTCTGTGTGACTTATTTCAGTTAGAATCATCATACCTGAATCCACTCTATGCTTTACAGGCCTGATGACATAGATTTCATTGCTGATTGGTATTGCATTGTACGTAAGTACCACAACTTCTTTATCCATTTTTCACTTTCTGCGATATTGAACTTGTACCGTAAACGAGGTTCTTGTAAACAGAGCCATCCCAAATTTTGGGGTGGCTGTGTCTTTTTGATTTTAATTTCCCTAAGCTATAGGACCATAAGTGGAAGTGCCCTAGGCTCTGTTGATTTGTTTTTTAGATGTTTCAGGAAACATCATACACTTCTCCTGAGTGGCTGTTGGCAATTTACATCCCACCCATCAGCATAACAAGTTCTCCATGGCCTGTCCTGCCTTTCTGGAGTTTACACTTTTTTCAGATGGCCCTTTTGACGGGGGGAAGTGAGACTTCATTGTAGTGCAGATTTCCTTTGCAAGCTTGCTTGGTTGGCCAAAAAGGGCGTATGCGTTTTTTCCTGAATATATTCAGGAAAAAACGCATACGCCCTTTTTGGCCAAGTGCATCATTGTCGACGTTCTGCCTCTTTTCCTATGCTTTAAATGCAATTCCAGTCTACCTCCTGAAATCGGTTTCCTGCAATTCTGCCCCGCTTTCAAGTCCTCTTGGCAGCCTTACTTCAGTATATTTTTGGACGATAGCTGTCATTTATAACTGTGCAGGTTTGTGAATTACAGTGTCCCTGAGCTCTTTTCTTCAACTCGCTTTCTTGTGAGCTGGCTGCAACACCGCAGGATTGCTTCAGGCCCTAATCTGGTTCCGGCACGGCACGCTGAGCCTTTGGTTAATTCCTCTTCCTGGTGGGAAATGAGAGTTAAATTTGCCCGTCCAGACACCTCCAGCTAGTCTCTCATTGGTTCTCCCTATTCCTGTTCATCTTCCGCAGAAATTGCAAACTGGGCCAAACAGGAAGTTAAAGGCACTGACTCTCCAAGTCGGGAGAGTGTTAGTAAAGCGTCTGGAATGTTGCACCCGAGTACCAGGGGAAGAGAACTGAGACATGTTGGAACACGTCTCCCGATCACACGGTTGATCATACTCTGGGTTCCACATGCATGTTTTAGCTGAAGGAAGAATCCCTTAAACCTGGAGAGTTGAGACCCGTGGAATGGGTACCATGCAATATGACTTCAAAGGGTCTTCATTTTCTCACCAAACCTCTCCAATCCTATCACTGCTGCGTTTATGCCCCTGTACACACGCTTGATTCTCTTTCGGAGACATAGCGATCCATAGGATTTAAGATACTTACTAGTCAGGTACATTCTTAGGCGTTTAATATGGGGTGTTGAGTCCATTTCGTTGAGCAAGGAGTAGCTCTTGTCTATTACATATTTGGCTTAAGGAACTTTATCTGTGCTCATTTCAATCTCTGGTTTTATGCAGCACCCCAACTCACCTTTCCCCTTAAGCAAGCATAAGTTGGTTTTCTAAATTTGAGACCCTGTTCTGTTTTGTAATCCAGTTCCTGTGTAGCCAAGTTTACATTCCGTGTATTAGTGATATCTTATGATGTTTCTTTTTCTGTGTGACTTATTTAAGTTAGAATCATCATAACTGAATCCACTCATTATGCTGCTACGGGCCTGATGACATAGATTTCATTGCTGAGTGATATTTCATTGTACGTAAGTACCACAACATCTTTATCCATTTTTCACTTTCTGTGATATTGAACTTGTCCCGTAAACGAGTTTCTTGTAAACAGAGCCGTCCCAAACGTTGGGGTGGCTGTGACTATTTGATTTTAATTTCGCTAAGCTATAGGGCCATAAGTGGAAGTGCCCTAGGCTCTGTTGCTTTGTTTTTTAGATGTTTCAGGAAACACCATACACTTCCCCTGAGTGGCTGTTGGCAATATACATCCCGCCCATCAGCATAACAAGGCTCCCAGTTCTCCATGGCCTGTCCTGCCTTTCTGGATTTTACACTTTTTTCAGTGGCCCTTTTGACCGGGAGGAAGTGAGACTTCATTGTAGTGCAGATTTCCTTTGCAAGCTTGCTTGGTTGGCCAAAAAGGGCGTATGCGTTTTTTCCTGAATATATTCAGGAAAAAACGCATACGCCCTTTTTGGCCAAGTGCATCATTGTCGTCGTTTTGCCTCTTTTCCTATGCTTTAAATGCAATTCCAGTGTACCTCCTGAAATCGGTTTCCTGCAATTCTGCCACGCTTTCACGTCCTCTTGGCAGCCTTACTTCAGTATATTTTTGGACGATAGCTGTCATTTATAACTCTGCAGGTTTGTGAATTACAGTGCCCCTGAGCTCCTTTCTTCAACTCGCTTTCTTGTGAGCTGGCTGCAACACTGCAGGATTGCTTCAGGCCCTAATCTTGTTCCGGCACGGCACGCTGAGCCTTTGGTTAATTCCTCTTCCTGGTGGGAAATGAGAGTTAAATTTGCCCGTCCAGACACCTCCAGCTAGTCTCTCATTGGTTCTCCCTATTCCTGTTCATCTGCCGCCGAAATTGCAAACTGGGCCAAACAGGAGGTTAAAGGCACTGACTCTCCAAGTCGGGAGAGTGTTAGTAAAGCGTCTGGAATGTTGCACCCGAGTACCAGGGGACGAGTCCTGAGACATATTGGAACACATCTCCCGATCACATGGTTTATCATACTCTGGGTTCCACATGCATGATTTAGCTGAAGGAAGAATCCCTTAAACCTGGAGAGGTGAGACCCGTGGAATGGGTACCATGCAATATGATTTCAAAGGGTTTTCATTTGCTCACCGAATGTCTCCAATCCTATCATTGCTGCATTTATGCCCCTGTACACACGCTTGATTCTCTTTCGGAGACATAGCAATTCATAGGTTTTAAGATACTTACTAGTCAGGTACATTCTTAGGCTTTTAATATGGGGTGTTGAGTCCATTTCGTTGAGCAAGGAGTAGCTCTTGTCTATTCCATATTTGGCTTAAGGAACTTTATCTGTGCTCATTTCAATCTCTGGTTTTATGCAGCACCCCAACTCACCTTTCGCCTTAAGCAATCATAAGTTGGTTTTCTAAATTGGAGACCCTGTTCTCTTTTGTAATCCAGTTCCTCTGTAGCCAAGTTTACATTCCGTGTATTAGTGATATCTTATGATGTTTCTTTTTCTGTGTGACTTATTTCAGTTAGAATCATCATACCTGAATCCACTCATTATGCTGCTACGGGCCTGATGACATAGATTTCATTGCTGAGTGATATTGCATTGTACGTAAATATCACAACTTCTTTATCCATTTTTCACTTTCTGTGATATTGAACTTGTCCCGTAAACGAGTTTCTTGTAAACAGAGCCGTCCCAAACGTTGGGGTGGCTGTGTCTTTTTGATTTTAATTTCCCTAAGCTATAGGGCCATAAGTGGAAGTGCCCTAGGCTCTGTTGCTTTGTTTTTTAGATGTTTCAGGAAACACCATACACTTCTCCCAAGTGGCTGTTGGCAATATACATCCCGCCCATCAGCATAACAAGGCTCCAAGTTCTCCATGGCCTGTCCTGCCTTTCTGGATTATACACTTTTTTCAGTGGTCCTTTTGACCGGGGGGAAGTGAGACTTCATTGTAGTGCAGATTTCCTTTGCAAGCTTGCTTGGTTGGCCAAAAAGTGCGTATGCGTTTTTTCCTGAATATATTCAGGAAAAAACGCATACGCCCTTTTTGGCAAAGTGCATCATTGTCGACGTTCTGCCTCTTTTCCTATGCTTTAAGTGCAATTCCTGTCTACCTCCTGAAATCGGTTTCCTGCAATTTTGCCCCACTTTCAAGTCTTCTTGGCAGCCTTACTTCAGTATATTTTTGGACGATAGCTGTCATTTATAACTCTGCAGGTTTGTGAATTACAGTGCCCCTGAGCTCCTTTCTTCAACTCGCTTTCTTGTGAGCTGGCCGCAACACCGCAGGATTGCTTCAGGCCCTAATATGGTTCCGGCACGGCACGCTGAGCCTTTGGTTAATTCCTCTTCCTGGTGGGAAATGAGAGTTAAATTTGCCCGTCCAGACACCTCCAGCTAGTCTCTCATTGGTTCTCCCTATTCCTGTTCATCTGCCGCAGAAATTGCAAACTGGGCCAAACAGGAGTTTAAAGGCACTGACTCTCCCAGTCGGGAGAGTGTTAGTAAAGCGTCTGGAATGTTGCACCCAAGTACCAGGGGACGAGTCCTGAGACATATTGGAAAACAGCTCCCGATCACACGGTTGATCATACTCTGGGTTCCACATGCATGATTTAGCTGAAGGAAGAATCCCTTAAACCTGGAGAGTTGAGACCCGTGGAATGGGTACCATGCAATATGATTTCAAAGGGTCTTCATTTGCTCACCGAATGTCTCCAATCCTATCATTGCTGCATTTATGCCCCTGTACACACGCTTGATTCTCTTTCAGAGACATAGCAATTCATAGGTTTTAAGATACTTACTAGTCAGGTACATTCTTAGGCGTTTAATATGGGGTGTTGAGTCCATTTCGTTGAGCAAGGAGTAGCTCTTGTCTATTCCATATTTGGCTCAAGGAACTTTATCTGTGCTCATTTCAATCTCTGGTTTTATGCAGCACCCCAACTCACCTTTCCCCTTAAGCAAGCATAAGTTGGTTTTCTAAATTTGAGACCCTCTTCTGATTTGTAATCCATTTCCTGTATACCAAGTTTACATTCCGTGTATTAGTGATATCTTATGATGTTTCTTTTTCTGTGTGACTTATTTCAGTTAGAATCATCATACCTGAATCCACTCATTATGCTGCTACGGGCCTGATGACATAGATTTCATTGCTGAGTGATATTGCATTGTACGTAAGTACCACACCTTCTTTATCCATTTTTCACTTTCTGTGATATTGAACTTGTACCGTAAACGAGTTTCTTGTAAACAGAGCCGTCCCAAACGTTGGGGTGGCTGTGTCTTTTTGATTTTAATTTCCCTAAGCTATAGGGCCGTAAGTGGAAGTGCCCTAGGCTCTGTTGCTTTGTTTTTTAGATGTTTCAGGAAACACACCATACACTTCTCCCAAGTGGCTGTTGGCAATATACATCCCGCCCATCAGCATAACAAGTCTCCCAGTTCTCCATGGCCTGTCCTGCCTTTCTGGATTTTACACTTTTTTCAGTGGCCCTTTTGACCGGGGGGAAGTGAGACTTCATTGTAGTGCAGATTTCCTTTGCAAGCTTGCTTGGTTGGCCAAAAAGTGCGTATGCGTTTTTTCCTGAATATATTCAGGAAAAAACGCATACGCCCTTTTTGGCCAAGTGCATCATTGTCGACGTTCTGCCTCTTTTCCTATGCTTTAAGTGCAATTCCAGTCTACCTCCTGAAATCGGTTTCCTGCAATTCTGCCCCACTTTCAAGTCCTCTTGGCAGCCTTACTTCAGTATATTTTTGGACGATAGCTGTCATTTATAACTCTGCAGGTTTGTGAATTACAGTGCCCCTGAGCTCCTTTCTTCAACTCGCTTTCTTGTGAGCTAGCCGCAACACCGCAGGATTGCTTCAGGCCCTAATCTGGTTCCGGCACGGCACGCTGAGCCTTTGGTTAATTCCTCTTCCTGGTGGGAAATGAGAGTTAAATTTGCCCGTCCAGACACCTCCAGCTAGTCTCTCATTGGTTCTCCCTATTCCTGTTCATCTGCCGCAGAAATTGCAAACTGGGCCAAACAGGAGGTTAAAGGCACTGACTCTCCCAGTCGGGAGAGTGTTAGTAAAGCGTCTGGAATGTTGCACCCGAGTACCAGGGGACGAGTCCTGAGACATATTGGAACATGTCTCCCGATCACACGGTTGATCATACTCTGGGTTCCACATGCATGATTTAGCTGAAGGAAGAATCCCTTAAACCTGGAGAGTTGAGACCCGTGGAATGGGTACCATGCAATATGACTTCAAAGGGTCTTCATTTGCTCACCGAACCTCTCCAATCCTATCACTGCTGCGTTTATGCCCCTGTACACACGCTTGGTTCTCTTTCGGAGACATAGCAATCCATAGGTTTTAAGATACTTACTAGTCAGGTACATTCTTAGGCGTTTAATATGGGGTGTTGAGTCCATTTCGTTGAACAAGGAGTAGCTCTTGTCTATTACATATTTGGCTTAAGGAAGTTTATCTGTGATCATTTCAATCTTTTGTTTTATGCAGCACCCCAACTCACCTTTCCCCTTAAGCAAGCATAAGTTGGTTTTCTAAATTTGAGACCCTGTTCGGTTTTGTAATTCAGTGCCTTTGTAGCCAAGTTTACATTCCGTGTATTAGTGATATCTTATGACGTTTCTATTTCTGTGTGACTTATTTCAGTTAGAATCATCATACCTGAATCCACTCATTATGCTGCTACGGGCATGATGACATAGATTTTATTGCTGAGTGATATTGCATTGTACGTAAGTACCACAACTTTTTTATCCATTTTTCGCTTTCTGCGATATTGAACTTGTACCGTAAACGAGGTTCTTGTAAACAGAGCTGTCCCAAACTTTGGGGTGGCTGTGTCTTTTTGATTTTAATTTCCCTAAGCTATAGGACCATAAGTGGAAGTGCCCTAGGCTCTGTTCCTCAGTTTTTTAGATGTTTCAGGAAACACCATACACTTCTCCCGAGTGGCTGTTGGCAATTTACATCCCGCCCATCAGCATAACAAGGCTCCCAGTTCTCCATGGCCTGTCCTGCCTTTCTGGATTTTACACTTTTTTCAGATGGCCCTTTTGACCGGGGGGAAGTGAGACTTCATTGTAGTGCAGATTTCCTTTGCAAGCTTGCTTGGTTGGCCAAAAAGGGCGTATGTGTTTTGTCCTGAATATATTCAGGAAAAAACGCATACGCCCTTTTTGGCCAAGTGCATCATTGTGGACGTTCTGCCTCTTTTCCTATGCTTTAAATGCAATTCCAGTCTACCTCCTGAAATCGGTTTCCTGCAATTGTGCCCCGCTTTCAAGTCCTGTTGGCAGCCTTACTTCAGTATATTTTTGGACAATAGCTGTTATTTATAACTCTGCAGGTTTGTGAATTACAGTGCCCCTGAGCTCCTTTCTTCAACTCGCTTTCTTGTGAGCTGGCCGCAACACCGCAGGATTGCTTTAGGCCCTAATCTGGTTCCGGCACGGTATGCTGAGCCTTTGGTTAATTCCTCTTCCTGGTGGGAAATGAGAGTCATTTTCGCCCGTCCAGACACCTCCAGCTAGTCTCTCATTGGTTCTCCCTATTCCTGTTCATCTTCCGCAGAAATTGCAAACTGTGCCATACAGGAGGTTAAAGGCACTGACTCTCCAAGTCGGGAGAGTGTTAATAAAGCGTCTGGAATGTTGCACCCGAGTCCCAGGGTACGAGAACTGAGACATATTTGAAAACGTCTCCCACTCACACCGTTGATCATACTCTGGGATCCACATGCATGTTTTAGCTGAAGGAAGAATCCCTTAAACCTGGAGAGTTGAGACCCGTGGAATGGGTACCATGCAATATGACTTCAAAGGGTCTTCATTTTCTCACCAAACCTCTCCAATCCTATCACTGCTGCGTTTATGCCCCTGTACACACGCTTGATTCTCTTTCGGAGACATAGCGATCCATAGGATTTAAGATACTTACTAGTCAGGTACATTCTTAGGCGTTTAATATGGGGTGTTGAGTCCATTTCGTTGAGCAAGGAGTAGCTCTTGTCTATTACATATTTGGCTTAAGGAACTTTATCTGTGCTCATTTCAATCTCTGGTTTTATGCAGCACCCCAACTCACCTTTCCCCTTAAGCAAGCATAAGTTGGTTTTCTAAATTTGAGACCCTGTTCTGTTTTGTAATCCAGTTCCTGTGTAGCCAAGTTTACATTCCGTGTATTAGTGATATCTTATGATGTTTCTTTTTCTGTGTGACTTATTTAAGTTAGAATCATCATAACTGAATCCACTCATTATGCTGCTACGGGCCTGATGACATAGATTTCATTGCTGAGTGATATTTCATTGTACGTAAGTACCACAACATCTTTATCCATTTTTCACTTTCTGTGATATTGAACTTGTCCCGTAAACGAGTTTCTTGTAAACAGAGCCGTCCCAAACGTTGGGGTGGCTGTGACTATTTGATTTTAATTTCGCTAAGCTATAGGGCCATAAGTGGAAGTGCCCTAGGCTCTGTTGCTTTGTTTTTTAGATGTTTCAGGAAACACCATACACTTCCCCTGAGTGGCTGTTGGCAATATACATCCCGCCCATCAGCATAACAAGGCTCCCAGTTCTCCATGGCCTGTCCTGCCTTTCTGGATTTTACACTTTTTTCAGTGGCCCTTTTGACCGGGAGGAAGTGAGACTTCATTGTAGTGCAGATTTCCTTTGCAAGCTTGCTTGGTTGGCCAAAAAGGGCGTATGCGTTTTTTCCTGAATATATTCAGGAAAAAACGCATACGCCCTTTTTGGCCAAGTGCATCATTGTCGTCGTTTTGCCTCTTTTCCTATGCTTTAAATGCAATTCCAGTGTACCTCCTGAAATCGGTTTCCTGCAATTCTGCCACGCTTTCACGTCCTCTTGGCAGCCTTACTTCAGTATATTTTTGGACGATAGCTGTCATTTATAACTCTGCAGGTTTGTGAATTACAGTGCCCCTGAGCTCCTTTCTTCAACTCGCTTTCTTGTGAGCTGGCTGCAACACTGCAGGATTGCTTCAGGCCCTAATCTTGTTCCGGCACGGCACGCTGAGCCTTTGGTTAATTCCTCTTCCTGGTGGGAAATGAGAGTTAAATTTGCCCGTCCAGACACCTCCAGCTAGTCTCTCATTGGTTCTCCCTATTCCTGTTCATCTGCCGCCGAAATTGCAAACTGGGCCAAACAGGAGGTTAAAGGCACTGACTCTCCAAGTCGGGAGAGTGTTAGTAAAGCGTCTGGAATGTTGCACCCGAGTACCAGGGGACGAGTCCTGAGACATATTGGAACACATCTCCCGATCACATGGTTTATCATACTCTGGGTTCCACATGCATGATTTAGCTGAAGGAAGAATCCCTTAAACCTGGAGAGTTGAGACCCGTGGAATGGGTACCATGCAATATGATTTCAAAGGGTTTTCATTTGCTCACCGAATGTCTCCAATCCTATCATTGCTGCATTTATGCCCCTGTACACACGCTTGATTCTCTTTCGGAGACATAGCAATTCATAGGTTTTAAGATACTTACTAGTCAGGTACATTCTTAGGCTTTTAATATGGGGTGTTGAGTCCATTTCGTTGAGCAAGGAGTAGCTCTTGTCTATTCCATATTTGGCTTAAGGAACTTTATCTGTGCTCATTTCAATCTCTGGTTTTATGCAGCACCCCAACTCACCTTTCGCCTTAAGCAATCATAAGTTGGTTTTCTAAATTGGAGACCCTGTTCTCTTTTGTAATCCAGTTCCTCTGTAGCCAAGTTTACATTCCGTGTATTAGTGATATCTTATGATGTTTCTTTTTCTGTGTGACTTATTTCAGTTAGAATCATCATACCTGAATCCACTCATTATGCTGCTACGGGCCTGATGACATAGATTTCATTGCTGAGTGATATTGCATTGTACGTAAATATCACAACTTCTTTATCCATTTTTCACTTTCTGTGATATTGAACTTGTCCCGTAAACGAGTTTCTTGTAAACAGAGCCGTCCCAAACGTTGGGGGTGGCTGTGTCTTTTTGATTTTAATTTCCCTAAGCTATAGGGCCATAAGTGGAAGTGCCCTAGGCTCTGTTGCTTTGTTTTTTAGATGTTTCAGGAAACACCATACACTTCTCCCAAGTGGCTGTTGGCAATATACATCCCGCCCATCAGCATAACAAGGCTCCAAGTTCTCCATGGCCTGTCCTGCCTTTCTGGATTATACACTTTTTTCAGTGGTCCTTTTGACCGGGGGGAAGTGAGACTTCATTGTAGTGCAGATTTCCTTTGCAAGCTTGCTTGGTTGGCCAAAAAGTGCGTATGCGTTTTTTCCTGAATATATTCAGGAAAAAACGCATACGCCCTTTTTGGCAAAGTGCATCATTGTCGACGTTCTGCCTCTTTTCCTATGCTTTAAGTGCAATTCCTGTCTACCTCCTGAAATCGGTTTCCTGCAATTTTGCCCCACTTTCAAGTCTTCTTGGCAGCCTTACTTCAGTATATTTTTGGACGATAGCTGTCATTTATAACTCTGCAGGTTTGTGAATTACAGTGCCCCTGAGCTCCTTTCTTCAACTCGCTTTCTTGTGAGCTGGCCGCAACACCGCAGGATTGCTTCAGGCCCTAATATGGTTCCGGCACGGCACGCTGAGCCTTTGGTTAATTCCTCTTCCTGGTGGGAAATGAGAGTTAAATTTGCCCGTCCAGACACCTCCAGCTAGTCTCTCATTGGTTCTCCCTATTCCTGTTCATCTGCCGCAGAAATTGCAAACTGGGCCAAACAGGAGTTTAAAGGCACTGACTCTCCCAGTCGGGAGAGTGTTAGTAAAGCGTCTGGAATGTTGCACCCAAGTACCAGGGGACGAGTCCTGAGACATATTGGAAAACAGCTCCCGATCACACGGTTGATCATACTCTGGGTTCCACATGCATGATTTAGCTGAAGGAAGAATCCCTTAAACCTGGAGAGTTGAGACCCGTGGAATGGGTACCATGCAATATGATTTCAAAGGGTCTTCATTTGCTCACCGAATGTCTCCAATCCTATCATTGCTGCATTTATGCCCCTGTACACACGCTTGATTCTCTTTCAGAGACATAGCAATTCATAGGTTTTAAGATACTTACTAGTCAGGTACATTCTTAGGCGTTTAATATGGGGTGTTGAGTCCATTTCGTTGAGCAAGGAGTAGCTCTTGTCTATTCCATATTTGGCTCAAGGAACTTTATCTGTGCTCATTTCAATCTCTGGTTTTATGCAGCACCCCAACTCACCTTTCCCCTTAAGCAAGCATAAGTTGGTTTTCTAAATTTGAGACCCTCTTCTGATTTGTAATCCATTTCCTGTATACCAAGTTTACATTCCGTGTATTAGTGATATCTTATGATGTTTCTTTTTCTGTGTGACTTATTTCAGTTAGAATCATCATACCTGAATCCACTCATTATGCTGCTACGGGCCTGATGACATAGATTTCATTGCTGAGTGATATTGCATTGTACGTAAGTACCACACCTTCTTTATCCATTTTTCACTTTCTGTGATATTGAACTTGTACCGTAAACGAGTTTCTTGTAAACAGAGCCGTCCCAAACGTTGGGGTGGCTGTGTCTTTTTGATTTTAATTTCCCTAAGCTATAGGGCCGTAAGTGGAAGTGCCCTAGGCTCTGTTGCTTTGTTTTTTAGATGTTTCAGGAAACACACCATACACTTCTCCCAAGTGGCTGTTGGCAATATACATCCCGCCCATCAGCATAACAAGTCTCCCAGTTCTCCATGGCCTGTCCTGCCTTTCTGGATTTTACACTTTTTTCAGTGGCCCTTTTGACCGGGGGGAAGTGAGACTTCATTGTAGTGCAGATTTCCTTTGCAAGCTTGCTTGGTTGGCCAAAAAGTGCGTATGCGTTTTTTCCTGAATATATTCAGGAAAAAACGCATACGCCCTTTTTGGCCAAGTGCATCATTGTCGACGTTCTGCCTCTTTTCCTATGCTTTAAGTGCAATTCCAGTCTACCTCCTGAAATCGGTTTCCTGCAATTCTGCCCCACTTTCAAGTCCTCTTGGCAGCCTTACTTCAGTATATTTTTGGACGATAGCTGTCATTTATAACTCTGCAGGTTTGTGAATTACAGTGCCCCTGAGCTCCTTTCTTCAACTCGCTTTCTTGTGAGCTAGCCGCAACACCGCAGGATTGCTTCAGGCCCTAATCTGGTTCCGGCACGGCACGCTGAGCCTTTGGTTAATTCCTCTTCCTGGTGGGAAATGAGAGTTAAATTTGCCCGTCCAGACACCTCCAGCTAGTCTCTCATTGGTTCTCCCTATTCCTGTTCATCTGCCGCAGAAATTGCAAACTGGGCCAAACAGGAGGTTAAAGGCACTGACTCTCCCAGTCGGGAGAGTGTTAGTAAAGCGTCTGGAATGTTGCACCCGAGTACCAGGGGACGAGTCCTGAGACATATTGGAACATGTCTCCCGATCACACGGTTGATCATACTCTGGGTTCCACATGCATGATTTAGCTGAAGGAAGAATCCCTTAAACCTGGAGAGTTGAGACCCGTGGAATGGGTACCATGCAATATGACTTCAAAGGGTCTTCATTTGCTCACCGAACCTCTCCAATCCTATCACTGCTGCGTTTATGCCCCTGTACACACGCTTGGTTCTCTTTCGGAGACATAGCAATCCATAGGTTTTAAGATACTTACTAGTCAGGTACATTCTTAGGCGTTTAATATGGGGTGTTGAGTCCATTTCGTTGAACAAGGAGTAGCTCTTGTCTATTACATATTTGGCTTAAGGAAGTTTATCTGTGATCATTTCAATCTTTTGTTTTATGCAGCACCCCAACTCACCTTTCCCACTTAAGCAAGCATAAGTTGGTTTTCTAAATTTGAGACCCTGTTCTGTTTTGTAATTCAGTGCCTTTGTAGCCAAGTTTACATTCCGTGTATTAGTGATATCTTATGACGTTTCTATTTCTGTGTGACTTATTTCAGTTAGAATCATCATACCTGAATCCACTCATTATGCTGCTACGGGCATGATGACATAGATTTTATTGCTGAGTGATATTGCATTGTACGTAAGTACCACAACTTTTTTATCCATTTTTCGCTTTCTGCGATATTGAACTTGTACCGTAAACGAGGTTCTTGTAAACAGAGCTGTCCCAAACTTTGGGGTGGCTGTGTCTTTTTGATTTTAATTTCCCTAAGCTATAGGACCATAAGTGGAAGTGCCCTAGGCTCTGTTCCTCAGTTTTTTAGATGTTTCAGGAAACACCATACACTTCTCCCGAGTGGCTGTTGGCAATTTACATCCCGCCCATCAGCATAACAAGGCTCCCAGTTCTCCATGGCCTGTCCTGCCTTTCTGGATTTTACACTTTTTTCAGATGGCCCTTTTGACCGGGGGGAAGTGAGACTTCATTGTAGTGCAGATTTCCTTTGCAAGCTTGCTTGGTTGGCCAAAAAGGGCGTATGTGTTTTGTCCTGAATATATTCAGGAAAAAACGCATACGCCCTTTTTGGCCAAGTGCATCATTGTGGACGTTCTGCCTCTTTTCCTATGCTTTAAATGCAATTCCAGTCTACCTCCTGAAATCGGTTTCCTGCAATTGTGCCCCGCTTTCAAGTCCTGTTGGCAGCCTTACTTCAGTATATTTTTGGACAATAGCTGTTATTTATAACTCTGCAGGTTTGTGAATTACAGTGCCCCTGAGCTCCTTTCTTCAACTCGCTTTCTTGTGAGCTGGCCGCAACACCGCAGGATTGCTTTAGGCCCTAATCTGGTTCCGGCACGGTATGCTGAGCCTTTGGTTAATTCCTCTTCCTGGTGGGAAATGAGAGTCATTTTCGCCCGTCCAGACACCTCCAGCTAGTCTCTCATTGGTTCTCCCTATTCCTGTTCATCTTCCGCAGAAATTGCAAACTGTGCCATACAGGAGGTTAAAGGCACTGACTCTCCAAGTCGGGAGAGTGTTAATAAAGCGTCTGGAATGTTGCACCCGAGTCCCAGGGTACGAGAACTGAGACATATTTGAAAACGTCTCCCACTCACACCGTTGATCATACTCTGGGATCCACATGCATGTTTTAGCTGAAGGAAGAATCCTTAAACCTGGAGAGTTGAGACCCGTGGAATGGGTACCATGGAATGTGACTTCAAAGGGTCTTCATTTGCTCACCAAACCTCTCCAATCCTAACACTGCTACGTTTATGCCCCGGTACACACGCTTGATTCTCTTTCGGAGACATAGCAATCCATAGGTTTTAAGATACTTACTAGTCAGGTACATTCTTAGGGGTTTAATATGGGGTGTTGAGTCCATTTCGTTGAGCAAGGGGTAGCTCTTGTCTATTACATATTTGGCTTAAGGAACTTTATCTGTGCTCATTTCAATCTCTGGTTTTATGCAGCACCCCAACTCACCTTTCCCCTTAAGCAAGCATAAGTTGGTTTTCTAAATTTGAGACCCTGTTCTGTTTTGTAATTCAGTGCCTGTGTAGCCAAGTTTACATTCCGTGTATTAGTGATATCTTATGACGTTTCTTTTTCTCTGTGACTTATTTCAGTTAGAATCATCATACCTGAATCCACTCATTATGCTGCTACGGGCATGATGACATAGATTTCATTGCTGTGTGATATTGCATTGTACGTAAGTACCACAACTTCTTTATCCATTTTTCACTTTCTACTAAATTGAACTTGTACCGTAAAGGAGGTTCTTGTAAACAGAGCCGTCCCAAACTTTGGGGTGGCTGTGTCTTTTTGATTTTAATTTCCCTAAGCTATAGGACCATAAGTGGAAGTGCCCTAGGCTCTGTTGCTTGTTTTTTATATGTTTCAGGAAACACCATACACTTCTCCCGAGTGGCTGTTGGCAATTTACATCCCGCCCATCAGCATAACAACGCTCCCAGTTCTCCATGGCCTGTCCTGCCTTTCTGGATTTTACACTTTCTTCAGATGGCCCTTTTGACCGTGGGGAAGTGAGACTTCATTATAGTGCAGATTTCCTTTGCAAGCTTGCTTGGTTGGCCAAAAAGTGCATATGCGTTTTTTCCTGAATATATTCAGGAAAAAACGCATACGTCCTTTTTGGCCAAGTGCATCATTGTCGACGTTCTGCCTCTTTTCCTATGCTTTAAATGCAATTCCAGTCTACCTCCTGAAATCGGTTTCCTGCAATTCTGCCCCGCTTTGAAGTCCTCTTGGCAGCCTTACTTCAGTATATTTTTTGACGATAGCTGTCATTTATAACTCTGCAGGTTTGTGAATTACAGTGCCCCTGAGCTCCTTTCTTCAACTCGCTTTCTTGTGAGCTGGCCGCAACACCGCAGGATTGCTTCAGGCCCTAATCATGTTCTGGCACGGCACGCTGAGCCTTTGGTTAATTCCTCTTCCTGGTGGGAAATGAGAGTTAAATTGCCCGTCCATACACCTCCAGCTAGTCTCTCATTGTTTCTCCCTATTCCTGTTCATCTTCCGCAGAAATTGCAAACTGGCCAAACAGGAGGTTAAAAGGCACTGACTATCCAAGTCGGGAGAGTGTTAGTAAAGCGTCTGGAATGTTGCACCCGAGTACCAGGGGACGAGAATGGAGACATATTGGAACAGGTCTCCCGATCACACGGTTGATCATACTCCGGGTTCCACATGCATGATTTAGCTGAAGGAAGAATCCCTTAAACCTGGAGAGTTGAGACCCGTGGAATGGGTACCATGCAATATGACTTCAAAGCGTCTTCATTTGCTCACCGAACCTCTCCAATCATATCACTGCTGCGTTTATGCCCCTGTACACACGTTTGATTCTCTTTCGGAGACATAGCGATCCATAGGTTTTAAGATACTTACTAGTCAGGTACATTCTTAGGCGTTTAATATGGGGTGTTGAGTCCATTTCGTTGAGCAAGGAGTAGCTCTTGTCTATTCCATATTTGGCTTAAGGAACTTTATCTGTGCTCATTTCAATCTCTGGTTTTATGCAGCACCCCAACTCACCTTTCGCCTTAAGCAAGCATAAGTTGGTTTTCTAAATTTGAGACCCTGTTCTGTTTTGTAATCCAGTTCCTGTGTAGCCAAGTTTACATTCCGTGTATTAGTGATATCTTATGATGTTTCTTTTTCTGTGTGACTTATTTCAGTTAGAATCATCATACCTGAATCCACTCATTATGCTGCTACGGGCCTGATGACATAGATTTCATTGCTGAGTGATATTGCATTGTACGTAACTACCACAACTTCTTTATCCATTTTTCGCGTTCTGTGAAATTGAACTTGTACCGTAAACGAGGTTCTTGTAAACAGAGCCGTCCCAAACTTTGGGGTGGCTATGTCTTTTTTATTTTAATTTCCCTAAGCTATAGGACCATAAGTGGAAGTGCCCTAGGCTCTGTTGCTTTGTTTTAGATGTTCCAGGAAACACCATACACTTCTCCTGAGTGGCTGTTGGCAATTTACATCCCGCCCATCAGCATAACAAGGCTCCCAGTTCTCCATGGCCTGTCCTGCCTTTCTGGATTTTACACTTTTTTCAGATGGCCCATTTGACTGGGGGGAAGTGAGACTTCATTGTAGTGCAGATTTCCTTTGCAAGCTTGCTTGGTTGGCCTAAAAGGGCGTATCCTTTTTTTCCTGAATATATTCAGGAAAAAAAGCATACGTGCTTTTTGGCCAAGTGCATCATTGTCGATGTTCTGCCTCTTTTCCTATGCTTTAAATGCAAATCAAGTCTACCACCTGAAATCGGTTTCCTGCAATTCTACCCCGGTTTCAAGCCCTCTTGGCAGCCTTACTTCAGTAGATTTTTGTACGATAGCTGTCATTTATAATTCTGCAGGTTTGTGAATTACAGTGCCCCTGAGCTCCTTTCTTCAACTCGCTTTCTTGTGAGCTGGCTGCAACACCGCAGGATTGCTTCAGGCCCTAATCTGGTTCTGGCACGGCGCGCTGAGCCTTTGGTTAATTCCTCTTCCTGGTGGGAAATGAGAGTTAAATTTGCCCGTCCAGACACCTCCAGCTAGTCTCTCATTGGTTCTCCCTATTCCTGTTCATCTTCCGCAGAAATTGCAAACTGGGCCAAACAGGAGGTTAAAGGCACTGTCTCTCCAAGTCGGGAGAATATTAGTAAAGCGTCTGCAATTTTGCACCCGAGTACCAGGGGATGAGAACTGAGACATATTAGAACACATCTTCCGATCACACGGTTGATCACACTCTGTGTTCCACATGCATTTTTTAGCTGAAGGAACAAACCCTTAAACTTGGAGAGTTGAGACCCGTGGAATGGGTACCATGCAATATGACTTCAAAGGGTCTTCATTTGCTCACCGAACCTCTCCAATCCTATCACTGCTGCGTTTATGTCCCTGTACTCACGCTTGATTCTCTTTCAGAGACATAGCAATCCATAAGTTTTAAGATACTTACTAGTCAGGTACATTATTAGGCGTTTAATAAGGGGTTTTGAGTCCATTTCGTTGAGCAAGGAGTAGCCCTTGTCTATTACATATTTGGCTTAAGGAACTTTATCTGTGCTCATTTCAATCTCTGGTTTTATGCAGCACCCCAACTCACCTTTCCCCTTAAGCAAGCATAAGTTGGTTTTCTAAATTTGAGACCCTGTTCTGTTTTGTAATCCAGTTCCTGTGTAGCAAAGTTTACACTCCGTGTATTAGTGTTATCTTATGATGTTTCTTTTTCTGTGTGACTTATTTCAGTTAGAATCATCATACCTGAATCCACTCTATGCTTTACAGGCCTGATGACATAGATTTCATTGCTGATTGGTATTGCATTGTACGTAAGTACCACAACTTCTTTATCCATTTTTCACTTTTTGCGATATTGAACTTGTACCGTAAACGAGGTTCTTGTAAACAGAGCCATCCCAAATTTTGGGGTGGCTGTGTCTTTTTGATTTTAATTTCCCTAAGCTATAGGACCATAAGTGGAAGTGCCCTAGGCTCTGTTGATTTGTTTTTTAGATGTTTCAGGAAACATCATACACTTCTCCTGAGTGGCTGTTGGCAATTTACATCCCACCCATCAGCATAACAAGTTCTCCATGGCCTGTCCTGCCTTTCTGGAGTTTACACTTTTTTCAGATGGCCCTTTTGACGGGGGGGAAGTGAGACTTCATTGTAGTGCAGATTTCCTTTGCAAGCTTGCTTGGTTGGCCAAAAAGGGCGTATGCGTTTTTTCCTGAATATATTCAGGAAAAAACGCATACGCCCTTTTTGGCCAAGTGCATCATTGTCGACGTTCTGCCTCTTTTCCTATGCTTTAAATGCAATTCCAGTCTACCTCCTGAAATCGGTTTCCTGCAATTCTGCCCCGCTTTCAAGTCCTCTTGGCAGCCTTACTTCAGTATATTTTTGGACGATAGCTGTCATTTATAACTGTGCAGGTTTGTGAATTACAGTGTCCCTGAGCTCTTTTCTTCAACTCGCTTTCTTGTGAGCTGGCTGCAACACCGCAGGATTGCTTCAGGCCCTAATCTGGTTCCGGCACGGCACGCTGAGCCTTTGGTTAATTCCTCTTCCTGGTGGGAAATGAGAGTTAAATTTGCCCGTCCAGACACCTCCAGCTAGTCTCTCATTGGTTCTCCCTATTCCTGTTCATCTTCCGCAGAAATTGCAAACTGGGCCAAACAGGAGGTTAAAGGCACTGACTCTCCAAGTCGGGAGAGTGTTAGTAAAGCGTCTGGAATGTTGCACCCGAGTACCAGGGGAAGAGAACTGAGACATGTTGGAACACGTCTCCCGATCACACGGTTGATCATACTCTGGGTTCCACATGCATGTTTTAGCTGAAGGAAGAATCCCTTAAACCTGGAGAGTTGAGACCCGTGGAATGGGTACCATGCAATATGACTTCAAAGGGTCTTCATTTTCTCACCAAACCTCTCCAATCCTATCACTGCTGCGTTTATGCCCCTGTACACACGCTTGATTCTCTTTCGGAGACATAGCGATCCATAGGATTTAAGATACTTACTAGTCAGGTACATTCTTAGGCGTTTAATATGGGGTGTTGAGTCCATTTCGTTGAGCAAGGAGTAGCTCTTGTCTATTACATATTTGGCTTAAGGAACTTTATCTGTGCTCATTTCAATCTCTGGTTTTATGCAGCACCCCAACTCACCTTTCCCCTTAAGCAAGCATAAGTTGGTTTTCTAAATTTGAGACCCTGTTCTGTTTTGTAATCCAGTTCCTGTGTAGCCAAGTTTACATTCCGTGTATTAGTGATATCTTATGATGTTTCTTTTTCTGTGTGACTTATTTAAGTTAGAATCATCATAACTGAATCCACTCATTATGCTGCTACGGGCCTGATGACATAGATTTCATTGCTGAGTGATATTTCATTGTACGTAAGTACCACAACATCTTTATCCATTTTTCACTTTCTGTGATATTGAACTTGTCCCGTAAACGAGTTTCTTGTAAACAGAGCCGTCCCAAACGTTGGGGTGGCTGTGACTATTTGATTTTAATTTCGCTAAGCTATAGGGCCATAAGTGGAAGTGCCCTAGTCTCTGTTGCTTTGTTTTTTAGATGTTTCAGGAAACACCATACACTTCCCCTGAGTGGCTGTTGGCAATATACATCCCGCCCATCAGCATAACAAGGCTCCCAGTTCTCCATGGCCTGTCCTGCCTTTCTGGATTTTACACTTTTTTCAGTGGCCCTTTTGACCGGGAGGAAGTGAGACTTCATTGTAGTGCAGATTTCCTTTGCAAGCTTGCTTGGTTGGCCAAAAAGTGCGTATGCGTTTTTTCCTGAATATATTCAGGAAAAAACGCATACGCCCTTTTTGGCCAAGTGCATCATTGTCGTCGTTTTGCCTCTTTTCCTATGCTTTAAATGCAATTCCAGTGTACCTCCTGAAATCGGTTTCCTGCAATTCTGCCACGCTTTCACGTCCTCTTGGCAGCCTTACTTCAGTATATTTTTGGACGATAGCTGTCATTTATAACTCTGCAGGTTTGTGAATTACAGTGCCCCTGAGCTCCTTTCTTCAACTCGCTTTCTTGTGAGCTGGCTGCAACACTGCAGGATTGCTTCAGGCCCTAATCTTGTTCCGGCACGGCACGCTGAGCCTTTGGTTAATTCCTCTTCCTGGTGGGAAATGAGAGTTAAATTTGCCCGTCCAGACACCTCCAGCTAGTCTCTCATTGGTTCTCCCTATTCCTGTTCATCTGCCGCCGAAATTGCAAACTGGGCCAAACAGGAGGTTAAAGGCACTGACTCTCCAAGTCGGGAGAGTGTTAGTAAAGCGTCTGGAATGTTGCACCCGAGTACCAGGGGACGAGTCCTGAGACATATTGGAACACATCTCCCGATCACATGGTTTATCATACTCTGGGTTCCACATGCATGATTTAGCTGAAGGAAGAATCCCTTAAACCTGGAGAGTTGAGACCCGTGGAATGGGTACCATGCAATATGATTTCAAAGGGTTTTCATTTGCTCACCGAATGTCTCCAATCCTATCATTGCTGCATTTATGCCCCTGTACACACGCTTGATTCTCTTTCGGAGACATAGCAATTCATAGGTTTTAAGATACTTACTAGTCAGGTACATTCTTAGGCTTTTAATATGGGGTGTTGAGTCCATTTCGTTGAGCAAGGAGTAGCTCTTGTCTATTCCATATTTGGCTTAAGGAACTTTATCTGTGCTCATTTCAATCTCTGGTTTTATGCAGCACCCCAACTCACCTTTCGCCTTAAGCAATCATAAGTTGGTTTTCTAAATTGGAGACCCTGTTCTCTTTTGTAATCCAGTTCCTGTGTAGCCAAGTTTACATTCCGTGTATTAGTGATATCTTATGATGTTTCTTTTTCTGTGTGACTTATTTCAGTTAGAATCATCATACCTGAATCCACTCATTATGCTGCTACGGGCCTGATGACATAGATTTCATTGCTGAGTGATATTGCATTGTACGTAAATATCACAACTTCTTTATCCATTTTTCACTTTCTGTGATATTGAACTTGTCCCGTAAACGAGTTTCTTGTAAACAGAGCCGTCCCAAACGTTGGGGTGGTTGTGTCTTTTTGATTTTAATTTCCCTAAGCTATAGGGCCATAAGTGGAAGTGCCCTAGGCTCTGTTGCTTTGTTTTTTAGATGTTTCAGGAAACACCATACACTTCTCCCAAGTGGCTGTTGGCAATATACATCCCGCCCATCAGCATAACAAGGCTCCAAGTTCTCCATGGCCTGTCCTGCCTTTCTGGATTATACACTTTTTTCAGTGGTCCTTTTGACCGGGGGGAAGTGAGACTTCATTGTAGTGCAGATTTCCTTTGCAAGCTTGCTTGGTTGGCCAAAAAGGGCGTATGCGTTTTTTCCTGAATATATTCAGGAAAAAACGCATACGCCCTTTTTGGCAAAGTGCATCATTGTCGACGTTCTGCCTCTTTTCCTATGCTTTAAGTGCAATTCCTGTCTACCTCCTGAAATCGGTTTCCTGCAATTTTGCCCCACTTTCAAGTCTTCTTGGCAGCCTTACTTCAGTATATTTTTGGACGATAGCTGTCATTTATAACTCTGCAGGTTTGTGAATTACAGTGCCCCTGAGCTCCTTTCTTCAACTCGCTTTCTTGTGAGCTGGCCGCAACACCGCAGGATTGCTTCAGGCCCTAATATGGTTCCGGCACGGCACGCTGAGCCTTTGGTTAATTCCTCTTCCTGGTGGGAAATGAGAGTTAAATTTGCCCGTCCAGACACCTCCAGCTAGTCTCTCATTGGTTCTCCCTATTCCTGTTCATCTGCCGCAGAAATTGCAAACTGGGCCAAACAGGAGTTTAAAGGCACTGACTCTCCCAGTCGGGAGAGTGTTAGTAAAGCGTCTGGAATGTTGCACACAAGTACCAGGGGACGAGTCCTGAGACATATTGGAAAACAGCTCCCGATCACACGGTTGATCATACTCTGGGTTCCACATGCATGATTTAGCTGAAGGAAGAATCCCTTAAACCTGGAGAGTTGAGACCCGTGGAATGGGTACCATGCAATATGATTTCAAAGGGTCTTCATTTGCTCACCGAATGTCTCCAATCCTATCATTGCTGCATTTATGCCCCTGTACACACGCTTGATTCTCTTTCGGAGACATAGCAATTCATAGGTTTTAAGATACTTACTAGTCAGGTACATTCTTAGGCGTTTAATATGGGGTGTTGAGTCCATTTCGTTGAGCAAGGAGTAGCTCTTGTCTATTCTATATTTGGCTTAAGGAACTTTATCTGTGCTCATTTCAATCTCTGGTTTTATGCAGCACCCCAACTCACCTTTCCCCTTAAGCAAGCATAAGTTGGTTTTCTAAATTTGAGACCCTCTTCTGATTTGTAATCCATTTCCTGTATACCAAGTTTACATTCCGTGTATTAGTGATATCTTATGATGTTTCTTTTTCTGTGTGACTTATTTCAGTTAGAATCATCATACCTGAATCCACTCATTATGCTGCTACGGGCCTGATGACATAGATTTCATTGCTGAGTGATATTGCATTGTACGTAAGTACCACACCTTCTTTATCCATTTTTCACTTTCTGTGATATTGAACTTGTACCGTAAACGAGTTTCTTGTAAACAGAGCCGTCCCAAACGTTGGGGTGGCTGTGTCTTTTTGATTTTAATTTCCCTAAGCTATAGGGCCGTAAGTGGAAGTGCCCTAGGCTCTGTTGCTTTGTTTTTTAGATGTTTCAGGAAACACACCATACACTTCTCCCAAGTGGCTGTTGGCAATATACATCCCGCCCATCAGCATAACAAGTCTCCCAGTTCTCCATGGCCTGTCCTGCCTTTCTGGATTTTACACTTTTTTCAGTGGTCCTTTTGACCGGGGGGAAGTGAGACTTCATTGTAGTGCAGATTTCCTTTGCAAGCTTGCTTGGTTGGCCAAAAAGTGCGTATGCGTTTTTTCCTGAATATATTCAGGAAAAAACGCATACGCCCTTTTTGGCCAAGTGCATCATTGTCGACGTTCTGCCTCTTTTCCTATGCTTTAAGTGCAATTCCAGTCTACCTCCTGAAATCGGTTTCCTGCAATTCTGCCCCACTTTCAAGTCCTCTTGGCAGCCTTACTTCAGTATATTTTTGGACGATAGCTGTCATTTATAACTCTGCAGGTTTGTGAATTACAGTGTCCCTGAGCTCCTTTCTTCAACTCGCTTTCTTGTGAGCTAGCCGCAACACCGCAGGATTGCTTCAGGCCCTAATCTGGTTCCGGCACGGCACGCTGAGCCTTTGGTTAATTCCTCTTCCTGGTGGGAAATGAGAGTTAAATTTTCCCGTCCAGACACCTCCAGCTAGTCTCTCATTGGTTCTCCCTATTCCTGTTCATCTGCCGCAGAAATTGCAAACTGGGCCAAACAGGAGGTTAAAGGCACTGACTCTCCCAGTCGGGAGAGTGTTAGTAAAGCGTCTGGAATGTTGCACCCGAGTACCAGGGGACGAGTCCTGAGACATATTGGAACATGTCTCCCGATCACACGGTTGATCATACTCTGGGTTCCACATGCATGATTTAGCTGAAGGAAGAATCCCTTAAACCTGGAGAGTTGAGACCCGTGGAATGGGTACCATGCAATATGACTTCAAAGCATCTTCATTTGCTCACCGAACCTCTCCAATCCTATCACTGCTGCGTTTATGCCCCTGTACACACGCTTGATTCTCTTTCAGAGACATAGCGATCCATAGGTTTTAAGATACTTACTAGTCAGGTACATTGTTAGGCGTTTACTATGGGGTGTTGAGTCCATTTCGTTGAGCAAGGAGTAGCTCTGGTCTATTCCATATTTGGCTTAAGGAACTTTATCTGTGCTCATTTCAATCTCTGGTTTTATGCAGCACTCCAACTCACCTTTCCCCTTAAGCAAGCATATGTTGGTTTTCTACATTTGAGACACTGTTCTTCTTTGTAATCCAGTTCCTGTGTAGCCAAGTTTACATTCCGTGTATTAGTGATATCTTATGATGTTTCCTTTTCTGTGTGACTTGTTTCAGTTAGAATCATCATACCTGAATCCACTCATTATGCTGCTATTGGCCTGATGACATAGATTTCATTGCTGAGTGATATTGCATTGTACGTAAGTACCACAACTTCTTTATCCATTTTTCACTTTCTGCGATATTGAACTTGTCCCGTAAACGAGTTTCTTGTAAACAGAGCCGTCCCAAAATTTGGGGTGGCTGTGTCTTTTTGATTTTAATTTCCCTAAGCTATAGGACCATAAGTGGAAGTGCCCTAGGCTCTGTTGCTTTGTTTATAGATGTTTCAGGAAACACCATACACTTCTCCCCAGTGGCTGTTGGCAATTTACATCCCGCCCATCAGCATAACAAGGCTCCCAGTTCTCCATGGCCTGTCCTGCCTTTCTGGATTTTACACTTTTTGCAAATCGCCCTTTTGACCAGGGGGAAGTGAGACTTCATTGTAGTGCAGATTTCCTTTGCAAGCTTGCTTGATGGCCTAAAAGTGCATATGCGTTTTTTCCTGAATATATTCAGGAAAAAACGCATATGCCCTTTTTGGCCAAGTGCCTCATTGTCGACGGTCTGCCTCTTTTCCTATGCTTTAAATGCAATTCCAGTCTACCTACTGAAATTGGTTTCCTGCATTTCTGCCCCGCATTCAAGGACTCTTGGCAGCCTTACTTCGTATATTTTTGGACGATAGCTGTCATTTATAACTGTGCAGGGTTGTGAATTACAGTGCCCCTGAGCTCCTTTCTTCAACTCGCTTTCTTGTGAGCTGGCCGCAACACCGCAGGATTGCTTCAGGCCCTAATCTGGTTCTGGCACGGCATGCTGAGCCTTTGGTTAATTCGTCTTCCTGGTGGGAAATGAGAGTTAAATTTGTCCGTCCAGACACCTCCAGCTAGTCTCTCATTGGTTCTCCCTATTCCTGTTCATCTTCCACAGAAATTGCAAACTGAGTCAAACAGCAGGTTAAAGGCACTGACTCTCCAAGTCGGGAGAGTGTTAGTAAAGCGTCTGGAATTTTGCACCCGAGTACCAGGCGACGAGAACTGAGACATATTTGAACACATCTCCCGATCACACGGTTGATAAACTCTGGGTTCCACATGCATGTTTTAGCTGAAGGAAGAATCCCTTAAACCTTGAGAGTTGAGACCCGTGGAATGGGTACCATGCAATATGACTTCAAAGGGTCTTCGTTTGCTCACCGAACCTCTCCAATCCTATCACGGCTGCGTTTATGCCCCTCTACACATGCTTGATTCTCTTTCGGAGACATAGCAATCCATAGATTTTAAGATATTACTAGTCAGGTACATTCTTAGGCGTTTAATATGGGGTTTTGAGTCCATTTCGTTGAGTAAGGAGTAGCTCTTGTCTATTACATATTTGGCTTAAGGAACTTTATCTGTGCTCATTTCAATCTCTGATTTTATGCAGCACCCCAACTCACCTTTCCCCTTAAGCAAGCATAAGTTGATTTTCTAAATTTGGGACCATGTTCTGTTTTAAAATTCAGTTCCTGTGTAGCCAAGTTTACATTCCATGTATTAGTGATATCTTATGATGTTTCTTTTTCTGTGTGACTTATTTCAGTTAGAATCATCATACCTGAATCCACTCATTATGCTGCTACGGGGCTGATGACATAGATTTCATTGCTGAGTGATATTGCATTGTACGTAAGTACCACAACTTCTTTATCCATTTTTCACTTTCTGCGATATTGATTATGTACCGTAAACGAGGTTCTTGTAAACAGAGCCATCCCAAACTTTGGGGTGGCTGTGTCTTTTTGATTTTAATTTCCCTAAGCTGTAGGACCATAAGTGGAAGTGCCCTAGGCTCTGTTGCTTTGTTTTATAGATGTTTCAGGAAACACCATACACTTCTCCCGACTGGCTGTTGGCAATTTACATCCCGCCCATCAGCATAACAAGGCTCCCAGTTCTCCATGGCCTGTCCTGCCTTTCTGGATTTTACACTTTTTTCAGATGGCCCTTTTGACCCGGGGGAAGTGAGACTTCATTGTAGTGCAGATTTCCTTTGCAAGCTTGCTTGGTTGGCCAAAAAGGGCGTATGCGTTTTTTACTGAATATATTCAGGAAAAAACGCATACGCCCTTTTTGGCCAAGTGCATGATTGTCGACGTTCTGCCTCTTTTCCTATGCTTTAAATGCAATTCCAGTCTACCTCCTGAAATCGGTTTCATGCAATTCTGCCCCGCTTTCAAGTCCTCTTGGCAGCCTTACTTCAGTATATTTTTGGATGATAGCTGTCATTTATAACTCTGCAGGTTTGTGAATTACAGTGCCCCTGAGCTCCTTTCTTCAACTCACTTTCTTGTGAGCTGGCCGCAACACCGCAGGATTGCTTCAGGCCATAATCTGGTTCCGGCATGGCATGCTGAGCCTTTGGTTAATTCCTCTTCCTGGTGGGAAATGAGAGTTAAATTTGCCCTTCCAGAAACCTCCGGCTAGTCTCTCATTGGTTCTCCCTATACCTGTTCATCCTCCATAGAAATTTCAAACTGGGCCAAACAGGAGGTTAAAGGCACTGACTCTCCATGTCGGGAGAGTGTTAGTTAAACTTCTGGAATGTTGCACCCGAGTACTAGGGGACGAGAACTGAGACATATTGGAACACATCTCCCGATCACACGGTTGATCATACTCTGGGTTCCAGATGCATGTTTTAGCTGAAGGAAGAATCCCTTAAACCTGGAGAGTTGAGACCCGTGTAATGGGTACCATACAATACGACTTCAAAGGGTCTTCATTTGCTCACCAAAACTCTCCAATCCTATCACTGCTGGGTTTATGCCCCTGTACTCACGATTGATTCACTTTCAGAGACATAGCAATCCATAGGTTTTAAGATACTTACTATTCAGGTACATTATTAGGCGTTTAATATGGGGTTTTGAGTCCATTTCGTTGAGCAAGGAGTAGCTCTTTTCTATTACATATTTGGCTTAAGGAACTTTATCTGTGCTCATTTCAATCTCTGGTTTTATGCGGCACCCCAACTCACCTTTCCCCTTAAGCAAGCATAAGTTGTTTTTCTAAATTTGAGACTCTGTTCTGTTTTGTAATCCAGTTCCTGTGTAGCCAAGTTTACATTCCGTGTATTAGTGATATCTTTTGATTTTTCTTATTCTGTGTGACTTATTTCAGTTAGAATCATCATAGCTGAATCCACTCTATGCTGCTAAGGGCCTGATGACATAGATTTCATTGTTGAGTGATATTGCATTGTACGTCAGTACCACAACTTCTTTATCCATTTTTCACTTTCTGTGATATTGAACTTGTACCGTAAACGAGGTTCTTGTAAACAGAGCCGTCCCAAACATTGGGGTGGCTGTGTCTTTTTGATTTTAATTTCCCTAAGCTACAGGACCATAAGTGGAAGTGCCCTAGGCTCTCTTGCTTTGTTTTAGATGTTCCAGGAAACACCATACACTTCTCCCCAGTGGCTGTTGGCAATTTACATCCCGCCCATCAGCATAACAAGGCTCCCAGTTCTCCATGGCCTGTCCTGCCTTTCTGGATTTTACACTTTTTTCAGATGGCCCTTTTGACTGGGGGGAAGTGAGACTTCATTGTAGTGCAGATTTCCTTTGCAAGCTTGCTTGGTTGGCCAAAAAGGGCGTATGCGTTTTTTCCTGAATATATTCAGGAAAAAAAGCATACGCTCTTTTTGGCCAAGTGCATCATTGTCGACGTTCTGCCTCTTTTCCTGTGCTTTAAATGCAAATCCAGTCTACCTCCTGAAATCGGTTTCCTGCAGTTCTGCCCCGCTTTCAAGTCCTCTTGGCAGCCTTACTTCAGTATATTTTTGGACGATAGCTGTCATTTATAACTCTGCAGGTTTGTGAATTATAGTGCCCCTGAGCTCCTTTCTTCAACTCGCTTTCTTGTGAGCTGGCCGCAATACCACAGGATTGCTTCAGGCCCTAATCTGGTTCCGGCACGGCACGCTGAGCCTTTGGTTAATTCCTCTCCCTGGTGGGAAATGAGAGTGAAATTTGCCCGTCCAGACGCCTCCAGCTAGTCTCTCATTTGTTCTCCCTATTCCTGTTCATCTTCCGCGGAATTTGCAAACTGGGCCAAACAGGAGGTTAAAGGCAATGACTCTCCAAGTCGGGAGAGTGTTAGTAAAGCATCTGGAATGTTGCACCCAAGTACCAGGGGAGGAAAACTGAGACATATTTGAACACGTCTCCCGATCACACGGTTGATCATACTCTGGGTTCCACATGCATGTTTTAGCTGAAGGAAGAATCCCTTAAACCTGGAGAGTTGAGACCCGTGGAATGGGTACCATGCAATATGACATCAAAGGGTCTTCGTTTGCTCACCGAACCTCTCCAATCCTATCACTGCTGCGTTTATGCCCCTCTACACATGCTTGATTCTCTTTCGGAGACATAGCAATCCATAGATTTTAAGATATTTCTAGTCAGGTACATTCTTAGGTGTTTAATATGGGGTGTTGAGTCCATTTCGTTGAGCAAGGAGTAGCTCTTGTCTATTACATATTTGGCTTAAGGAACTTTATTTGTGCTCATTTCAATCTCTGGTTTTATGCAGCACCCCAACTCACCTTTCCCCTTAAGCAAGCATAAGTTGATTTTCTAAATTTGGGACAATGTTCTGTTTTGAAATTCAGTTCCTGTGTAGCCAAGTTTACATTCCGTGTATTAGTGATAACTTATGATGTTTCTTTTTCTGTGTGACTTATTTCAGTTAGAATCATCATACCTGAATCCACTCATTATGCTGCTACGGGCCTGATGACATAGATTTCATTGCTGAGTGATATTGCATTGTACGTAAGTACCACCACTTCTTTATCCATTTTTCACTTTCTGCGATATTGAACTTGTACCATAAACGAGGTTCTTGTAAACAGAGCCGTCCCAAACTTTGGGGTGGCTGTGTCTTTTTGATTTTAATTTCCCTAAGCTATAGGACCATAAGTGGAAGTGCCCTAGGCTCTGTTGCTTTGTTTTTTAGATGTTTCAGGAAGCACCATACACTTCTCCCGAGTGGCTGTTGGCAATTTACATCCCGCCCATCAGCATAACAAGGCTCCCAGTTCTCCATGGCCTGTCCTGCCTTTCTGGATTTTACACTTTTTTCAGGTGGCCCTTTTGACCGGGGAGAAGTGAGACTTCATTGTAGTGTAGTGCAGATTTCCTTTGCAAGCTTGCTTGGTTGGCCAAAAAGGGCGTATGCGTTTTTTCCTGAATATATTCAGGAAAAAAGGCATACCCCCTTTTTGGCCAAGTGCATCATTGTGGACGTTCTGCCTCTTTTCCTATGCTTTAAATGCAATTCCAGTCTACCTCCTGAAATCGGTTTCCTGCAATTCTGCCCAACTTTCAAGTCCTCTTGGCAGCCTAACTTCAGCATATTTTTGGACGATAGCTACCATTTATAACTCTGCAGGTGTGTGAATTACAGTGCCCCTGAGCTCCTTTCTTCAACTCGCTTTCTTGTGAGCTGGCCACAACACCGCAGGATTGCTTCAGCCCCTAATCTGGTGCCGGCACGGCATGCTGAGCCTTTGGTTAATTCCTCTTCGTGGTGGGAAATGAGAGTGAAATTTGCCCGTCCAGACACCTCCAGCTAGTCTCTCATTGGTTCTCCCTATTCCTATTCATCTTCCGCAGAAATTGCAAACTGGGCCAAACAGGAGGTTAAAGGCACTGACTCTAAAAGTCGGGAGAGTGTTAGAAAAGCGTCTGGAATGTTGCACCCGAGTACCAGGGGACGAGAACTGAGACATATTGGAACACGTCTCCCGATCACATGGTTGATCATATTCTGGGTTCCACATGCATGTTTTAGCTGAAGGAAGAATCCCATAAACCTGGAGAGTTGAAACCCGTGGAATGGGTTCCATGCAATATGACTTCAAAGGGTCTTCATTTGCTCACCGAACCTCTCCAATCCTATCACTGCTGCGTTTATGCCCCTGTACACACGCTTGATTCTCTTTCGGAGACATAGCAATCCATAGGTTTTAAGATACTTACTAATCAGGTACATTCTTAGGCGTTTAACATGGGGTGCTGAGTCCATTTCGTTGAGCAAGGAGTAGCTCTTGTCTATTTCATATTTGGCTTAAGGAACTTTATCTGTGCTCATTTCAATCTCTGGTTTTATGCAGCACCCCAACTCACCTTTCCCCTTAAGCAAGCATAAGTTGGTTTTCTAAATTTAAGACCCTGTTCTGTTTTGTAATCCAGTTCCTGTGTAGCCAAGTTTACATTCCGTGTATTAGTGATATCTTATGATGTTTCTTTTTCTGTGTGACTTATTTCAGTTAGACTCATCATACCTGAATCCACTCATTATGCTGCTATGGCCCTGATGCCTTAGATTTCATTGCTGAGTGATATTGCATTGTACGTAAGTAGCACAATTTCTTTATCCATTTTTCACTCTCTGCGATATTGAACTTGTACCGTAAACGAGGTTCTTGTAAACAGAACCATCCCAAACTTTGGGGTGGCTGTGTCTTTTTGATTTTAATTTCCCTAAGCTATAGCACCATAAGTGGAAGTGCCCTTGGCTGTGTTGCTTTGTTTTTTAGATGTTTCAGGAAACACCATACACTTCTCCCGAGTGGCTGTTGGCAATTTACATCCCACTCATCAGCATAACCAGGCTCCCAGTTCTCCATGGCCTGTACTGTCTTTCTGGATTTTACACTTTTTTCAGATGGCCCTTTTTACCAGGGGGAAGTGAGACTTCATTGTAGTGCAGATTTCCGTTGCAAGCTTGCTTGGTTGGCCAAAAAGGGTGTATGCGTTTTTTCCTGAATATATTCAGGAAAAAACGCATACGCCCTTTTTGTTCAAGTGCATCATTGTGGACGTTCTGCCTCTTTTCCTATGCTTTAAATGCAATTCCAGTCTACCTCCTGAAATCGGTTTCCTGCAATTCTGCCCCGCTTTCAAGTCCTCTTGGCAGCCTTACTTCAGTATATTTTTGGACGATAGCTGTCGTTTATAACTCTGCAGGTTTGTGAATTACAGTGCCCCTGAGCTCCTTTCTTCAACTCGCTTTCTTGTGAGCTGCCCGGAACACCGCAGGATTGCTTCAGGCCCTAATCTGGTTCTGGCACGGGATGCTGAGCCTTTGGTTAATTCCTCTTCCTGGTGGGAAATGAGAGTTAAATTTGCCTGTCCAGACACCTCCAACTAGTCTCTCATTGGTCCTCACTATTCCTGTTCATCTTCCACAGAAATTGCAAACTTGGCCAAACAGGAGGTTAAAGGCACTGACTCTCCAAGTCGGGAGAGTGTTAGTAAAGCATCTGGAATGTTGCACCCGAGAACCAGGGGACGGGAACTGAGACATATTTGAACACATCTCCCGATCACACAGTTGATCATACTCTGGGTTCCACATGCGTGTTTTAGCTGAAGGAAGAATCCCTTAAACCTGGAGAGTTGAGACCCGTCGAATAGGTACCATGCAATATGATTTCAAAGGGTCTTCATTTGCTCACCGAACCTCTCCAATCCTATCACTGCTGCGTTTATGCCCCTGTACACACGCTTGATTCTCTTTTGGAGACATAGCAATCCATAGGTTTTAAGATACTTACTAGTCAGGTACATACTTAGGCGTTTAATATGGGGTGTTGAGTCCATCTCGTTGAGCAAGGAGTAGCTCTTGTCTATTCCATATTTGGCTTAAGGTACTTTATCTGTGCTCATTTCAATCTCTGGTTTTATGCAGCACCCCAACTCACCTTTCCCCTTAAGCAAGCATAAGTTGGTTTTCTAAATTTGAGACCTTATTCTGTTTTGTAACTCTGTTCCTGTGTAGCAAGTTTACATTCCGTGTATTAGTGATATCTTATGATGTTTCTTTTTCTGTGTGACTTATTTCAGTTAGAATCATCATACCTGAATCCACTCATTATGCTGCTACGGGCCTGATGACATAGATTTCATTGCTGAGTGATATTGCATTGTACGTAAGTACCACAACTTCTTTATCCATTTTTCGCTTTCTGCAATATTGAACTTGTCCCGTAAACGAGCTTCTTGTAAACAGAGCCGTCCCAAACTTTGGGGTGGCTGTGTCTTTTTGATTTTAATTTCCCTAAGCTATAGCACCATAAGTGGAAGTGCCCTAGGCTCTGTTGCTTTGTTTTTTAGATGTTTCAGGAAACACCATACACTTCTCCCGAGTGGCTGTTGGCAATTTACATCCCACCCATCAGCATAACAATGCTCCCAGTTCTCCATTGCCTGTCCTGCCTTTCTGGATTTTACACTTTTTTCAGATGGCCCTTTTGACTGGGGGGAAGTGAGACTTCATTGTAGTGCAGACTTCCTTTGCAAGCTTGCTTGGTTGGCCAAAAAGGGCATATGCGTTTTTTCCTGAATATATTCAGGAAAAAACGCATATGCCCTTTTTGGCCAAGTGCATCATTGTCGTCGTTCTGCCTCTTTTCCTATGCTTTAAATGCAATTCCTGTCTACCTCCTGAAATAGGTTTCCTGCAATTCTGCCTTGCTTTCAATGCCTCTTCATAGCCTTACCTCAATATAGTTTTTGAAAATAGTTGGCCTTTATAACTCTGCACGTTTTTGAATTGCAGTGGCCCTTAGCTCCATTTTTCAGCTCATATTTTTGTGATCTTGCCTCATAACCACATAATTCCTTCAGGCCCTATTCTTCTTCTGGGGCACCTTGCTGTGCCTTTGGTTTATTCTTCTTACTGATGTGAAATTAGAGTGACATGTGCCCATTGAAACCGCTACAGCTTGTTTCTCACTGGTTCCCCCTATTCCCATTCATCCTCCGCACTAACTGCAGACTGTGCGATACCAGAACTTAAAGGCATTGACTCTCCATGTGAGGATGTTGTTAGTAAAGCGGCTGGAATGTCGATCCGGAGCCCCAGGAGAGGAAAAATGAGGTGCGTTTTAGAAACCTTTCCCGATCATATGGTATACCAGTCGCTGGGTTTCCCAAGCATGGTTTAGCTGTAGGAAGATTCCCTTCAACCTGGATTGTTGGGACCCTTGGAATGAGTAGCATGAAGTATTGCATTAAACTTTTGGCAGTTGCTCACCAAAACTCACCAATCCTCTCAGCCCCAAGTGTCCAGCCTTATGTGTTATCCAGCTGTGGGTTTATATGTGGTCAATCCAGGTTGCATCACAGCCCCTGAGCAAATTTTGTAAGAATTTTTCTCTCTTTCATTGTTTCTGCGTTTTGTTTTTAAAATTTATTTCTATAATGGGGTTTAGCTCATTTTCACTGCTGTGTTTGTGCCGCTCTGCACACACTTGATTCCCTTATGGAGATATATCAATACATGGATTTTTTTTTTTCTTTTGCGATACGTGGGCCTCTCACTGTTGTGGCCTCTCCCGCCGCGGAGCACAGGCTCCGGATGCGCAGGCTCAGCGGCCATGGCTCACGGGCCCAGCCACTCCGCGGCACATGGGATCCTCCCGGACCAGGGCACGAACCCGCGTCCCCTGCATCAGCAGGCGAACTCTCAACCACTGTGCCACCAGGGAAGCCCAATACATGGATTTTAAGATTCTTATTACTCAGATATATTTCTCTGTGGTTTATAAGGTGTGTTGAGGCCAGTTCATTGAGCAAGGTGTAGATCTTGTCTAATATCTATTTGGTTTATTGAACGGTATCTGTGCTAATTTCAAACTCTGGTTTTATGCATCACCCCACCTCTCCTTTCCCCTTAAGCTGACATAAGTGTGTTTTCTAAATGTGAGACACTGTTCTGTTCTGTAATTCATTTCTTGTGCAGCCATATTTACCCTCCCTCTATAAGTGATATCTTATGATATGTTTCTTTTTCTGTTTGACTTATTTCAAGTAGTATTATCGGACCTAAATCCACTCTTTATCCTTCTACTAGCCTTATTACATTGATTTCATGGTGAAGAGATATTCCATTGTACATAAGTACCACATCTTCTTTATCCATTGTTCTCTTTCCTGGGATATTTAAGGTGTACTGAAGTTGAGGTTCTTGTAAACAGAGTAGCCCTAAAGTGTGGTGTGCTTGTGTCTTGTTGATTTTTAGACTTCCCTAGATATACTCCCATGATTGGAAGTGTCCTATGCTCTGTAGCTCTGTTTTTTAGATGATTTAGGAACCACCATACACTTCTCCAGAGTGGCTCTCGGCAGTTCACACACTGCCCATCAGCGTATAAAGGCTCCCTGTTCTCCATGGCCTGTCCTGCATTTCTGGTTTTTACAATTTTTTAGGATGGCCCTTTTGACCGGTGGGAAATGAGACTTCTTTGTTGTGCACATTTGCATTGCTTGCTTGCTTCGTTGCCCATAAAGTGCGTATGCGTTTTTTCCTGGATATAATCAGGAAAAACGCATACGCCCTTTTGGGCCAACTGCATCATTGTCGAAATTCTGCCGCTTTTCATGTGCTTTAAAGACGAGTCCAATCTATCTCTTGAAATCTGTTTCTTGCAATTCTGTCTTGCATTCAGATCCTCTTCTTTGCCTTACCTCAACATAGTTTTGGACGTTAGTTTTCATTTATAACTCTGCAGGGTTGTGAATTGCAGTGACCCTGAGCTCCATTTTTTAAGTTGCTCTTTTGTGAGCTGGCCTCAAACCCGCAGGATTGCTTCAGGCCCTATTTTGGCTCCGGCGAGGCGGGCTGAGCCTTTTTTCAATTCTTATTCTTAATGGGAAATTAGAGTGATATGTGCCCGTCCAAACCCCTACAACTATTCTCTCATTGGTTCCCCCTCTTCCCGTTCATCCTCCTCACAATTTGCAAAATGTGTGAAACAGAAGTTGAAATGTGCTGATTCTCCAAGTGGGGAGATTCTAAGTAACGTGGCTGGAATGGTGAACAGGAGCACCAGGAGAGGATAAATGAGCTGCATTTTAGACACATCTCCCGATCACATGGTGTACAGTCCTCTGGGTTTTCCATGCATGTTTTAGCTGTAGGAAGATCCCTTGAACCTGCAGATTTGGGACCCATTGAATGGGTACCAGGTAGTATTACTTTAAAGGGTGTGCATTTCCTCACCCAACCTCACATTTCTCTTAGTGCAAACAGTTTCCAGCCTTATGTCTCATCCTGCTGTGGGTCTAGATGTGTTCAATCCATGTTGCATCACCGTCCCTGAGGAAAAGTTGTAAGAGGTTTTCTCTGTCTCTCTGTCGTTTATTTTTTTCAATTTGTTACTATATTGGTTACAGCTGATTTTCAAAGCTCTGTTTCTTGCTGCTGTACATCCACTTGATTCACGTACAGAGAGACATCAGTAAATTCTTTTTCAGATTCTTACCAGTCGTATATATTCTTTTCCGGTGACTTGAGTGTGCTGAGTGCAGTTCTTTTAGCTACCGTGTAGGCTTTGTTGATTATCAGTTTGGTATTTGGAATGGTATCTTTGCTAATTTCAACCTCCTGGATGATGCCTCACCCCTCCCCACCTTTCCCGTTTAGCAGCCTTATGCGTGTTTCCTACATATTTGACTATGTTTTTGTTTTGTAATTTATTTCATGTGTAGCCATTTTGGATTCCACCTTTAAGTGATATCTTATGATATGTGTCTTTTTCTTTTTGAATTATGTCACTTAGAATGATCATACGTAACTCCTCCGGAGTTGTTACAACTGGCCATAGTTCATTGATTTCCAGGCTGAATAATATTCCACTCTACCTAAGTACCACATCTCTATCCATTTTTTCTCTCCAGAGACATTTAAGTTATATCCTAGTCGAGGATCTTTTAAACAGAGAGGGGGTAAACATTGGGGTGCCTGTGTCCTCTCGATTTTTGTTTTTCCCAAGATATACGCCCATGAGTGCAAGTGCCCTATGCTCTGTAGCTCATTTTTTAGATGCTTTAGTAAACACAATACACTTCTCCAGAATGGCCGTTGGCAATATACATTTCCACTATAAGTCTCACAGGGCTCCCTCTTCTCCTTGCCCTGTCCTGCATTTCTGTTGTTTACGCTTTATGAGGATGGCTCTTCTGACTGATGCGAAGTGATATCTTTTGTAGTATTGACTTCCAGTGCCCACCTGTTTGGTTGGCTAAAAAAGTGTATGCCCTTTTCTTGAATATATACAGAAAAAAATGCATACACCCTTTTTGGCCAACTGCAATGTTGGCAATGTTCAGCTCCTTTTCTCGTGCTTAATGGCGAGTCCTTTCTACCTCCTCAGATCCCTTTCCTGCCATTCTCCCTTGCTTACAAGTCCTTTTCTCTGACTTTCCTCAAGACATTTTTCAGTGATGGATATTTTCAACTCTGCAGTTTCGTGAATTTTACTGCCCCTGAGTTCCATTGTTCAACTTGTGTTTATGGGAACTGGCCACAAAGCAGCGGGATTTCCTCAAGCCCTATACTGTTTCCATGGGCAACCCTAGCCTTTGGTCAATTCGTCTTCCTGATTGGAAATTAGAGTGACATGTGCCTGTCTGAACACCTAGGACTTGTCTCTCATTGTTCCTCATCCTTCCGCTTCATCCTCTGGACAAATTCCAAACTGTACGCAACAGGATGTTGACAGTGCTGACATCTCCAAGTGGGGAGACTGTTAGTAAAGACGCTGGAGGGGTGAACCCGAGCACCAGGAGATGAGGAGATGAGATGCCTTTTCCAAACTCTTCCCGATCAGACGGTATACCATCCTCTGGGTGTGACAGACATGTTTTAGCAGTAGGAAGAGTCCCATTCATGTAAGGAGAACACCAGGGCTTTTTCAAAATCAGTGTCTGCCCGAAACCCAAACTGGGGAATTTTTTAAGCTACGGCTACACATATGTTCATTAAGGGCCTGGGGAAGTAGTCAGAGTCCAAACTTTAGATGATTGAAGTCTTCAGGGTCAGAAGCACTCACCACCAGCTTCCCTTAGGTTACACTTTAACTGTCATTGATAGATGACAATGACAATAAAAATATCTATTCTTTTCCAGATTATTTCCCCTTATAGCTTATTGCAAAATGTTGAGTGTAGTTCCCTGTGCTATACAGTAGTTCCTTGTTGATGATCTATTTTATACATAGCAGTGTGTATGTGTTAATCCCAAACTGTTAATTTATCCCTCCTCCCACCTTTCCCCTTTGGTAATAATAAATTATAAGATTTTATACTTCTCAGAAATGGGGGAGCTGAAAGAGAGGTATCATTTTCAATGGAAAAGCATTTAAAACAAGATTGAAGCTTTAACCAAGATTATTAGATGTACATCTTTGGAAAGAAATCACTTCGTTTCTCTAATATTGACCTGACAAATAAGACAAACCTTTTCACTGAACTTGCTTATAATAAAGTGATGGAAATATCAAATGGAAGTGTTAGAAACATCTTATTTTACCCGAGCCTTATACACTGTTCTATGTTAACTACAGTTTGGCTCACACATCTGTTCATTGAGGTTACAATAGTCTCAATTTCTGTTACTGATCCTCCAGAGTGGACCCCAACAAGTGTCCCCCTGCCCAGTGTCATTGGGGCCAACAGATCGAGACTGAGTTTGGTTCACAAGCAAAGGAAACTTTATATTTTGATCAGAGAATGGAGAGGTGAGAGCATGCACTACCCCGTGGGCTGTGGGCTGGGCTGCTGTGTAGAGATCCTGTCAGAGTCAGTGGGAGGGAGGGGGCGGAGCTCTCGAGGGCCGGGTTGGCTGCAGCTCAGGCTCTATATCGCGGAGTCTGCACTGGGCCCCAGGAGCTGAGGTGTCGTCCCAGCCATTCTGCACTAGGAAATCTGGTCTGAAGTGCCGGGTGTGGAACCTCTGCATGCGGGACCCTAGGAGCACATGAAATTAGACAAAGCACAAAGGATAAAAAAGGTTAGACTTGACTTTATTGCCCAGATTCTATTTTTATCTCCCAGGGATTTTTAATGGGCTTTGCTGGGGACAAACCCCTCCTCTGCCTTTTGTCCCGTTCCTCATTCTTGGAGTGCTGAGGGTGCAGACCCTTCTTCTGTAACTGCTGAGTGCTGAGTTGGGAGCCCTCATACCCGGGGGCGAGGGTCAGGGCTTCTCCCCAGCAGCCTCCAGGTGACGTTGATTGTCCCCAGGCCCCCTGCCTCCCTGCTCGTCCACCTGAGCACCAGCATTGGAAGTGTTATAGATTCTAATGACCTTTAAGGGTCCAGGAAAGAGATGTGCAGAGACGCTGTGGGGGCCGGTTTCACCCCGCCCCACATTTGTTCGGCCACCTTAGGCTGACCGTTTCTGCCAGCCTAGATGCTCTGACCAGTAGTCTGCGCTTTCTTCAATTAGGCCCCTGAATTAATGTACAAACAGCACCAGGTGTCAGAGCCCTGCCTGCTCAACTCCCAGACAGTCCAGGGTCAGTGGTGATCAAGGACCATGATGGCCACTGAGTCAACAGCCTTTTGAAGTAAACAGGAGTCCAGCCAGTCTTATTGGCCACCATCATCACGGTGTCTGTAGGCTTTTCTATGGTGACAGTGTGATATACGGTTCCCCCGCCAAGATTATTAGCTCCCCTCTGGGTAAGCAGTAGTCTACTCTTTTGGGACACACTCTTGTTGTTTTATGAGAGAAACTCCAGGTCAAGTGATGTTCACACGAGTCGTCATGGTGCCCTGTTGCCCCCGGTTATCTCTCTGGATGTTGGAGTTGGAAGGCCTCCTCACTCGAGGTTGGTGTGCCCACAGAGCGAACCCTGCAACTTCAGGGCATGGTTGGTGGTTAGGATCACCACGTGGGGTCCTTTTCCCTTAGGAGGGAGGTGGCCTTTTGGGCTGCTGATTTCCAGGTTTTTAGATACCGCCAGTATCTTGGCCAGATGTGGCAGTGGGCCAAGCCCCTTGGTGCCCGTAGTTTATCCTACCTGGATGGCATTCTTGCATTGTTCCATTTCAAGTGGTCCCAGTTTTTGCACTAATTCTCCAATGGCGATTCACCTTTCACCGGGAATGTAAAGGTCAAAGGGTTTAGCTAAATTAGGGAGTTCCAGGGCAAGGGTCTGAATTGACTGCTCTTTCCATTCTTGAAAGGCCACTTCTGGATTCTATTCAAAAGGATCATCATCTTTTCCTTTCAGTGTTTCATATAGAGGCCCAGCTAGTAGACTGTAGTTAGGGATCCAGAAGCAGCAAACCCTGGCCTCCCCAGGAACCCCTAAGCTGTCTTCTAGTTTTAGAAAGGGGTAAGGCTGAAAATGGTTTCTTCCCTTTCCTGGGATGGGCTTCTCCGACCTTCTGTGAGAACGAAGCCCAGGCAGGTCACTGCAGTCTGTGATATTTGAGCTTTTTCTTGGACAACTTCTATCCTTTATTGGCTTGGTAGTTCAGAGGCCTCCTTAGTAGGGCTGGTGATCAGAATGTCGTCTGCGTACTGAAGGAGGGTTTCCTTTCCCAGAGGTAGAACTTTTAGGTCTTTAGCTAAGCTTTCCCCAAAGATGGTGTGGGAATTTTTGCACCCTTGGGGCAAGACGGCCCGGAAGTATTGTTTTAGTTGTATGTTGAGTCCTGCCACTCACAAGCCAAAATTTCTTGTGACTCTGGGACTAATGGAATACAAAAGAAGGCATCATTGAAGACTAATACAGAATACCATGTCCTGGTGGTTGGTAGAATGACCAGCAGGGTGTAGGAATTAGGAGCAGCTGGAGGTATATCCTCGGTGGCTTCACTGACTGTCCTGACATCCTTTACCAGGTCCCCAGCAGCCCATGGGGCTCTCGTGGTCAGACCAATCCCAGAATATGGAGCTCACCTGGGCAGGTACCCCACCCCCACCCCAGCCCATGGGGCTCTCGTGGTCAGGCCCCTCCCAGGATACAGAGCTACCCTTGCAGGTACCGTGGCAGGGCTGGGCACACAGGAACCGTGCACATAGCCCTCATTGCAGAGCACCCCCAGCTCACCTGTCGCTCAGAGCTGACACAGAGCACCTCAGAGCAGGACTTGAACTAACAAACAGCAGCTGCGACAGGTCTGTGACCCTGGGCATCACTCTGTGCGGCCTCCCTCCACCTGGTCTTCCAGAGACTTCCACTGCACCCGGGGCACCAGGCCTCTGTCTCCAACCACCACCCACCCCTCCTCTCCCTGACTCCTGGGTTCCTCTCATTAGGAGAGGGTTTTCTTGAAGTTGTCTCCCACTCATGGGCCAGATAAAATGATTAGAAAACAAGCCAAAGCTGCAGCCCCTTGTCTATCCTGACTCTCAGGAGCCCACACCTGTTCCTTGGACCTGGCCGGTTCAGCAAGTTCCATTTTCTGCAACTGTGAGCCCCTGAAGGATGATGATTGGCTGACCTGGGCAGCCTTACCGTGCCGGCCAGCCCTCCCCAGGTGTGCCTGGGTTGAGATCAATATAAATACCACTCCAGGCAGCAAGAGGCCCTGCAGCCGTGCCTGACGCCATTTTCTCTGCCCTGTCAGCAGTCTCGGGGCTGGGCTGGTGGGAGGGAGTGAGAGGCCACGGCTTTGTGGGTGGCCCAGTGTGAGTGGGGCTCTGCTGGGCTTTCTGCAGCAGTTGCCAGGCTGCCACCTGCTAAAGAAGAGGATGTGTCACCCATACCTGCTGCTGGAATTTCTCCCTGGGCAGAGGTGAGGAAGGAAAAAAGCAGTGGGGGCAGGGACAGGACGGGTATCTCAGGCAGGGAAATGGAAATCTTCCAGAAGAGCACCCAGGGCCAGGACCATCCTGGCTGGCCTGCAGGCACCAGTCGGCCGGTATGCTGTCACTCGTGTGGCTCTATGGCCCTTCCTCTAGGCTTTCAAGTCCTTGTATATATTCAGGTGTTTTACCTGGGACGGGTGGGAATAGTTCAGCAGCAACTGGCCTGGGGCTCAGCTCACGTTTACTCACAGATGCCTCGGCACGGTGCCCCAGCTTTGCAATGAGGACGCTTGTTGCATGGGGGCTGCTGGCTGAATGGGAGACGATTCCCCACCACTGACCAACTTCAGAATTGTTTACAACTGGAGCAAGTGCCCTGATACGGTTTTCCTCTGTGGAACTGGTGGGTTCTGTGTTTTTTTTCTCTTTTTCGTTTTTGGTTCAAGGTAGATTTTATTCCTCTTTTTTGTATTTACAGATATAAGCATAGAAATAATTTATTCATATAAATACATGTATGTGAAGGGAATAATTGTTTTTTCTGTTTTATTTTTTTAATTTTATTTCTTTTCAATTTTGAATTTTATTTTATATTTTTATACAGCAGGTTCTTATTGGTTATCTATTTTATACATATAAATGTATACATGCCAATCCCAGTCTCTCAACTCCTCCCACCACCAACCCCCCCAACAGCTTTCCCCCCTTGTTGTCCATACGTTTGTTGTCTACATCTGTTGCTCTATTTATGACTTGCAAAATGGTTAATCTGTACAGTTTTTCTAGGTTCCACATATATGCATGAATATACAAGATTTGTTTTTCTCTTTCTGACTTACTTCACTCTGTATGACAGTCTCTAGATCCATCGACGTCTCTACAAATGACCTAATTTCATTCCTTTTCATGGCTTAGTAATATTCCATTTTATATATGTACCACTGCTTTATGCATTCGTCTGTCTGTGGGCATTTAGGTTGCTTCCATTACCTCGATATTGTAAAGAGTGATACAATGAACATTGCGGTGAATGTCTCTTTTTGATTTATGGTTTTGTCTGGGTATATGTCCAGAACTGGGATTGCTGTATCATATGGTAATTCTACTGTTAGTTTCTTAAGAAACTCCATATTGTTCTCCATAGTGACTGTATCAATTTATATTCCCAACAATAGTGGAAGAGGGTTCCTTTTCTCCACACATTTCCAGCATTTTTTGTTTGTAGATTTTCTGATGATGCCCATTCTACCAGGTGTGAGGTGATACCTCATTGTTGAGTCCATTTTGTTGAGCAAGGGGTAGGTCTTGTCTATTACATATTTAGCTTATGGAACGGTATCTGTGCTAATTTCAAACTCTGCTTTTATGCAGCACCACAACTCACCTTCCCCCTTAAGCAAGCATAAGTTGGTTTTCTAAACATGAGACCCTGTTCTGTTTTGTAATTCATTTCATGTGTAACCAAGTTCACATTCCATGTATTAGTGATACCTTATGATGTTTCTCTTTCTGTGTGACTTTTTTCACTTAGAATCACCGTGCCTCAATCCACTCATTATGCTGGTACGGGCCTGGTGACATAGTTTTCATTGCTGAGAGGTATTCTGTTGTACGTAAGTACCGCAACTTCTTTATCAATTATTTGCTCTCTGGCATATTTAACTTGTGCTGAAGAAGAGGTTCCAGTAAAAGAGCCGTCCCAAATTTTGGGGTGGCTGTGTCTTTTTGATTTTAATTTCCCTAAGCTATAGGACCATAAGTGGAAGTGCCCTAGGCTCTGTTGCTTTGTTTTTTAGATGTTTCAGGAAACACCATACACTTCTCCCGAGTGGCTGTTGACAATTTACATCCCGCCCATCAGCATAACAAGGCTCCCAGTTCTCCATGGCCTGTCCTGCCTTTCTGGATTTTACACTTTTTTCAGATGGCCCTTTTGACTGGGGGGAAGTGAGACTACATTGTAGTGCAGATTTCCTTTGCAAGCTTGCTTGGTTGGCCAAAAAGGGCGTATGCGTTTTCTCCTGAATATATTCAGGAAAAAACGCATACGCCCTTTTTGGCCAAGTGCATCATTGTGGACGTTCTGCCTCTTTTCCTATGCTTTAAATGCAATTCCAGTCTACCTCCTGAAATCGGGTTCCTGCAATTCTGCCCCGCTTTCAAGTCCTCTTGGCAGCCTTACTTCAGTATATTTTTGGATGATAGCTGTCATTTATAACTCTGCAGGTTTGTGAATTACAGTGTCCCTGAGCTCCTTTCTTCAACTCGCTTTCTTGTGAGCTCCCCGGAACACCGCAGGATTGATTCAGGCCCTAATCTTGTTCCGCCATGGCACGCTGAGCCTTTGGTTAATTCCTCTTCCTGGTGGGAAATGAGAGTTAAATTTGCCCGTCCAGACACCTCCAGCTAGTCTCTCATTGGTTCTCCCTATTCCTGTTCATCTTCCGCAGAAATTGCAAACTGGGCCAAACAGGAGGTTAAAGGCACTGACTCTCCAAGTCGGGAGAGTGTTAGTGAAGCATCTGGAATGTTGCACCCAAGTACCAGGTGACGAGAAATGAGACATATTTGAACACGTCTCCCGATCACACGGTTGATCATACTCTGGGTTCCACATGCCTGATTTAGCTGAAGGAAGAATCCCTTAAACCTGGAGATTTGAGACCCGTGGAATATGTACCATGCAAGATGACTTCAAAGGGACTTCATTTGCTCACTGAACCTCTCCAATCGTATCACTGCTGCGTTTATGCCCCTGTACACACACTTGATTCTCTTTCGGAGACATAGCAATCCATAGGTTTTAAGATACTTACTAGTCAGGTACATACTTAGCCGTTTAATATGGGGTGTTGAGTCCATCTCGTTGAGCAAGGAGTAGCTCTTGTCTATTACATATTTGGCTTAAGGAACTTTATCTGTGCGCATTTCAATATGTGTTTTTGTGCAGCACCCCAACTCACCTTTCCCCTTAAGCAAGCATAATTTGGTTTTCTAAATTTGACACCTTATTCTGTTTTGTAATTCAGTTACTGTGTAGCAAGTTTACATTCCGTGTATTAGTGATATCTTATGATGTTTCTTTTTCTGTGTGACTTATTTCAATTAGAATCATCATAACTGAATCCACACATTATGCTGCTATGGGCCTGATGACATAGATTTCATTGCTGAGTGATATTGCGTTGTACGTAAGTACCACAACTTCTTTATCCATTTTTCACTTTCTGCGATATTGAACTTGTACCGTAAACGAGGTTCTTGTAAACAGAGCCGTCCCAAACATTGGGGTGGCTGTGTCTGTTTGATTTTAATTTCCCTAAGCTATAGGACCATAAGTGGAAGTGCCCTAGGCTCTGTTGCTTTGTTTCTTAGAACTTTCAGGAAACACCATACACTTCTCCCAAGTGGCTGTTGGCAATTTACATCCCGCCCATCAGCATAACAAGGCTCCAAGTTCTCCATGGCCAGTCCTGCCTTTCTGGATTTTACACATTTTTCAGATCGCCCTTGTGACCCGGGGGAAGTGAGAATTCATTTAAGTGCAGATTTCCTTTGCAAGCTTGCTTAGTTGGCCAAAAAGCGCATATGCATTTTTTCCTGAATATATTCAGGAAAAAATGCATACGCCCTTTTAGGCCAAGTGCATCATTGTGGACGTTCTGCCTCTTTTCCTATGTTTTAAATGCAATTCCAGTCTACCTCCTGAAATCGGTTTCCTGCAATTCTGCCCCGCTTTCAAGTCCTCTTGGCAGCCTTACTTCAGTATATTTTTGGACGATAGCTGTCATTTATAACTCTGCAGGTTTGTGAATTACAGTGCCCCTGAGCTCCTTTCTTCAACTCGCTTTCTTGTGAGCTGGCCGCAACACTGCAGGATTGCTTCAGGCCCTAATCTGGTTCCGGCACGGCACGCTGAGCCTTTGGTTAATTCCTCTTCCTGGTGGGAAATGAGAGTTAAATTTGCCCGTCCAGGCACCTCCAGCTAGTCTCTCATTGTTCCTCCCTATTCCTGTTCATCGCCCGCAGAAATTGCAAACTGGGCCAAACAGGACGTTAAAGGCACTGACTCTCCAAGTCGGGAGAGTGTTAGTAAAGCGTCTGGAATGTTGTACCCGAGTACCAGGGGACGAGAACTGAGACATATTGGAACACGTCTCCCGATCACACGGTTGATCATACTCTGGGTTCCACATGCATGTTTCAGCTGAAGGAAGAATCACTTAAACCTGGACAGTTGAGACCCGTGGAATGGGTACCATGCAATATGACTTCAAAGGGTCTTCATTTGCTCACCGAACCTCTCCAATCCTATCACTGCTGCGTTTATGCCCCTGTACACATGCTTGATTCTCTTTCGGAGACATGGCAATCCATAGGTTTTAAGATACTTACTAGTCAAGTACATTCTTAGGCGTTTAATATGGGGTGTTGAGTCCATTTCGTTGAGCAAGGAGTAGCTCTTTTCTATTCCATATTTGGCTTAAGGAACTTTATCTGTGCTCATTTCAATCTCTGGTTTTATGCAGCACCCCAACTCACCTTTCCCCTTAAGCAAGCATAAGTTGGTTTTCTAAATTTGAGACCCTGTTCTCTTTTGTAATCCAGTTCCTGTGTAGCCAAGTTTACATTCCGTGTATTAGTGATATCTTACGATGTTTCTTTTTCTGTGTGACTTATTTCAGTTAGAATCATCATACCTGAATCTACTCAATATGCTGCTACGGGCCTCATGACATAGATTTCATTGCTGAGTGATATTGCATTGTACGTAAGTACCACAACTTCTTTATCCATTTTTCGCTTTCTGCGCTATTGAACTTGTACCGTAAACGAGGTTCTTATAAACAGAGCCGTCCCAAACTTTGGGGTGGCTGTGTCTTTTTGATTTTAATTTCCCTAAGCTATAAGACCATAAGTGGAAGTGCCCTAGGCTCTGTTGCTTTGTTTTTTAGATGTTTCAGGAATCACCATACACTTCTCCCGAGTGGCTCTTGGCAATGTACATCCCGCCCATCAGCATAACAAGGCTCCCAGTTCTCCATGGCCTGTCCTGCCTTTCTGGATTTTACACTTTTTTCAGATGGCCCTTTTGACCGGGGGGAAGTGAGACTTCATTGTAGTGCAGATTTCCTTTGCAAGCTTGCTTGGTTGGCCAAAAAGTGTGTATGCATTTTTTCCTGAATATATTCAGGAAAAAACGCATACACACTTTTTGGCCAAGTGCATCATTGTCGACGTTCTGCCTCTTTTCCTATGCTTTAAATGCAATTCCAGTCTACCTCCTGAAATCGGTTTCCTGCAATTCTACCCCGCTTTCAAGTCCTCTTGGCAGCCTTACTTCAGTATATTTTTGGACGATAGCTGTCATTTATAACTCTGTAGGTTTGTGAATTACAGTGCCCCTGAGCTCCTTTCTTCAACTCGCTTTCTTGTGAGCTGGCCGCAACACCGCAGGATTGCTTCAGGCCCTAATCTGGATCCGGCATGGCACGCTGAGCCTTTGGTTAATTCCCCTTCCCGGTGGGAAATGAGAGTTAAATTTGCCCGTCCAGACACCTCCAGCTAGTCTCTCTTTGGTTCTCCCTATTCCTGTTCATCTTCCACAGAAATTGCAAACTGGGCCAAACAGGAGGTTAACGGCACTGACTCTCCAAGTTGGGAGAGTGTTAGTAGCGTCTGGAATGTTGCACCCGAGTACCAGGGGAGAAAACTGAGACATATTGGAACACGTCTCCCGATCACACGGTTGATCATACTCTGGGTTCCACATGCATGTTTTAGCTGAAGGAAGAATCCCTTAAACCTGGAGAGTTGAGACCCGTGGAATGGGTACCATGCAATATGACTTCAAAGGGTCTTCATTTGCTCACCGAACCTCTCCAATCCTATCACTGCTGCGTTTATGGCCCTGTACACACGATTGATTCTCTTTCGGAGACATAGCAATCCATAGGTTTTAAGATACTTACTAGTCAGGTACATTCTTAGGCGTTTAATATGGGGTGTTGAATCCATTTCGTTGATCATGGAGTAGCTCTTGTCTATTACACATTTGGCTTAAGGAACTTTATATGTGATCATTTAAATCTCTGGTTTTATGCACCACCCCAACTCACCTTTCCCCTTAAGCAAGCATAAGTTGGTTTTCTAAATTTGAGACCCTCTTCTGTTTTGTAATTCAGTTAGTGTGTAGCCAAGTTTACATTCCGTGTATTAGTGATATCTTATGATGTTTCTTTTTCTGTGTGACTTATTTCAGTTAGAATCATCATACCTGAATCCACTCATTATGCTGCTACGGGCCTGATGACATAGATGTCATTGCTGAGGGATATTGCATTGTATGTAAATACCACAACATCTTTATCCATTTTTCGCTTTCTGTGATGTTGAACTTGTACCGTGAACGAGTTTCTTGTAAACAGAGCCGTCCCAAACTTTGGGGTGGCTGTGTCTTTTTGATTTTAATTTCCCTAAGCTATAGGACCATAAGTGGAAGTGCCCTAGGCTCTGTTGCTCTGTTTTTTAGATGTTTCAGGAAACACCATACACTTCTCCCGAGTGGCTGTTGGCAATTTACATCCGGCCCATCAGCATAACAAGGCTCCCAGTTCTCCATGGCCTGTCCTGCCTTTCTGGATTTTACACTTTTTTCAGATGGCCCTTTTGACCGGGGGGAAGTGAGACTTCATTGTAGTGCAGATTTCCTTTGCAAGCTTGCTTGGTTGGCCAAAAAGGGCGTATGCGTTTTTTCCTGAATATATTCAGGAAAAACGCATACGCCCTTTTTGGCCAAGTGCATGATTGTCGATGTTCTGCCTCTTTTCCTATGCTTTAAATGCAATTCCAGTCTACCTCCTGAAATCGGTGTCCTGCAATTCTGCCCTGCTTTCAAGTCCTCTTGGCAGCCTTACTTCAGTATATTTTTGGACGATATCTGTCATTTATAAGTCTGCAGGTTTGTGAATTACAGTGCCCCTGAGCTCCTTTCTTCAACTCGCTTTCTTGTGAGCTGGCCGCAACACCGCAGGATTGCTTCAGGCCCTAATCTGGTTCCGGCACGGCACGCTGAGCCTTTGGTTAATTCCTCTTCCTGGTGGGAAATGATAGTTAAATTTGCCCGTCCAGACACCTCCATCTTGTCTCTCATTGGTTCTCCCTATTCCTGTTCATCTTCCGCAGAAATTGCAAACTGGGCCAAACAGGAGGTTAAAGTCACTGACTTTCCAAGTTGGGAGAGTGTTAGTAAAGCGTTTGGAATGTTGCACCCGAGTACCAGGGGACGAACACTGAGACATATTTGAACACGTCACCCTATCACACGGTTGATCATACTGTGGGTTCCACATGCGTGTTTTAGCTGAAGGAAGAATCCCTTAAACCTGGAGAGTTGAGATCCGTGGAATGGGTACCATGCAATATGACTTCAAAGGGTCTTCATTTGCTCACTGAACCTCTCCAATCCTATCAGTGCTGCTTTTATGCCCCTGTACACATGCTTGATACTCTTTCGCAGACATAACAATCCATAGGTTTTAAGATACTTACTAGTCAGGTACATTCTTAGGCGTTTAATATGGGGTGTTGAGTCCATTTCGTTGAGCAAGGAGTATCTCTTGTCTATTCCATATTTGACTTAAGGAACATTATCTGTGCTCATTTCAATCTCTGGTTTTATGCAGCACCCCAACTCACCTTTCCCCTTAACCAAGCATAAGTTGGTTTTCTAAATTTGAGAACTTATTCTGTTTTGTAATTCAGTTCCTTTTAAGCAAGTTTACATTCCGTGTATTAGTGATATCTTATGATGTATCTTTTTCTGTGTGACTTATTTCAGTTAGAATCATCATACCTGAATCCACTCATTATGCTGCTACGGGCCTGATGACATAGATGTCATTGCTGAGTGATATTGCATTGTACGTAAGTACCACAACTTCTTTATCCATTTTTCGCTTTCTGCAATATTGAACTTGTCCCGTAAACGAGGTTCTTGTAAACAAAGCCGTCCCAAATTTTGGGGTGGCTGTGTCTTTTTGATTTTAATTTCCCTAAGCTATAGCACCATAAGTGGAAGTGCCCTAGGCTGTGTTGCTTTGTTTTTTAGATATTTCAGGAAACACCATACACTTCTCCCGAGTGGCTGTTGGCAATTTACATCCCACTCATCAGCATAACCAGGCTCCCAGTTCTCCATGGCCTGTACTGCCTTTCTGGATTTTACACTTTTTTCAGATGGCCCATTTTACCAGGGGGAAGTGAGACTTCATTGTAGTGCAGATTTCCGTTGCAAGCTTGCTTGGTTGGCCAAAAAGGGCGTATGCGTTTTTTCCTGAATATATTCAGGAAAAAACGCATACGCCCTTTTTGTTCAAGTGCATCATTGTGGACGTTCTGCCTCTTTTCCTATGCTTTAAATGCAATTCCAGTCTACCTCCTGAAATCGGTTTCCTGCAATTCTGCCCCGCTTTCAAGTCCTCTTGGCAGCCTTACTTCAGTATATTTTTGGACGATAGCTGTTATTTATAACTCTGCAGGTTTGTGAATTACAGTGCCCCTGAGCTCCTTTCTTCAACTCGCTTTCTTGTGAGCTGCCCGGAACACCGCAGGATTGCTTCAGGCCCTAATCTGGTTCTGGCACGGGATGCTGAGCCTTTGGTTAATTCCTCTTCCTGGTGGGAAATGAGAGTTAAATTTGCCTGTCCAGACACCTCCAACTAGTCTCTCATTGGTCCTCACTATTCCTGTTCATCTTCCACAGAAATTGCAAACTTGGCCAAACAGGAGGTTAAAGGCACTGACTCTCCAAGTCGGGAGAGTGTTAGTAAAGCATCTGGAATGTTGCACCCAAGAACCAGGGGACGGGAACTGAGACATATTTGAACACATCTCCCGATCACACGGTTGATCATACTCTGGGTTCCACATGCGTGTTTTAGCTGAAGGAAGAATCCCTTAAACCTGGAGAGTTGAGACCCGTCGAATAGGTACCATGCAATATGACTTCAAAGGGTCTTCATTTGCTCACCGAACCTCTCCAATCCTATCACTGCTGCGTTTATGCCTCTGTACACACGCTTGATTCTCTTTTGGAGACATAGCAATCCATAGGTTTTAAGATACTTACTAGTCAGGTACATACTTAGGCGTTTAATATGGGGTGTTGAGTCCATCTCGTTGAGCAAGGAGTAGCTCTTGTCTATTCCATATTTGGCTTAAGGAACTTTATCTGTGCTCATTTCAATCTCTGGTTTTATGCAGCACCCCAACTCACCTTTCCCCTTAAGCAAGCATAAGTTGGTTTTCTAAATTTGAGACCCTGTTCTGTTTTGTAATCCAGTTCCTGTGTAGCCAAGTTTACATTCCGTGTATTAGTGGTATCTTTTGATGTTTCTTATTCTGTGTGACTTATTTCAGTTAGAATCATCATACCTGAATCCACTCATTATGCTGCTACGGGCCTGATGACATAGATTTCATTGCTGAGTGATATTGCATTGTACGTAAGTACCACAACTTCTTTATCCATTTTTCGCTTTCTGCAATATTGAACTTGTCCCGTAAACGAGGTTCTTGTAAACAGAGCCGTCCCAAACTTTGGGGTGGCTGTGTCTTTTTGATTTTAATTTCCCTAAGCTATAGCACCATAAGTGGAAGTGCCCTAGGCTCTGTTGCTTTGTTTTTTAGATGTTTCAGGAAACACCATACACTTCTGCCGAGTGGCTGTTGGCAATTTACATCCCACCCATCAGCATAACAATGCTCCCAGTTCTCCATTGCCTGTCCTGCCTTTCTGGATTTTACACTTTTTTCAGATGGCCCTTTTGACTGGGGGGAAGTGAGACTTCATTGTAGTGCAGACTTCCTTTGCAAGCTTGCTTGGTTGGCCAAAAAGGGCGTATGCGTTTTTTCCTGAATATATTCAGGAAAAAACGCATACGCCCTTTTTGGCCAAGTGCATCATTGTCGTCGTTCTGCCTCTTTTCCTATGCTTTAAATGCAATTCCTGTCTACCTCCTGAAATAGGTTTCCTGCAATTCTGCCTTGCTTTCAATGCCTCTTCATAGCCTTACCTCAATATAGTTTTTGAAAATAGTTGGCCTTTATAACTCTGCACGTTTTTGAATTGCAGTGGCCCTTAGCTCCATTTTTCAGCTCATATTTTTGTGATCTTGCCTCATAACCACAGGATTCCTTCAGGCCCTATTCTTCTTCTGGGGCACCTTGCTGTGCCTTTGGTTTATTCTTCTTACTGATGTGAAATTAGAGTGACATGTGCCCATTGAAACCGCTACAGCTTGTTTCTCACTGGTTCCCCCTATTCCCATTCATCCTCCGCACTAACTGCAGACTGTGCGATACCAGAACTTAAAGGCATTGACTCTCCATGTGAGGATGTTGTTAGTAAAGCGGCTGGAATGTCGATCCGGAGCCCCAGGAGAGGAAAAATGAGGTGCGTTTTAGAAACCTTTCCCGATCATATGGTATACCAGTCGCTGGGTTTCCCAAGCATGGTTTAGCTGTAGGAAGATTCCCTTCAACCTGGATTGTTGGGACCCTTGGAATGAGTAGCATGAAGTATTGCATTAAACTTTTGGCAGTTGCTCACCAAAACTCACCAATCCTCTCAGCCCCAAGTGTCCAGCCTTATGTGTTATCCAGCTGTGGGTTTATATGTGGTCAATCCAGGTTGCATCACAGCCCCTGAGCAAATTTTGTAAGAATTTTTCTCTCTTTCATTGTTTCTGCGTTTTGTTTTTAAAATTTATTTCTATAATGGGGTTTAGCTCATTTTCACTGCTGTGTTTGTGCCGCTCTGCACACACTTGATTCCCTTATGGAGATATATCAATACATGGATTTTTTTTTTTCTTTTGCGATACGTGGGCCTCTCACTGTTGTGGCCTCTCCCGCCGCGGAGCACAGGCTCCGGATGCGCAGGCTCAGCGGCCATGGCTCACGGGCCCAGCCACTCCGCGGCACATGGGATCCTCCCGGACCAGGGCACGAACCCGCGTCCCCTGCATCAGCAGGCGGACTCTCAACCACTGTGCCACCAGGGAAGCCCAATACATGGATTTTAAGATTCTTATTACTCAGATATATTTCTCTGTGGTTTATAAGGTGTGTTGAGGCCAGTTCATTGAGCAAGGTGTAGATCTTGTCTAATATCTATTTGGTTTATTGAACGGTATCTGTGCTAATTTCAAACTCTGGTTTTATGCATCACCCCACCTCTCCTTTCCCTTTAAGCTGACATAAGTGTGTTTTCTAAATGTGAGACACTGTTCTGTTCTGTAATTCATTTCTTGTGCAGCCATATTTACCCTCCCTCTATAAGTGATATCTTATGATATGTTTCTTTTTCTGTTTGACTTATTTCAAGTAGTATTATCGGACCTAAATCTACTCTTTATCCTTCTACTAGCCTTATTACATTGATTTCATGGTGAAGAGATATTCCATTGTACATAAGTACCACATCTTCTTTATCCATTGTTCTCTTTCCTGGGATATTTAAGGTGTACTGAAGTTGAGGTTCTTGTAAACAGAGTAGCCCTAAAGTGTGGTGTGCTTGTGTCTTGTTGATTTTTAGACTTCCCTAGATATACTCCCATGATTGGAAGTGTCCTATGCTCTGTAGCTCTGTGTTTTAGATGATTTAGGAACCACCATACACTTCTCCAGAGTGGCTCTCGGCAGTTCACACACTGCCCATCAGCGTATAAAGGCTCCCTGTTCTCCATGGCCTGTCCTGCATTTCTGGTTTTTACAATTTTTTAGGATGGCCCTTTTGACCGGTGGGAAATGAGACTTCTTTGTTGTGCACATTTGCATTGCTTGCTTGCTTCGTTGCCCATAAAGTGCGTATGCGTTTTTTCCTGGATATAATCAGGAAAAACGCATACGCCCTTTTGGGCCAACTGCATCATTGTCGAAATTCTGCCGCTTTTCATGTGCTTTAAAGACGAGTCCAATCTATCTCTTGAAATCTGTTTCTTGCAATTCTGTCTTGCATTCAGATCCTCTTCTTTGCCTTACCTCAACATAGTTTTGGACGTTAGTTTTCATTTATAACTCTGCAGGTTTGTGAATTGCAGTGACCCTGAGCTCCATTTTTTAAGTTGCTCTTTTGTGAGCTGGCCTCAAACCCGCAGGATTGCTTCAGGCCCTATTTTGGCTCCGGCGAGGCGGGCTGAGCCTTTTTTCAATTCTTATTCTTAATGGGAAATTAGAGTGATATGTGCCCGTCCAAACCCCTACAACTATTCTCTCATTGGTTCCCCCTCTTCCCGTTCATCCTCCTCACAATTTGCAAAATGTGTGAAACAGAAGTTGAAATGTGCTGATTCTCCAAGTGGGGAGATTCTAAGTAACGTGGCTGGAATGGTGAACAGGAGCACCAGGAGAGGATAAATGAGCTGCATTTTAGACACATCTCCCGATCACATGGTGTACAGTCCTCTGGGTTTTCCATGCATGTTTTAGCTGTAGAAAGATCCCTTGAACCTGCAGATTTGGGACCCATTGAATGGGTACCAGGTAGTATTACTTTAAAGGGTGTGCATTTCCTCACCCAACCTCACATTTCTCTTAGTGCAAACAGTTTCCAGCCTTATGTCTCATCCTGCTGTGGGTCTAGATGTGTTCAATCCATGTTGCATCACCGTCCCTGAGGAAAAGTTGTAAGAGGTTTTCTCTGTCTCTCTGTCGTTTATTTTTTTCAATTTATTACTATATTGGTTACAGCTGATTTTCAAAGCTCTGTTTCTTGCTGCTGTACATCCACTTGATTCACGTACAGAGAGACATCAGTAAATTCTTTTTCAGATTCTTACCAGTCGTATATATTCTTTTCTGGTGACTTGAGTGTGCTGAGTGCAGTTCTTTTAGCTACCGTGTAGGCTTTGTTGATTATCAGTTTGGTATTTGGAATGGTATCTTTGCTAATTTCAACCTCCTGGATGATGCCTCACCCCTCCCCACCTTTCCCGTTTAGCAGCCTTATGCGTGTTTCCTACATATTTGACTATGTTTTTGTTTTGTAATTTATTTCATGTGTAGCCATTTTGGATTCCACCTTTAAGTGATATCTTATGATATGTGTCTTTTTCTTTTTAAATTATGTCACTTAGAATGATCATACGTAACTCCTCCGGAGTTGTTACAACTGGCCATAGTTCATTGATTTCCAGGCTGAATAATATTCCACTCTACCTAAGTACCACATCTCTATCCATTTTTTCTCTCCAGAGACATTTAAGTTATATCCTAGTCGAGGATCTTTTAAACAGAGAGGGGGTAAACATTGGGGTGCCTGTGTCCTCTCGATTTTTGTTTTTCCCAAGATATACGCCCATGAGTGCAAGTGCCCTATGCTCTGTAGCTCATTTTTTAGATGCTTTAGTAAACACAATACACTTCTCCAGAATGGCCGTTGGCAATATACATTTCCACTATAAGTCTCACAGGGCTCCCTCTTCTCCTTGCCCTGTCCTGCATTTCTGTTGTTTACGCTTTATGAGGATGGCTCTTCTGACTGATGCGAAGTGATATCTTTTGTAGTATTGACTTCCAGTGCCCACCTGTTTGCTTGGCTAAAAAAGTGTATGCCCTTTTCTTGAATATATACAGAAAAAAACGCATACACCCTTTTTGGCCAACTGCAATGTTGGCAATGTTCAGCTCCTTTTCTCGTGCTTAATGGCGAGTCCTTTCTACCTCCTCAGATCCCTTTCCTGCCATTCTCCCTTGTTTACAAGTCCTTTTCTCTGACTTTCCTCAAGACATTTTTCAGTGATGGATATTTTCAACTGCAGTTTCGTGAATTTTACTGCCCCTGAGTTCCATTGTTCAACTTGTGTTTATGGGAACTGGCCACAAAGCAGCGGGATTTCCTCAAGCCCTATACTGTTTCCATGGGCAACCCTAGCCTTTGGTCAATTCGTCTTCCTGATTGGAAATTAGAGTGACATGTGCCTGTCTGAACACCTAGGACTTGTCTCTCATTGTTCCTCATCCTTCCGCTTCATCCTCTGGACAAATTCCAAACTGTACGCAACAGGATGTTGACAGTGCTGACATCTCCAAGTGGGGAGACTGTTAGTAAAGACGCTGGAGGGGTGAACCCGAGCACCAGGAGATGAGGAGATGAGATGCCTTTTCCAAACTCTTCCCGATCAGACGGTATACCATCCTCTGGGTGTGACAGACATGTTTTAGCAGTAGGAAGAGTCCCATTCATGTAAGGAGAACACCAGGGCTTTTTCAAAATCAGTGTCTGCCCGAAACCCAAACTGGGGAATTTTTTAAGCTACGGCTACACATATGTTCATTAAGGGCCTGGGGAAGTAGTCAGAGTCCAAACTTTAGATGATTGAAGTCTTCAGGGTCAGAAGCACTCACCACCAGCTTCCCTTAGGTTACACTTTAACTGTCATTGATAGATGACAATGACAATAAAAATATCTATTCTTTTCCAGATTATTTCCCCTTATAGCTTATTGCAAAATGTTGAGTGTAGTTCCCTGTGCTATACAGTAGTTCCTTGTTGATGATCTATTTTATACATAGCAGTGTGTATGTGTTAATCCCAAACTGTTAATTTATCCCTCCTCCCACCTTTCCCCTTTGGTAATAATAAATTATAAGATTTTATACTTCTCAGAAATGGGGGAGCTGAAAGAGAGGTATCATTTTCAATGGAAAAGCATTTAAAACAAGATTGAAGCTTTAACCAAGATTATTAGATGTACATCTTTGGAAAGAAATCACTTCGTTTCTCTAATATTGACCTGACAAATAAGACAAACCTTTTCACTGAACTTGCTTATAATAAAGTGATGGAAATATCAAATGGAAGTGTTAGAAACATCTTATTTTACCCGAGCCTTATACACTGTTCTATGTTAACTACAGTTTGGCTCACACATCTGTTCATTGAGGTTACAATAGTCTCAATTTCTGTTACTGATCCTCCAGAGTGGACCCCAACAAGTGTCCCCCTGCCCAGTGTCATTGGGGCCAACAGATCGAGACTGAGTTTGGTTCACAAGCAAAGGAAACTTTATATTTTGATCAGAGAATGGAGAGGTGAGAGCATGCACTACCCCGTGGGCTGTGGGCTGGGCTGTTGTGTAGAGATCCTGTCAGAGTCAGTGGGAGGGAGGGGGCGGAGCTCTCGAGGGCCGGGTTGGCTGCAGCTCAGGCTCTATATCGCGGAGTCTGCACTGGGCCCCAGGAGCTGAGGTGTCGTCCCAGCCATTCTGCACTAGGAAATCTGGTCTGAAGTGCCGGGTGTGGAACCTCTGCATGCGGGACCCTAGGAGCACATGAAATTAGACAAAGCACAAAGGATAAAAAAGGTTAGACTTGACTTTATTGCCCAGATTCTATTTTTATCTCCCAGGGATTTTTAATGGGCTTTGCTGGGGACAAACCCCTCCTCTGCCTTTTGTCCCGTTCCTCATTCTTGGAGTGCTGAGGGTGCAGACCCTTCTTCTGTAACTGCTGAGTGCTGAGTTGGGAGCCCTCATACCCGGGGGCGAGGGTCAGGGCTTCTCCCCAGCAGCCTCCAGGTGACGTTGATTGTCCCCAGGCCCCCTGCCTCCCTGCTCGTCCACCTGAGCACCAGCATTGGAAGTGTTATAGATTCTAATGACCTTTAAGGGTCCAGGAAAGAGATGTGCAGAGACGCTGTGGGGGCCGGTTTCACCCCGCCCCACATTTGTTCGGCCACCTTAGGCTGACCGTTTCTGCCAGCCTAGATGCTCTGACCAGTAGTCTGCGCTTTCTTCAATTAGGCCCCTGAATTAATGTACAAACAGCACCAGGTGTCAGAGCCCTGCCTGCTCAACTCCCAGACAGTCCAGGGTCAGTGGTGATCAAGGACCATGATGGCCACTGAGTCAACAGCCTTTTGAAGTAAACAGGAGTCCAGCCAGTCTTATTGGCCACCATCATCACAGTGTCTGTAGGCTTTTCTATGGTGACAGTGTGATATACGGTTCCCCCGCCAAGATTATTAGCTCCCCACTGGGTAAGCAGTAGTCTACTCTTTTGGGACACACTCTTGTTGTTTTATGAGAGAAACTCCAGGTCAAGTGATGTTCACACGAGTCGTCATGGTGCCCTGTTGCCCCCGGTTATCTCTCTGGATGTTGGAGTTGGAGGGCCTCCTCACTCGAGGTTGGTGTGCCCACGGAGCGAACCCTGAAACTTCAGGGCATGGTTCGTGGTTAGGATCACCACGTGGGGTCCTTTTCCCTTAGGAGGGAGGTGGCCTTTGGGGCTGCTGATTTCCAGGTTTTTAGATACCGCCAGTATCTTGGCCAGATGTGGCAGTGGGCCAAGCCCCTTGGTGCCCGTAGTTTATCCTACCTGGATGGCATTCTTGCATTGTTCCATTTCAAGTGGTCCCAGTTTTTGCACTAATTCTCCAATGGTGATTCACCTTTCACCGGGAATGTAAAGGTCAAAGGGTTTAGCTAAATTAGGGAGTTCCAGGGCAAGGGTCTGAATTGACTGCTCTTTCCATTCTTGAAAGGCCACTTCTGGATTCTATTCAAAAGGATCATCATCTTTTCCTTTCAGTGTTTCATATAGAGGCCCAGCTAGTAGACTGTAGTTAGGGATCCAGAAGCAGCAAACCCTGGCCTCCCCAGGAACCCCTAAGCTGTCTTCTAGTTTTAGAAAGGGGTAAGGCTGAAAATGGTTTCTTCCCTTTCCTGGGATGGGCTTCTCCGACCTTCTGTGAGAACGAAGCCCAGGCAGGTCACTGCAGTCTGTGATATTTGAGCTTTTTCTTGGACAACTTCTATCCTTTATTGGCTTGGTAGTTCAGAGGCCTCCTTAGTAGGGCTGGTGATCAGAATGTCGTCTGCGTACTGAAGGAGGGTTTCCTTTCCCAGAGGTAGAACTTTTAGGTCTTTAGCTAAGCTTTCCCCAAAGATGGTGTGGGAATTTTTGCACCCTTGGGGCAAGACGGCCCGGAAGTATTGTTTTAGTTGTATGTTGAGTCCTGCCACTCACAAGCCAAAATTTCTTGTGACTCTGGGACTAATGGAATACAAAAGAAGGCATCATTGAAGACTAATACAGAATACCATGTCCTGGTGGTTGGTAGAATGACCAGCAGGGTGTAGGAATTAGGAGCAGCTGGAGGTATATCCTCGGTGGCTTCACTGACTGTCCTGACATCCTTTACCAGGTCCCCAGCAGCCCATGGGGCTCTCGTGGTCAGACCAATCCCAGAATATGGAGCTCACCTGGGCAGGTACCCCACCCCCACCCCAGCCCACGGGGCTCTCGTGGTCAGGCCCCTCCCAGGATACAGAGCTACCCTTGCAGGTACCGTGGCAGGGCTGGGCACACAGGAACCGTGCACATAGCCCTCATTGCAGAGCACCCCCAGCTCACCTGTCGCTCAGAGCTGACACAGAGCACCTCAGAGCAGGACTTGAACTAACAAACAGCAGCTGCGACAGGTCTGTGACCCTGGGCATCACTCTGTGCGGCCTCCCTCCACCTGGTCTTCCAGAGACTTCCACTGCACCCGGGGCACCAGGCCTCTGTCTCCAACCACCACCCACCCCTCCTCTCCCTGACTCCTGGGTTCCTCTCATTAGGAGAGGGTTTTCTTGAAGTTGTCTCCCACTCATGGGCCAGATAAAATGATTAGAAAACAAGCCAAAGCTGCAGCCCCTTGTCTATCCTGACTCTCAGGAGCCCACACCTGTTCCTTGGACCTGGCCGGTTCAGCAAGTTCCATTTTCTGCAACTGTGAGCCCCTGAAGGATGATGATTGGCTGACCTGGGCAGCCTTACCGTGCCGGCCAGCCCTCCCCAGGTGTGCCTGGGTTGAGATCAATATAAATACCACTCCAGGCAGCAAGAGGCCCTGCAGCCGTGCCTGACGCCATTTTCTCTGCCCTGTCAGCAGTCTCGGGGCTGGGCTGGTGGGAGGGAGTGAGAGGCCACGGCTTTGTGGGTGGCCCAGTGTGAGTGGGGCTCTGCTGGGCTTTCTGCAGCAGTTGCCAGGCTGCCACCTGCTAAAGAAGAGGATGTGTCACCCATACCTGCTGCTGGAATTTCTCCCTGGGCAGAGGTGAGGAAGGAAAAAAGCAGTGGGGGCAGGGACAGGATGGGTATCTCAGGCAGGGAAATGGAAATCTTCCAGAAGAGCACCCAGGGCCAGGACCATCCTGGCTGGCCTGCAGGCACCAGTCGGCCGGTATGCTGTCACTCGTGTGGCTCTATGGCCCTTCCTCTAGGCTTTCAAGTCCTTGTATATATTCAGGTGTTTTACCTGGGACGGGTGGGAATAGTTCAGCAGCAACTGGCCTGGGGCTCAGCTCACGTTTACTCACAGATGCCTCGGCATGGTGCCCCAGCTTTGCAATGAGGACGCTTGTTGCATGGGGGCTGCTGGCTGAATGGGAGACGATTCCCCACCACTGACCAACTTCAGAATTGTTTACAACTGGAGCAAGTGCCCTGATACGGTTTTCCTCTGTGGAACTGGTGGGTTCTGTGTTTTTTTTCTCTTTTTCGTTTTTGGTTCAAGGTAGATTTTATTCCTCTTTTTTGTATTTACAGATATAAGCATAGAAATAATTTATTCATATAAATACATGTATGTGAAGGGAATAATTGTTTTTTCTGTTTTATTTTTTTAATTTTATTTCTTTTCAATTTTGAATTTTATTTTATATTTTTATACAGCAGGTTCTTATTGGTTATCTATTTTATACATATAAATGTATACATGCCAATCCCAGTCTCTCAACTCCTCCCACCACCAACCCCCCCAACAGCTTTCCCCCCTTGTTGTCCATACGTTTGTTGTCTACATCTGTTGCTCTATTTATGACTTGCAAAATGGTTAATCTGTACAGTTTTTCTAGGTTCCACATATATGCATGAATATACAAGATTTGTTTTTCTCTTTCTGACTTACTTCACTCTGTATGACAGTCTCTAGATCCATCGACGTCTCTACAAATGACCTAATTTCATTCCTTTTCATGGCTTAGTAATATTCCATTTTATATATGTACCACTGCTTTATGCATTCGTCTGTCTGTGGGCATTTAGGTTGCTTCCATTACCTCGATATTGTAAAGAGTGATACAATGAACATTGCGGTGAATGTCTCTTTTTGATTTATGGTTTTGTCTGGGTATATGTCCAGAACTGGGATTGCTGTATCATATGGTAATTCTACTGTTAGTTTCTTAAGAAACTCCATATTGTTCTCCATAGTGACTGTATCAATTTATATTCCCAACAATAGTGGAAGAGGGTTCCTTTTCTCCACACATTTCCAGCATTTTTTGTTTGTAGATTTTCTGATGATGCCCATTCTACCAGGTGTGAGGTGATACCTCATTGTTGAGTCCATTTTGTTGAGCAAGGGGTAGGTCTTGTCTATTACATATTTAGCTTATGGAACGGTATCTGTGCTAATTTCAAACTCTGCTTTTATGCAGCACCACAACTCACCTTCCCCCTTAAGCAAGCATAAGTTGGTTTTCTAAACATGAGACCCTGTTCTGTTTTGTAATTCAGTTCATGTGTAACCAAGTTCACATTCCATGTATTAGTGATACCTTATGATGTTTCTCTTTCTGTGTGACTTTTTTCACTTAGAATCACCGTGCCTCAATCCACTCATTATGCTGGTACGGGCCTGGTGACATAGTTTTCATTGCTGAGAGGTATTCTGTTGTACGTAAGTACCGCAACTTCTTTATCAATTATTTGCTCTCTGGCATATTTAACTTGTGCTGAAGAAGAGGTTCCTGTAAAAGAGCCGTCCCAAATTTTGGGGTGGCTGTGTCTTTTTGATTTTAATTTCCCTAAGCTATAGGACCATAAGTGGAAGTGCCCTAGGCTCTGTTGCTTTGTTTTTTAGATGTTTCAGGAAACACCATACACTTCTCCCGAGTGGCTGTTGGCAATTTACATCCAGCCCATCAGCATAACAAGGCTCCCAGTTCTCCATGGCCTGTCCTGCCTTTCTGGATTTTACACTTTTTTCAGATGGCCCTTTTGACTGGGGGAAGTGAGACTTCATTGTAGTGCAGATTTCCTTTGCAAGCTTGCTTGGTTGGCCAAAAAGGGCGTATGCGTTTTCTCATGAATATATTCAGGAAAAAACGCATACGCCCTTTTTGGCCAAGTGCATCATTGTGGACGTTCTGCCTCTTTTCCTATGCTTTAAATGCAATTCCAGTCTACCTCCTGAAATCGGGTTCCTGCAATTCTGCCCCGCTTTCAAGTCCTCTTTGCAGCCTTACTTCAGTATATTTTTGGATGATAGCTGTCATTTATAACTCTGCAGGTTTGTGAATTACAGTGCCCCTGAGCTCCTTTCTTCAACTCGCTTTCTTGTGAGCTGCCCGGAACACCGCAGGATTGATTCAGGCCCTAATCTGGTTCCGGCATGGCACGCTGAGCCTTTGGTTAATTCCTCTTCCTGGTGGGAAATGAGAGTTAAATTTGCCCGTCCAGACACCTCCAGCTAGTCTCTCATTGCTTCTCCCTATTCCTGTTCATCTTCCGCAGAAATTGCAAACTGGGCCAAACAGGAGGTTAAAGGCACTGACTCTCCAAGTCGGGAGAGTGTTACTGAAGCATCTGGAATGTTGCACCCAAGTACCAGGTGACAAGAAATGAGACATATTTGAACACGTCTCAGGATCACACGGTTGATCATACTCTGGGTTCCACATGCGTGTTTTAGCTGAAGGAAGAATCCCTTAAACCTGGAGAGTTGAGACCCGTGGAATGGGTACCATGCAATATGACTTCAAAGGGTCTTCATTTGCTCACCGAACCTCTCCAATCCTATCACTGCTGCGTTTATGCCCCTGTACACACGCTTGATTCTCTTTCAGAGACATAGCAGTCCATAGGTTTTAAGATACTTACTAGTCAGGTACATTCTTAGGCGTTTAATATGGGGTGTTGAGTCCATCTCGTTGAGCAAGGAGTAGCTCTTGTCTATTACATATTTGGCTTAAGGAACTTTATCTGTGCTCATTTGAATCTGTGTTTTTGTGCAGCACCCCAACTCACCTTTCCGCTTAAGCAAGCATAAGTTGGTTTTCTAAATTTGAGACCTTATTCAGTTTTGTAATTCAGTTCCTGTGTAGCAAGTTTACATTCCGTGTATTAGTGATATCTTATGATGTTTCTTTTTCTGTGTGACTTATTTCAGTTAGAATCCTCATACCTGCACCCACTCATTATGCTGCTACGGGCCTGATGAAATAGATTTCATTGCTGAGTGATATTGCATTGTACGTAAGTACCACAAATTCTTTATCCATTTTTCACTTTCTGCGATATTGAACTTGTACCGTAAACGAGGTTCTTGTAATCAGAGCCGTCCCAAATTTTGGGTTGACTGTGTCTTTTTGATTTTAATTTCCCTAAGCTATAGGACCATAAGTGGAAGTGCCCTAGGCTCTGTTGCTTTGTTTTTTAGATGTTTCAGGAAACACCATACACTTCTCCTGAGTGGCTGTTGGCAATTTACATCCCACCCATCAGCATAACAAGGCTCCCAGTTCTCCATGGCCTGTCCTGCCTTTCTGGATTTTACACTTTTTTCAGATGGCCCTTTTGACCTGGGGGAAGTGAGACTACATTGTAGTGCAGATTTCTTTTGCAAGCTTGCTTGGATGGCCAAAAAGTGCGTATGCGTTTTCTCCTGAATATATTCAGGAAAAAACGCATACGCCCTTTTTGGCCAAGTGCATCATTGTGGACGTTCTGCCTCTTTTCCTATGCTTTAAATGCAATTCCAGTCTACCTCCTGAAATCGGGTTCCTGCAATTCTGCCCTGCTTTCAAGTCCTCTTGGCAGCCTTACTTCAGTATATTTTTGGACGATAGCTGTCATTTATAACTCTGCAGGTTTCTGAATTACAGCATCCCTGAGCTCCTTTCTTCAACTCGCTTTCTTGTGAGCTGCCCGGAACACCGCAGGATTGATTCAGGCCCTAATCTTGTTCCGCCATGGCACGCTGAGCCTTTGGTTAATTCCTCTTCCTGGTGGCAAATGAGAGTTAAATTTGCCCGTCCAGACACTTCCAGCTAGTCTCTCATTGGTTCTCCCTATTCCTGTTCATCTTCCACAGAAATTGCAAACTGGGCCAAACAGGAGGTTAAAGGCACTGACTCTCCAAGTCGGGAGAGGGTTAGTGAAGCATCTGGAATATTGCACCCAAGTACCAGGTGACGAGAAATGAGACATATTTGAACACGTCTCAGGATCACACGGTTGATCATACTCTGGGTTCCACATGCGTGTTTTAGCTGAAGGAAGAATCCCTTAAACCTGGAGAGTTGAGACCCGTGGAATATGTACCATGCAATATGACTTCAAAGGGTCTTCATTTGCTCACTGAACCTCTCCAATCGTATCACTGCTGCGTTTCTGCCCCTGTACACACACTTGATTCTCTTTCGGAGACATAGCAATCCATAGGTTTTAAGATACTTACTAGTCAGGTACATACTTAGCCGTTTAATATGGGTTGTTGAGTCCATCTCGTTGAGCAAGGAGTAGCTCTAGTCTATTCCATATTTGGCTTAAGGAACTTTATCTGTGCTCATTTCAATCTCTGGTTTTATGCAGCACCCCAACTCACCTTTTCCCTTAAGCAAGCATAAGCTGGTTTTCTAAATTTGAGACCCTGTTCTGTTTTGGAATTCAGTTCCTGTGTAGCCAAGTTTACATTCCGTGTATTAATGATATCTTATGATGTTTCTTTTTCTGTGTGACTTATTTCAGTTAGAATCATCATACCTGAATCCACTCATTATGCTGCTCTGGGCCTGATGACATAGATTTCATTGCTGAGTGATATTGCATTGTATGTAAGTACCACAACTTCTTTATCCATTTTTCGCTTTCTGCGCTATTGAACTTGTACCGTAAACGAGGTTCTTGTAAACAGAGCCGTCCCAAAATTTGGGGTGGCTGTGTCTTTTTGATTTTAATTTCCCTAAGCTATAGCACCATAAGTGGAAATGCCCTAGGCTCTGTTGCTTTGTTTTTTAAATGTTTCAGGAATCAGCATACACTTCTCCCGTTTGGCTTTTGGGAATGTACATCCCGCCCATCAGCATAACAAGGCTCCCAGTTCTCCATGGCCTGTCCTGCCTTTCTGGATTTTACACTTTTTTCAGATGGCCCTTTTGACCGGGGGGAAGTGAGACTTCATTGTAGTGCAGATTTCTTTTGCAAGCTTGCTTGGTTGGCCAAAAACGGCGTATGCGTTTTTTCCTGAATATATTCAGGAAAAAACGCATACGCCCTTTTTGGCCAAGTGCATCATTGTCGACGTTATGCTTCTTTTCCTATGCTTTAAATGCAATTCCAGTCTACCTCCTGAAATCGGTTTCCTGCAATTCTGCCCCGCTTTCAAGTCCTCTTTGCAGCCTTACTTCAGTATATTTTTGGATGATAGCTGTCATTTATAACTCTGCAGGTTTGTGAATTACAGTGCCCCTGAGCTCCTTTCTTCAACTCGTTTTCTTGTGAGCTGGCCGCAACACCGCAGGATAGCTTCAGGCCCTAATCTGGTTCTGGCACGTCATGCTGAGCTTTTGGTTAACTCCTCTTCCTGGTGGGAAATGAGAGTTAAATTTGCCCGTCCGGACACCTCCAGCTAGTCTCTCATTGGTCCTCCCTATTCTTGTTCATTTTCCGCAGAAATGGCAAACTGGGCCAAACAGGAGGTTAAAGGCACTGACTCTCCAAGTCGGGAGAGTGTTAGTAAAGCGTCTGGAATGTTGCACCCGAGTACCAGGGGACGAGAACTGAGACATATTGGAACACGTCTCCCGATCACACGGTTGATCATACTCTGGGTTCCACATGCATGTTTTAGCTGAAGGAAGAATCCCTTAAACCTGGAGAGTTGAGACCCGTGGAATGGGTACCATGCAATATGACTTCAAAGGGTCTTCATTTGCTCACCGAACCACTCCAATCCTATCACTGCTGCGTTTATGCCCCTGTACACACGCTTGATTCTCTTTCGGAGACATAGCAATCCATAGGTTTTAAGATAATTACTAGTCAGGTACATTCTTAGGCGTTTAATATGGGGTGTTGAGTTCATTTCACTGAGCAAGGAGTAGCTCTTGGCTATTCCATATTTGGCTTAAAGAACTTCATCTGTGCTCATTTTAATCTCTGGTTTATGCAGCACCCTAACTGACCTTTCCCCTTAAGCAAGCATAAGTTGGTTTTCTAAATTTGAGACCGTATTCTTTTTTGTAATTCAGTTCCTGTGTAGCAAGTTTACATTCCATGTATTAGTGATATCTTATGATGTTTCTTTTTTTGTGTGACTTATTTCAGTTAGTATCGTCATAACTGAATCCACTCATTATGCTGCTATGGGTCTGATGACATAGATTTCATTGCTGAGTGATATTGCGTTGTACGTAAGTACCACAACTTCTTTATCCATTTTTCACTTTTTGCGATATTGAACTTGTACCGTAAACGAGGTTCTTGTAAACAGAACCATCCCAAACTTTGGGGTGGCTGTGTCTTTTTGATTTTAATTTCCCTAAGCTATAGGACCATAAGTGGAAGTGCCCTAGGCTCTGTTGCTTTGTTTTTTAGATGTTTCAGGAAACACCATACACTTCTCCCGAGTGGCTGTTGGCAGTATACATCCCGCCCATCAGCATAACAAGGCTCCCAGTTCTCCATGGCCTGTCCTGCCTTTCTGGATTTTACACTTTTTTCAGATGGCCCTTTTGACCCGGGGGAAGTGAGACTTCATTGTAGTGCAGATTTACATTGCAAGCTTGCTTGGTTGGCCAAAAAGGGCTTATGCGTTTTTTCCTGAATATATTCAGGAAAAAACGCATAAGCCCTTTTTGGCCAAGTGCATCATTTTGGACGTTCTGCCTCTTTTCCTATGCTTTAAATGCAATTCCAGTCTACCTCGTGAAATCGGTTTCCTGCAATTCTGCCCTGCTATCAAGTCCTCTTGGCAGCCTTACTTCAGTATATTTTTGGACGATAGCTGTCATTTATAACTCTGCAGGTTTGTGAATTACAGTGCCCCTGAGCTCCTTTCTTGAACTCACTTTCTTGTGAGCTGGCCGCAACACCGCAGGATTGCTTCAGGCCCTAATCTGGTTGTGGCACGGCACGCTGAGCTTTGCTTAATTCCTCTTCCTGTTGGGAAATGAGAGTTAAATTTGCCCGTCCAGACATCTCCAGCTAGTCTCTCATTGGTTCTCCCTATTCCTGTTCATCTTCCGCAGAAATTGCAAACTGGGCCAAACAGGAGGTTAAAGGCACTGACTCTCCAAGTCGGGAGAGTGTTAGTAAAGCGTCTGGAATGTTGCACCCGAGTACCAGGGGTCGAGAACTGAGACATATTTGAACACGTCTCCTGATCACACGGTTGATCATACTCTGGGTTCCACATGCATGATTTAGCTGAAGGAAGAATCCCTTAAACCTGGAGAGTTGAGACCCGTGGAATGGGTACCATGCAATATGACTTCAAAGGGTCTTCATTTGCTCACCGAATCTCTCCAATCCTATCACTGCTGCGTTTATGCCCCTGTACACACGCTTGATTCTCTTTTGGAGACATAGCAATCCATAGGTTTTAAGATACTTACTAGTCAGGTACATTCTTAGGCGTTTAAGATGTGGTGTTGTGTCCATTTCGTTGAGCAAGGTGTAGCTCTTGTGTATTACATATTTGGCTTAAGGAACTTTATCTGTCCTCATTTCAATCTCTGGTTTTATGCAGCACCCCAACTCAACTTTCCCTTTAAGCAAGCATAAGTTGGTTTTCTAAATTTGAGACCCTGTTCTCTTTTGTAATCCAGTTCCTGTGTAGCCAAGTTTACATTCCGTGTATTAGTGATATCTTATGATGTTTCTTTTTCTGTGTGACTTATTTCAGTTAGAATCATCATACCTGAACCCACTCATTTTCTGCTACAGGATTGTTGACATAGATTTCATTGCTGAGTGATATTGCATTGTACGTACCACAAATTCTTTATCCATTTTTCACTTTCTGCGATATTGAACATGTACCATATACGAGGTTCTTGTAAACAGAGCCGTCCCAAATTTTGGGTGGCTGTGTCTTTTTGATTTTAATTTCCCTAAACTATAGGACCATAAGTGGAAGTGCCCTAGGCTCTGTTGCTTTGTTTTTTAGATGTTTCAGGAAACACCATACACTTCTCCCGAGTGGCTGTTGGCAATTTTTATTCCGCCCATAAGCATAACAAGGCTCCCAGTTCTCCATGGCCTGTCCTGCCTTTCTGGATTTTACACTTTTTTCAGATGGCCCTTTTGACCAGGGGGAAGTGAGACTTCATTGTAGTGCAGATATCCTTTGCAATCTTGCTTGGTTGGCCAAAAAGGCCGTATGCGTTTTTTTCTGTATATATTCAGGAAAAAACGCATACGCCCTTTTTGGCCAAGTGCATCATTGTCGACGTTCTGCCTCTTTTCCTATGCTTTAAATGCAATTCCAGTCTACCTCCTGAAATCGGTTTCCTGCAATTCTGCCCCAATTTCAAGTCCTCTTGGCAGCCTTACTTCAGTATATTTTTGGACGATAGCTGTTATTTATAACTCTGCAGGTTTGTGAATTACAGTGCCCCTGAGCTCCTTTCTTCAACTCGCTTTCTTGTGAGCTGGCCGCAACACCGCAAGATTGCTTCAGGCCCTAATCTGGTTCCGGCATGGCAAGCTGATCCTTTTGTTAATTCCTCTTCCTGGTAGGAAATGAGAGTTAAATTTGCCCGTCCAGACACCTCCAGCTAGTCTCTCATTGGTTCTCCCTATTCCTGTACATCTTCCGCGGAATTTGCAAACTGGGTCTAACAGGATGTTCAAGCACTGACTCTCCAAGTCGGGAGAGTGTTAGTAAAGCGTCTGGAATGTTGCACCCGAGTACTAGGGGATGAGAACTGAGACATATTTGAACATGACTCCCGATCACACGGTTGATCATACTCTGGGATCCACATGCATGTTTTAGCTGAAGGAAGAATCCCTTAAACCTTGAGAGTTGAGACCCGTGGAATGGGTACCATGCAATATGACTTCAAAGGGTCTTCATTTGCTCACCAAACCTCTCCAATCCTATCACTGCTGCGTTTATGCCCCTGTACTCACGCTTGATTCTCTTTCACAGACATAGCAATCCATAGGTTTTAAGATACTTACTAGTCAGGTACATTCTTAGGCGTTTAATATGGGGTGTTGAGTCCATTTCGTTGAACAAGGAGTAGCTCTTGTCTATTACATATTTGGCTTAAGGAACTTTATCTGTGCTCATTTCAATCTCTGGTTTTATGCAGCACCCCAACTCACCTTTCCCCTTAAGCAAGCATAAGTTGGTTTTCTAAATCTGAGACCCTGTTCTGTTTTGTAATTCAGTTCCTGTGTAGCCAAGTTTACATTCCATGTATTAGTGATATCTTATGATGTTTCTTTTTCTGTGTGACTTATTTCAGTTAGAATCATCATACCTGAATCCACTCATTATGCTGCTACGGGGCTGATGACATAGATTTCATTGCTGAGTGATATTGCATTGTACGTAAGTACCACAACTTCTTTATCCATTTTTCACTTTCTGCGATATTGAACCTGTCCCATAATAGAGTTTCTTGTAAACAGAGCCGTCCCAAACTTTGGGGTGGCTGTGTCTTTTTGAATTTAATTTCCCTAAGCTATAGGACCATAAGTGGAAGTGCCCTAGGCTCTGTTGCTTTGTTTTTTAGATGTTTCAGGAAACACCATACACTTCTCCAGAGTGGCTGTTGGCAATATACATCCGGCCCATCAGCATAACAAGGTTCCCAGTTCTCCATGGCCTGTCCTGCCTTTCTGGATTTTATACTTTTTCCAGATGGCCCTTTTGACCGGGGGGAAGTGAGACTTCATTGTAGTGCAGATTTCCTTTGCAAGCTTTGTTGGTTGGCCAAAAATTGCGTATGCGTTTTTTCCTAAATATATTCAGGAAAAAACGCATACGCCCTTTTTGGCCAAGTGCATCATTGTCGATGTTTTTCCTCTTTTCCTATGCTTTAAATGCAATTCTAGTGTACCTCCTGAAATTGGTTTCCTGCAATTCTGCCCCGCTGTCAAGTCCTCTTGGCAGCCTTACTTCAGTATATTTTTGGACGATAGCTGTCATGTATAACTCTGCAGGTTTGTGAATTACAGTGCCCCTGAGTTCCTTTCTTCAACTCGCTTTCTTGTGAGATGGCCGCAACACCGCAGGATTGCTTCAGGCCCTAATCTGGTTCCGGCTCGGCACGCTGAGCCTTTGGTTAATTCCTCTTCCTGGTGGGAAATGAGAGTTAAATTTGCCCGTCCCGACACCTCCAGCTAGTCTCTCATTGGTTCTCCCTATTCCTGTTCATCTTCCGCAGAAATTGCAAACTGGGCCAAACAGGAGGTTAAAGGCACTGACTCTCCAAGTCGGGATAGTTTTAGTAAAGCGTCTGGAATATTGCACCCGAGTACCAGGGGACGAGAACTGAGACATATTGGAACATGTCTCCCGATCACACGGTTGATCATACTCTGGGTTCCACATGCATGTTTTAGCTGAAGGAAGAATCCCTTAAACCTGGAGAGTTGAGACCCGTGGAATGGGTACCATGCAATATGACTTCAAAGGGTCTTCATTTGCTCACCGAACCTCTCCAATCCTATCACTGCTGCATTTATTCCCCTGTTCACACGCTTGATTCTCTTTCGGAGACATAGCGATGCATAGCTTTTAAGATACTTACTAGTAAGGTACATTCTTAGGCGTTTAATATGGGGTGTTGAGTCCATTTCGTTGAGCAAGGAGTAGCTCTGGTCTATTACATATTTGGCTTCAGGAACTTTATCTGTGCTCATTTCAATCTCTGGTTTTATGCAGCACCCCAACTCACCTTTCCCCTTAAGCAAGCATAAGTTGGTTTTCTAAATTTGACACCCTGTTCTGTTATGTAATCCAGTTCCTCTGTAGCCAAGTTTACATTCCATGTATTAGTGATATCTTATGATGTTTCTTTTTCTGTGTGACTTATTTCAGTTAGAATCATCATACCTGAATCCACTCATTATGCTGCTACGGGCCTGATGACATAGATTTCATTGCTGAGTGATATTGCATTGTACGTAAGTACCACAACTTCTTTATCCATTTTTCACTTTCTGCGATATTGAACTAGTCCCGTAAACGAGTTTCTTCTAAACAGAGCCGTCCCAAACTTTGGGGTGGCTGTGTCTTTTTGATTTTAATTTCCCTAAGCTATAGGGCCATAAGTGGGAGTGCACTAGACTCTGTTGCTTTGTTTTTTAGATGTTTCAGGAAACACCATACACTTCTCCCGAGTGGCTGTTGGCAATTTACATCCCGCCCATCAGCATAACAAGGCTCCCTGTTCTCCATGGCCTGGCCTGCCTTTCTGGATTTTACACTTTTTACAGATGGCCCTTTTGACCGGGGGGAAGTGAGACTTCACTGTAGTGCAGATATCTTTGCAAGCTTGCTTGGTTGGCCAAAAAGGGCATATGCGTTTTTTCCTGAATATATTCAGGAAAAAACGCATACGCCCTTTTTGGCCAAGTGCATCATTGTCGACGTTCTGCCTCTTTTCCTATGCTTTAAATGCAATTCCAGTCTACCTCCTGAAATCGGTTTCCTGCAATTCTGCCCCGCTTTCAAGTCCTCTTGGCAGCCTTACTTCAGTATATTTTTGGACGATAGCTGTCATTTATAACTCTGCAGGTTTGTGAATTACAGTGCCCCTGAGCTCCTTTCTTCAACTCGCTTTCTTGTGAGCTGGCCGCAACACCGCAGGATTGCTTCAGGCCCTAATCTGGTTCCGGCACGGCACGCTGAGCCTTTGGTTAATTCCTCTTCCTGGTGGGAAATGAGAGTTAAATTTGCCCGTCCAGACACCTCCAGCTAGTCTCTCATTGGTTCTCCCTATTCCTGTTCATCTTCCGCAGAAATTGCAAACTGGGCCAAACAGGAGGTTAAAGGCACTGACTCTCCAAGTCGGGAGAGTGTTAGTAAAGCGTCTGGAATGTTGCACCCGAGTACCAGGGGACGAGAACTGAGACATATTGGAACACGTCTCCCAATCACACGGTTGATCATACTCTGGGTTCCACATGCATGATTTAGCTGAAGGAAGAATCCCTTAAAACTGGAGAGTTGAGACCCGTGGAATGGTTACCATGCAATATGACTTCAAAGGGTCTTCATTTGCTCACCGAACCTCTCCAATGCTATCACTGCCGCGTTTATGCCCCTTTACACACGCTTGATTCTCTTTCGGAGACATAGTGATCCATAGGTTTTAAGATACTTACTAGTCAGGTACATTCTTAGGCGTTTAATATGGGGTGTTGAGTCCATTTCGTTGAGCAAGGAGTAGCTCTTGTCTATTACATATTTGGCTTAAGGAACTTTATTTGTGCTCATTTCAATCTCTGGTTTTATGCAGCACCCCAACTCACCTTTCCCCTTAAGCAAGCATAAGTTGGTTTTCTGAATTTGAGACCCTGTTCTGTTTTGTAATTCATTTCCTGTGTAGCCAAGTTTACATTCCGTGTATTAGTGATATCTTATGATGTTTCTTTTTCTGTGTGACTTATTTCAGTTAGAATCATCATACCTGAATCCACTCATTATGCTGCTATGGGCCTGATGACATAGATTTCATTGCTGAGTGATATTGCATTGTACGTAAGTACCACAACTTCTTTATCCATTTTTCACTTTCTGTGATATTGAACTTGTCCCGTAAACGAGTTTCATGTAAACAGAGCCGTCCCAAACTTTGGGGTGGCTGTGTCTTTTTGATTTTAATTTCCCTAAGCTATAGGGCCATAAGTGGAAGTGCCCTAGGCTCTGTTGCTTTGTTTTTTAGATGTTTCAGGAAACACCATACACTTCTCCCGAGTGGCTGTTGGCAATATACATCCCGCCCATCAGCAAAACAAGGCTCCCAGTTCTCCATGGCCTGTCCTGCCTTTCTGGATTTTACACTTTTTTCAGTTGGCCCTTTTGACCGGGGGGAAGTGAGACTTCATTGTAGTGCAGATTTCCTTTGCAAGCTTGCTTGGTTGGCCAAAAAGTGCGTATGCGTTTTTTCCTGAATATATTCAGGAAAAAACGCATACGCCCTTTTTGGCCAAGTGCATCATTGTCGACGTTTTGCCTCTTTTCCTATGCTTTAAATGCAATTCCAGTGTACCTCCTGAAATTGGTTTCCTGCAGTTCTGCCCCGCTTTCAAGTCCTCTTGGCAGCCTTACTTCAGTATATTTTTGGACGATAGCTGTCATTTATAACTCTGCAGGTTTGTGAATTACAGTGCCCCTGAGCTCCTCTCTTCAACTCGCTTTCTTGTGAGCTGGCCGCAACACTGCAGGATTGCTTCAGGCCCTAATCTGGTTCCGGCACGGCACGCTGAGCCTTTGGTTAATTCCTCTTCCTGGTGGGAAATGAGAGTTAAATTTGCCCGTCCAGACACCTCCAGCTAGTCTCTCATTGGTTCTCCCTATTCCTGTTCATCTTCCGCAGAAATTGCAAACTGGGCCAAACAGGAGGTTAAAGGCACTGACTCTCCAAGTCGGGAGAGTGTTAGTAAAGCGTCTGGAATGTTGCACCCGAGTACCAGGGGACGAGAACTGAGACATATTGGAACACGTCTCCCGATCACACGGTTGATCATACTCTGGGTTCCACATGCATATTTTAGCTGAAGGAAGAATCCCTTAAACCTGGAGAGTTGAGACCCGTGGAATGGGTACCATGCAATATGACTTCAAAGGGTCTTCATTTGCTCACCGAACCTCTCCAATCCTATCACTGCTGCATTTATGCCCCTGTACACATGCTTGATTCTCTTTCGGAGACATAGTGATCCATAGGTTTTAAGATACTAACTAGTCAGTTACATTCTTAGGCGTTTAATATGGGGTGTTGAGTCCATTTCGTTGAGCAAGGAGTAGCTCTTGTCTATTCCATATTTGGCTTAAGGAACTTTATCTGTGCTCATTTCAATCTCTGGTTTTATGCAGCACCCCAACTCACCTTTCCCCTTAAGCAAGCATAAGTTGGTTTTCTAAATTTCAGACCCTGTTCTGTTTTTTAATCCAGTTCCTGTGTAGCCAAGTTTACATTCCGTGTATTAGTGATATCTTATGATGTTTCTTTTTCTGTGTGACTTATTTCAGTTAGAATCATCATACCTGAATCCACTCATTATGCTGCTACGGGCCTGATGACATAGATTTCATTGCTGAGTGATATTGCATTGTACGTAAGTACCACAACTTCTTTATCCATTTTTCACTTTCTGTGATATTGAACTTGTCCCGTAAACGAGTTTCTTGTAAACAGAGCCGTCCCAAACTTTGGGGTGGCTGTGTCTTTTTGATTTTAATTTCCCTAAGCTATAGGGCCATAAGTGGAAGTGCCCTAGGCTCTGTTGCTTTGTTTTTTAGATGTTTCAGGAAACACCATACACTTCTCACGAGTGGCTGTTGGCAATATACATCCCGCCCATCAGCAAAACAATGCTCCCAGTTCTCCATGGCCTGTCCTGCCTTTCTGGATTTTACACTTTTTTCAGTTTGCCCTTTTGACCGGGGGGAAGTGAGACTTCATTGTAGTGCAGATTTCCTTTGCAAGCTTGCTTGGATGGCCAAAAAGTGCGTATGCGTTTTTTCCTGAATATATTCAGGAAAAAACGCATACGCCCTTTTTGGCCAAGTGCATCATTGTCGACGTTTTGCCTCTTTTCCTATGCTTTAAATGCAATTCCAGTGTACCTCCTGAAATTGGTTTCCTGCAGTTCTGCCCCGCTTTCAAGTCCTCTTGGCAGCCTTACTTCAGTATATTTTTGGACGATAGCTGTCATTTATAACTCTGCAGGTTTGTGAATTACAGTGCCCCTGAGCTCCTCTCTTCAACTCGCTTTCTTGTGAGCTGGCTGCAACACCGCAGGATTGCTTCAGGCCCTAATCTTGTTCCGGCACGGCATGCTGAGCCTTTGGTTAATTCCTCTTCCTGGTGGGAAATGAGAGTTAAATTTGCCCGTCCCGACACCTCCAGCTAGTCTCTCATTGGTTCTCCCTATTCCTGTTCATCTTCCGCAGAAATTGCAAACTGGGCCAAACAGGAGGTTAAAGGCACTGACTCTCCAAGTCGGGAGAGTGTTAGTAAAGCGTCTGGAATGTTGCACCCGAGTACCAGGGGACGAGAACTGAGACATATTGGAACACGTCTCCCGATCACACGGTTGATCATACTCTGGGTTCCACATGCATGATTTAGCTGAAGGAAGAATCCCTTAAACCTGGAGAGTTGAGACCCGTGGAATGGGTACCATGCAATATGACTTCAAAGGGTCTTCATTTGCTCACCGAACCTCTCCAATGCTATCACTGCTGCGTTTATGCCCCTGTACACACGCTTGATTCTCTTTCGGAGACATAGTGATCCATCGGTTTTAAGATACTTACTAGTCAGGTACATTCTTAGGCGTTTAATATGGGGTGTTGAGTCCATTTCGTTGAGCAAGGAGTAGCTCTTGTCTATTACATATTTGGCTTAAGGAACTTTATCTGTGCTCATTTCAATCTCTGGTTTTATGCAGCACCCCAACTCACCTTTCCCCTTAAGCAAGCATAAGTTGGTTTTCTAAATTTGAGACCCTGTTCTGTTTTTTAATCCAGTTCCTGTGTAGCCAAGTTTACATTCCGTGTATTAGTGATATCTTATGATGTTTCTTTTTCTGTGTGACTTATTTCAGTTAGAATCATCATACCTGAATCCACTCATTATGCTGCTACGGGCCTGATGACATAGATGTCATTGTTGAGTGATATTGCATTGTACGTAAGTACCACAACTTCTTTATCCATTTTTCACTTTCTGTGATATTGAACTTGTCCCATAAACGAGTTTCTTGTAAACAGAGCCGTCCCAAACTTTGGGGTGGCTGTGTCTTTTTGATTTTAATTTCCCTAAGCTATAGGGCCATAAGTGGAAGTGCCCTAGGCTCTGTTGCTTTGTTTTTTAGATGTTTCAGGAAACACCATACACTTCTCCCGAGTGGCTGTTGGCAATATACATCCCGCCCATCAGCAAAACAAGGCTCCCAGTTCTCCATGGCCTGTCCTGCCTTTCTGGATTTTACACTTTTTTCAGTTGGCCCTTTTGACCGGGGGGAAGTGAGACTTCATTGTAGTGCAGATTTCCTTTGCAAGCTTGCTTGGTTGGCCAAAAAGTGCGTATGCGTTTTTTCCTGAATATATTCAGGAAAAAACGCATACGCCCTTTTTGTCCAAGTGCATCATTGTCGACGTTTTGCCTCTTTTCCTATGCTTTAAATGCAATTCCAGTGTACCTCCTGAAATTGGTTTCCTGCAGTTCTGCCCCGCTTTCAAGTCCTCTTGGCAGCCTTACTTCAGTATATTTTTGGACGATAGCTGTCATTTATAACTCTGCAGGTTTGTGAATTACAGTGCCCCTGAGCTCCTCTCTTCAACTCGCTTTCTTGTGAGCTGGCCGCAACACCGCAGCATAGCTTCAGGCCCTAATCTGGTTCCGGCACGGCATGCTGAGCCTTTGGTTAATTCCTCTTCCTGGTGGGAAGTGAGAGTTAAATTTGCCCGTCCAGACACCTCCAGCTAGTCTCTCATTGGTTCTCCCTATTCCTGTTCATCTTCCGCAGAAATTGCAAACTGGGCCAAACAGGAGGTTAAAGGCACTGACTCTCCAAGTCGGGAGAGTGTTAGTAAAGCGTCTGGAATGTTGCACCCGAGTACCAGGGGACGAGAACTGAGACATATTGGAACACGTCTCCCGATCACACGGTTGATCATACTCTGGGTTCCACATGCATGATTTAGCTGAAGGAAGAATCCCTTAAACCTGGAGAGTTGAGACCCGTGGAATGGGTACCATGCAATATGACTTCAAAGGGTCTTCATTTGCTCACCGAACCTCTCCAATCCTATCACTGCTGCGTTTATGCCCCTGTACACACGCTTGATTCTCTTTCGGAGACATAGTGATCCATCGGTTTTAAGATACTTACTAGTCAGGTACATTCTTAGGCGTTTAATATGGGGTGTTGAGTCCATTTCGTTGAGCAATGAGTAGCTCTTGTCTATTCCATATTTGGCTTAAGGAACTTTATCTGTGCTCATTTCAATCTCTGGTTTTATGCAGCACCCCAACTCACCTTTCCCCTTAAGCAAGCATAAGTTGGTTTTCTAAATTTGAGACCCTGTTCTGTTTTTTAATCCAGTTCCTGTGTAGCCAAGTTTACATTCCGTGTATTAGTGATATCTTATGATGTTTCTTTTTCTGTGTGACTTATTTCAGTTAGAATCATCATACCTGAATCCACTCATTATGCTGCTACGGGCCTGATGACATAGATGTCATTGCTGAGTGATATTGCATTGTACGTAAGTACCACAACTTCTTTATCCATTTTTCACTTTCTGTGATATTGAACTTGTCCCGTAAACGAGTTTCTTGTAAACAGAGCCGTCCCAAACTTTGGGGTGGCTGTGTCTTTTTGATTTTAATTTCCCTAAGCTATAGGGCCATAAGTGGAAGTGCCCTAGGCTCTGTTGCTTTGTTTTTTAGATGTTTCAGGAAACACCATACACTTCTCCCGAGTGGCTGTTGGCAATATACATCCCGCCCATCAGCAAAACAAGGCTCCCAGTTCTCCATGGCCTGTCCTGCCTTTCTGGATTTTACACTTTTTTCAGTTGGCCCTTTTGACCGGGGGGAAGTGAGACTTCATTGTAGTGCAGATTTCCTTTGCAAGCTTGCTTGGTTGGCCAAAAAGTGCGTATGCGTTTTTTCCTGAATATATTCAGGAAAAAACGCATACGCCCTTTTTGTCCAAGTGCATCATTGTCGACGTTTTGCCTCTTTTCCTATGCTTTAAATGCAATTCCAGTGTACCTCCTGAAATTGGTTTCCTGCAGTTCTGCCCCGCTTTCAAGTCCTCTTGGCAGCCTTACTTCAGTATATTTTTGGACGATAGCTGTCATTTATAACTCTGCAGGTTTGTGAATTACAGTGCCCCTGAGCTCCTCTCTTCAACTCGCTTTCTTGTGAGCTGGCCGCAACACCGCAGCATAGCTTCAGGCCCTAATCTGGTTCCGGCACGGCATGCTGAGCCTTTGGTTAATTCCTCTTCCTGGTGGGAAGTGAGAGTTAAATTTGCCCGTCCAGACACCTCCAGCTAGTCTCTCATTGGTTCTCCCTATTCCTGTTCATCTTCCGCAGAAATTGCAAACTGGGCCAAACAGGAGGTTAAAGGCACTGACTCTCCAAGTCGGGAGAGTGTTAGTAAAGCGTCTGGAATGTTGCACCCGAGTACCAGGGGACGAGAACTGAGACATATTGGAACACGTCTCCCGATCACACGGTTGATCATACTCTGGGTTCCACATGCATGATTTAGCTGAAGGAAGAATCCCTTAAACCTGGAGAGTTGAGACCCGTGGAATGGGTACCATGCAATATGACTTCAAAGGGTCTTCATTTGCTCACCGAACCTCTCCAATCCTATCACTGCTGCGTTTATGCCCCTGTACACACGCTTGATGCTCTTTCAGAGACATAGCGATCCATAGGTTTTAAGATACTTACTAGTCAGGTACATTCTTAGGCGTTTAATATGGGGTGTTGAGTCCATTTCGTTGAGCAAGGAGTAGCTCTTGTCTATTATATATTTGGCTTAAGGAACTTTATCTGTGCTCATTTCAATCTCTGGTTTTATGCAGCACCCCAACTCACCTTTCCCCTTAAGCAAGCATAAGTTGTTTTTCTAAATTTGAGACCCTGTTCTCTTTTGTAATCCAGTTCCTGTGTAGCCAAGTTTACATTCCGTGTATTAGTGATATCTTATGATGTTTCTTTTTCTGTGTGACTTATTTCAGTTAGAATCATCATACCTGAATCCACTCATTATGCTGCTACGGGCCTGATGACATAGATTTCATTGCTGAGTGATATTGCATTGTACGTAAGTACCACAACTTCTTTATCCATTTTTCACTTTCTGCGATATTGAACTAGTCCCGTAAACGAGTTTCTTCTAAACAGAGCCGTCCCAAACTTCGGGGTGGCTGTGTCTTTTTGATTTTAATTTCCCTACGGTATAGGGCCATATGTGGAAGTGCCCTAGACTCTGTTGCTTTGTTTTTTAGATGTTTCAGGAAACACCATACACTTCTCTCGAGTGGCTGTTGGCAGTTTACATCCCGCCCATCAGCATAACAAGGCTCCCAGTTCTCCATGGCCTGTCCTGCCTTTCTGGATTTTACACTTTTTTCAGATGGCCCTTTTGACCGGGGGGAAGTGAGACTTCACTGTAGTGCAGATATCCTTTGCAAGATTGCTTGGTTGGGCAAAAAGGGCATATGCGTTTTTTCCTGAATATATTCAGGAAAAAACGCATATGCCCTTTTTGGCCAAGTGCATCATTGTCGACGTTTTGCCTCTTTTCCTACGCTTTAAATGCAATTCCAGTCTACCTCCTGAAATCGGTTTCCTGCAATTCTGCCCCGCTTTCAAGTCCTCTTGGCAGCCTTACTTCAGTATATTTTTGGATGATAGCTGTCATTTATAACTCTGCAGGTTTGTGAATTACAGTGCCCCTGAGCTCCTCTCTTCAACTCGCTTTCTTGTGAGCTGGCAGCAACACCGCAGGATTGCTTCAGGCCCTAATCTGGTTCTGGCACGGCACGCTGAGCCTTTGGTTAATTCCTCTTCCTGGTGGGAAATGAGAGTTAAATTTGCCCGTCCAGACACCTCCAGCTAGTCTCTCATTGGTTCTCCCTATTCCTGTTCATCTTCCGCAGAAATTGCAAACTGGGCCAAACAGGAGGTTAAAGGCACTGACTCTCCAAGTAGGGAGAGTGTTAGTAAAGCGTCTGGAATGTTGCACCCGAATACCAGGGGACGAGAACTGAGACATATTGGAACACGTCTCCCGATCACACGGTTCATCATACTCTGGGTTCCACATGCATGCTTTAGCTGAAGGAAGAATCCCTTAAACGTGGAGAGTTGAGACCCGTGGAATGGGTACCATGCAATATGACTTCAAAGGGTCTTCATTTGCTCACCGAACCTCTCCAATCCTATCACTGCTGCGTTTATGCCCCTGTACACAGGCTTGATTCTCTTTTGGAGACATAGCAATCCATAGGTTTTAAGATACTTTCTAGTCAGCTACATTCTTAGGCGTTTAATATGGAGTGTTGAGTCCATTTCGTTGAGCAAGGAGTAGCTCTTGTCTATTACATATTTGGCTTAAGGAACTTTATCTGTGCTCATTTCAATCTCTGGTTTTATGCAGCACCCCAACTCACCTTTCCCCTTAAGCAAGCATAAGTTGGTTTTCTAAATTTGAGACCCTGTTCTCTTTTGTAATCCAGTTCCTGTGTAGCCAAGTTTACATTCCGTGTATTAGTGATATCTTATGATGTTTCTTTTTCTGTGTGACTTATTTCAGATAGAATCATCATACCTGAATCCACTCATTATGCTGCTACAGGCCTGATGACATAGATTTCATTGCTGAGTGATAGTGCATTGTACGTAAGTACCACAACTGCTTTATGCATTTTTCACTTTCTGTGATATTGAACTTGTCCGGTAAACGAGTTTCTTGTAAACAGAGCCGTCCCAAACTTAGGGGTGGCTGTGTCTTTTTGATTTTAATTTCCCTAAGCTATAGGACCATATGTGGAAGTGCCCTAGGCTCTGTTGCTTTGTTTTTTAGATGTTTCAGGAAACACCATACACTTCTCCCGAGTGGCTGTTGGCAATTTACATCCCACCCATCAGCATAACAAGGCTCCCAGTTCTCCATGGCCTGTCCTGCCTTTCTGGATTTTACACTTTTTTCAGTTGGCCCTTTTGACCGGGGGGAAGTGAGACTTCATTGTAGTGCAGATTTCCTTTGCAAGCTTGCTTGGTTGGCCAAAAAGTGCGTATGCGTTTTTTCCTGAATATATTCAGGAAAAAACGCATACGCCCTTTTTGGCCAAGTGCATCATTGTCCACGTTTTGCCTCTTTTCCTATGCTTTAAATGCAATTCCAGTCTACCTCCTGAAATTGGTTTCCTGCAGTTCTGCCCCGCTTTCAAGTCCTCTTGGCAGCCTTACTTCAGTATATTTTTGGACGATAGCTGTCATTTATAACTCTGCAGGTTTGTGAATTACAGTGCCCCTGAGCTCCTTTCTTCAACTCACTTTCTTGTGAGCTGGCCGCAACACCGCAGGATTGCTTCAGGCCCTAATCTGGTTCCGGCACGGCACGCTGAGCCTTTGGTTAATTCCTCTTCCTGGTGGGAAATGAGAGTTAAATTTGCCCGTCCAGACACCTCCAGCTAGTCTCTCATTGGTTCTCCCTATTCCTGTTCATCTTGCGCAGAAATTGCAAACTGGGCCAAACAGGAGGTTAAAGGCACTGACTCTCCAAGTCGGGAGAGTGTTAGTAAAGCGTCTGCAATGTTGCACCCGAGTACCAGGGGACGAGAACTGAGACATATTGGAACACGTCTCCCGATCACACGGTTGATCATACTCTGGGTTCCACATGCATGATTTAGCTGAAGGAAGAATCCCTTAAACCTGGAGAGTTGAGACCCGTGGAATGGGTACCATGCAATATGACTTCAAAGGGTCTTCATTTGCTCACCGAACCTCTCCAATCCTATCACTGCTGCATTTATGCCCCTGTACACACGCTTGATGCTCTTTCGGAGACATAGCGATCCATAGGTTTTAAGATACTTACTAGTCAGGTACATTCTTAGGCGTTTAATATGGGGTGTTGAGTCCATTTTGTTGAGCAAGGAGTATTTCTTGTCTATTATATATTTGGCTTAAGGAACTTTATCTGTGCTCTTTTCAATCTCTGGTTTTATGCAGCACCCCAACTCACCTTTCCCCTTAAGCAAGCATAAGTTGGTTTTCTAAATTTGAGACCCTGTTCTCTTTTGTAATCCAGTTCCTGTGTAGCCAAGTTTACATTCCGTGTATTAGTGATATCTTATGATGTTTTTTTTTCTGTGTGACTTATTTCAGTTAGAATCGTCATACCTGAATCCACTCATTATGCTGCTACGGGCCTGTTGACATAGATTTCATTGCTGAGTGATATTGCATTTTACGTAAGTACCACAACTTCTTTAATCATTTTTCACTTTCTGCGATTTTGAACCTGTCCCGTAAAAGAGTTTCTTGTAAACAGAGCCGTCCCAAACTTTGGGGTGGCTGTGTCTTTTTGATTTTAATTTCCCTAAGCTATAGGACCATAAGTGGAAGTGCCCTAGGCTCTGTTGCTTTGTTTTTTAGATGTTTCAGGAAACACCATACACTTCTCCAGAGTGGCTGTTGGCAATTTACATCCCGCCCATCAGCATAACAAGACTCCCACTTCTCCATGGCCTGTCCTGCCTTTCTAGATTTTACACTTTTTTCAGATGGCCCTTTTGACTGGGGGGAAGTGAGACTTCATTGTAGTGCAGATTTCCTTTGCAAGCTTGCTTGGTTGTCCAAAGAGGGCGTATGCGTTTTTTCCAGAAAAAACTCATACGCCGTTTTTGGCCAAGTGCATCATTGTCGACGTTCTGCCTCTTTTCCTATGCTTTAAATTCAATTCCAGTCTACCTCCTGAAATCAGTTTCGTGCAATTCTGCCCCGCTTTCAAGTTCTCTTGGCAGCCTTACTTCAGTATATTTTTGGACGATAGCTGTCATTTATAACTCTGCAGGTTTGTGAATTACAGTGCCCCTGAGCTCCTTTCTTCAACTCGCTTTCTTGTGAGCTGGCCGCAACACCGCAGGACTGCTTCAGGCCCTAGTCTGGTTCCGGCACGGCATGCTGAGCCTTTGGTTAATTCCTCTTCCTGGTGGGAAATGAGAGTTAAATTTGCCCGTCCAGACACCTCCAGCTAGTCTCTCATTGGTCCTCCCTATTCCTGTTCATCTTCCACAGAAATTGCAAACTGGGCCAAACAGGAGTTTAAAGGCACTGACTCTCCAAGTCGGGAGAGTGTTAGTAAAGCGTCTGGAATGCTGCACCCGAGTACCAGGGGACGAGAACTGAGACATATTAGAACACGTCTCCCGATCACACGGTTGATCATACTCTGGGTTTCACATGCATGCTTTAGCTGAAGGAAGAATCCCTTAAACCTGGAGAGTTGAGACCCGTGGAATGGGTACCATGCAATATGACTTCAAAGGGTCTTCATTTGCTCACCGAAACTCTTCAATCCTATCACTGCTGCGTTTATACCCCTGTACACACGCTTGATTCTCTTTCGGAGACATAGCAATCCATAGGTTTTAAGATACTTACTAGTCAGGTACATTCTTAGGCGTTTAATATGGGGTGTTAAGTCCATTTCGTTGAGCAAGGAGTAGCTCTTGTCTATTACATATTTGGCTTCAGGAACTTTATCTGTGCTCATTTCAACCTCTGCTTTTATGCAGCACCCCAACTCACCTTTCCCCTTAGGCAAGCATATGTTGGTTTTCTAAATTTGATACCATGTTATGTTTTGTAGTCCAGTTCCTGTGTAGCCGAGTTTACATTCCGTGTATTAGTGATATCTTATGATGTTTCTTTTTCTTGTGACTTATTTCAGTTAGAATCATCATACCTGAATCCACTCATTATGCTGCTACGGGCCTAATGACATAGATTTCATTGCTGAGTGATATTGCATTGTACGTAAGTACCACAACTTCTTTATCCATTTTTCACTTTCTGCGATATTGAACTTGTCCCGTACACGAGGTTCTTGTAAACAAAACCGTCCCAAACTATGGGGTGGCTGTGTCTTTTTGATTTTAATTTCCCTAAGCTATAGGACCATAAGAGGAAGTGCCCTAGGCTCTGTTGCTTTGTTTCTTAGATGTTTCAGGAAACACCATACACTTCTCCCAAGTGTTTGTTGGCAATCTACATTCCGCCCATCATCATAACAAGGCTCCAAGTTCTCCATGGCCTGTCCTGCCTTTCTGGATTTTACACTTTTTTCAGATGGCCCTTTTGACAGGGGTGAAGTGAGACTTCATTGTAGTGCAGATTTCCTTTGCAAGCTTGCTTGGTTGGCCAAAAAGGGCGTATGCGTTTTTTCCTGAATATATTCAGGAAAAAACGCATACGCCCTTTTTGGCCAAGTGCATCATTGTGGACGTTCTGCCTCTTTTCCTATGCTTTAAATGCAATTCCAGTCTACCTCCTGAAATCGGTTTACTGCAATTCTGCACCGCTTTCAAGTTCTCTTGGAAGCCTTACTTCAGTATATTTTTGGGCGATAGCTGTCATTTATAACTCTGCAGGTTTGTGAATTACAGTGCCCCTGAGCTCCTTTCTTCAACTCGCTTTCTTGTGAGCTGGCCGCAACACCGCAGGATTGCTTCAGGCCCTAATCTGGTTCCGGCACAGCACGCTGAGCCTTTGGTTAATTCCTCTTCCTGGTGGGAAATGAGAGTTAAATTTGCCCGTCCAGACACCTCCAGCTAGTCTCACATTAGTTCTCCCTATTCCTGTTCATCTTCCGCAGAAATTGCAAACTGGGCCAAACAGGAGGTTAAAGGCACTGACTCTCCAAGTCGGGAGAGTGTTAGTTAAGCGTCTGGAATGTTGCACCCGAGTACCAGTGGACGAGAACTGAGACTAATTGGAACACATCTCCTGATCACACGGTTGATCATACTCTGGGTTACACATGCATGTTTTAGCTGAAGGAAGAATCCCTTAAACCTGGAGATTTGAGACCCGTGGAATGGGTACTATGCAATATGACTTCAAAGGGTCTTCATTTGCTCACCGAACCTCTCCAATCCTATCACTGCTGCCTTTATGCCCCTGTACACACGCTTGATTCTCTTTCAGAGACATAGTAATCCATAGGTTTTAAGATACTTACTAGTCAGGTACATTCTTAGGCTTTTAATATGGGGTGTTGAGTCCATTTCGTTGAGCAATGAGTAGCTCTTGTCTATTACATATTTGGCTTAAGGAACTTTATCTGTGCTCATTTCAATCTCTGGTTTTATGCAGAAGCCCAACTCACCTTTCCCCTTAAGCAAGCATAAGTTGGTTTTCTGAATTTGAGACCCTGTTCTGTTTTGTAATTCAGTTCCTGTGTAGCCAAGTTTACATTCCGTGTATTAGTGATATTTTATGATGTTTCTTTTTCTGTGTGACTTTTTTCAGTTAGAATCATCATACCTGAATCCACTCATTATGCTGCTATGTGCCTGATGACATAGATTTCATTGCTGAGTGATATTGCATTGTACGTAAGTCCCACAACTTCTTTATCCATTTTTCGCTTTCTGCGATATTGAAATTGTACCGTAAACGAGGTTCTTGTAAACAGAGCCGTCCCAAACTTTGGGGTGGCTGTGTCTTTTTGATTTTAATTTCCCTAAGCTATAGGACCATAAGTGGAAGTGCCCTAGGCTCTGTTGCTTTGTTTTTTAGATGTTTCAGGAAACACCATACACTTCTCCAGAGTGGCTGTTGGCAATTTACATCCTGCCCATCAGCATAACAAGGTTCCCAGTTCTCCATGGCCTGTCCTGCCTTTCTGGATTTTACACTTTTTTCAGATGTCCCTTTTGTCCGGGGGGAAGTGAGACTTCATTGTAGTGCAGATTTCCTTTGCAAGCTTGCTTGGTTGGCCAAAAAGTGCGTATGCGTTTTTTCCTGAATATATTCAGGAAAAAACGCATACGCCCTTTTTGGCCAAGTGCATCATTGTCGACGTCCTGCCTCTTTTCCTATGCTTTAAATGCAATTCCAGTCTACCTCCTGAAATCAGTTTCCTGCAATTCTGCCCCACTTTCAAGTCCTCTTGGCAGCCTTAGTTCAGTATATTTTTGGACGATAGCTGTCATTTATAACTCTGCAGGTTTGTGAATTACAGTGCCCCTGAGCTCCTTTCTTCAACTCGCTTTCTTGTGAGCTGGCCGCAACACCGCAGGATGGCTTCAGGCCCTAATCTGGTTCCGGCACAGCACGCTGAGCCTTTGGTTAATTCCTCTTCCTGGTCGGAAATGAGAGTTAAATTTGCCTGTCCAGACACCTCTAGCTAGTCTCTCATTGGTTCTCCCTATTCCTGTTCATCTTCCGCAGAAATTGCAAACTGTGCCAAACAGGAGGTTAAAGGCACCGAATCTCCAAGTCGGGATAGTGTTAGTACAGCGTCTGGAATGTTGCACCCGAGTACCAGGGGACGAAAACTGAGACATATTTGAACATGTCTCCCGATCACATGGTTGATCATACTCTGGGTTCCACATGCATGATTTAGCTGAAGGAAGAATCCCTTAAACCTGGAGAGTTGAGACCCGTGGAATAGGTACCATGCAATATGACTTCAAAGAGTCTTCATTTGCTCACCGAAACTCTCCAATCCTATCACTGCTGCGTTTATGCCCCTGTACACATGCTTGATTCTCTTTCGGAGACATAGCAATCCATAGGTTTTAAGATACTGACTAGTCAGGTACATTCTTAGGGGTTTAATAGGGGGGGTTGAGTCCATTTCGTTGAGCAAGGAGTAGCTCTTGTCTATTACATATTTGGCTTAAGGAACTTTATCTGTGCTCATTTCAATCTCTGGTTTTATGCAGCACCCCAACTCACCTTTCTCCTTAAGCAAGCATAAGTTGGTTTTCTAAATTTGAGACCCTGTTCTGTTTTGTAATCCAGTTCCTCTGTAGCCAAGTTTACATTCTGTGTATTAGTGATATCTTATGATGTTTCTGTTTCTGTGTGACTTATTTCAGTTAGAATCATCATACCTGAATCCACTCATTATGCTGCTATGTGCCTGATGACATAGATTTCATTGCTGAGTGATATTGCATTGTACGTCAGTACCACGACACCTTTATCCATTTTTCGCTTTCTGCGATATTGAACTTGTACCGTAAACGAGGTTTTTGTAAACTGAGCCGACCCAAAGTTTGGGGTGGGTGTGTCTTTTTTATTTTAATTTCCCTAAGCTATAGGACCATAAGTGGAAGTGCCCTAGGCTCTGTTGCTTTGTTTTTTAGATGTTTCAGGAAACACCATACACTTCTCCAGAGTGGCTGTTGGCAATTTACATCCTGTCCATCAGCATAACAAGGCTTCCAGTTCTCCATGGCCTGTCCTGCCTTTCTGGATTTTACACTTTTTTCAGATGGCCCTTTTGACCGGGGGGAAGTGAGACTTCATTGTAGTGCAGATTTCCATTGCAAGCTTGCTTGGTTGGCCAAAAAGGGCGTATGCGTTTTTTCCTGAATATATTCAGGAAAAAACGCATACGCCCTTTTTGGCCAAGTGCATCATTGTGGACGTTCTGCCTCTTTTCCTATGCTTTAAATGCATTTCCAGTCTACCTCCTGAAATCGGTTTCCTGCAATTCTGCCCCACTTTCAAGTCCTCTTGGCAGCCTTACTTCAGTATATTTTTGGATGATAGCTGTCATTTATAACTCTGCAGGTTTGTGAATTACAGTGCCCCTGAGCTCCTTTCTTCAACTCACTTTCTTGTGAGCTGGCCGCAACACCGCAGGATTGCTTCAGGCCCTAATCTGGTTCCGGCACGGCAAGCTGAGCCTTTGGTTAATTCCTCTTCCTGGTGGGAAATGAGAGTTAAATTTGCCCATCCAGACACCTCTAGCTAGTCTCTCATTGGTGCTCCCTATTCCTGTTCATCTTCCGCCGAAATTGCAAACTGGGGCAATCAGCAGGTTAAAGGTACTGACTCTCCAAGTCGGGAGAGTGTGAGTAAAGCGTCTGGAATATTGCACCCGAGTACCATGGGACGAGAACTAAGACATATTTCAACACGTCTCCCAATCACACGGTTGATCATACTCTGGGTTCCACATACATGTTTCAGCTGAAGGAAGAATCCCTTAAACCTGTAGAGTTGAGACCCGTGGAATGGGTACCATGCAATATGACTTCAAAGGGTCTTCATTTGCTCACCCAACCTCTCCAATCCTATCACTGCTGCGTTTATGCCCCTGCACACACGCTTGATTCTCTTTCAGAGACATAGCAATCCATCGGTTTTAAGATACTTACTAGTCAGGTACATTATTAGGCATTTAATATGGGGTGTTGAATCTATTTCGTTGAGCAAGGAGTAGCTCTTGTCTATTACATATTTGGCTTAAGGAACTTTATCTGTGCTCATTTCAATCTCTGGTTTTATGCAGCACCCCGACTCACCTTTCCCCTTAAGCAAGCATAAGTTGGTTTTCTGATATTGAGACCCTGTTCTGTTTTGTAATCCAGTTCCTGTGTAGCCAAGTTTACATTCCGTGTATTAGTGATATCTTATGATGTTTCTTTTTCTGTGTGACTTATTTCAGTTAGAATCATCATACCTGAATCCACTCATTATGCTGCTACGAGCCTGATGACATAGATTTCATTGCTGAGTGATATTGCATTGTACGTAAGTACCACAACTTCTTTATCCATTTTTCGCTTTCTGCGATATTGAACTTGTACCGTAAACGAGGTTCTTGTAAACAGAGCCATCCCAAACTTTGGGGTGGCTGTGTCTTTTTGATTTTAATTTCCCTAAGCTATAGGACCATAAGTGGAAGTGCCCTAGGCTCTGTTGCTTTGTTTTTTAGATGTTTCAGGAAACACCATACACTTCTCCCGAGTGGCTGTTGGCAATTTACATCCCGCCCATCAGCACAACAAGGCTCCCAGTTCTCCATGGCCTGTCCTGCCTTTCTGGATTTTACACTTTTTTCAGATGGCCCTTTTGACCGGGGGGAAGTGAGACTTCATTGTACTGCAAATTTCCTTTGCAAGCTTGCTTGGTTGGCCAAAAAGTGCGTATGCGTTTTTTCCTGAATATATTCAGGAAAAAACGCATACGCCTTTTGGTCAAGTGCATCATTGTGCACGTTCTGCCTCTTTTCCTATGCTTCAAATGCAATTCCAGTCTACCTCCTGAAATTGGTTTCCTGCAATTTGGCCCCGCATTCAAGACCTCTTGGCAGCCTTACTTCAGTATATTTTTGGACGATAGCTGTCATTTATAACTCTGCAGGTTTGTGAATTACAGTGCCCCTGAGCTCCTTTCTTCAACTCGCTTTCTTGTGAGCTGGCCGCAACACCGCAGGATAGCTTCAGGCCCTAATCTGGTTCCGGCACAGCACGCTGAGCCTTTGGTTAATTCCTCTTCCTGGTGGGAAATGAGAGTTAAATTTGCCCGTCCAGACACCTCCAGCTAGTCTCTCATTGGTTCTCCCTATTCCTGTTCATCTTCCGCAGAAATTGCAAACTGGGCCAAACAGGAGGTTAAAGGCACTGACTCTCCAAGTCGGGAGAGTGTTAGTAAAGTGTCTGGAAAGTTGCACCCGAGTACCAGGGGACGAGAACTGAGACATATTTGAACACGTCTCCCGATCAAACGGTTGATCATAGTCTGGGTTCCACATGCATGTTTTAGCTGAAGGAAGAATCCCTTAAACCTGGAGAGTTGAGACCCGTGGAATGGGTACCATGCAATATGACTTCAAAGGGTCTTCATTTGCTCACCGAACCTCTCCAATCCTATCACTGCTGCGTTTATGCCCCTGTACACACCCTTGATTCTCTTTCGTAGACATAGCGATCCATAGGTTTTAAGATACTTACTACTCAGGTACAACCTTAGGCGTTTAATATAGGATGTTGAGTCCATTTCGTTGAGCAAGGAGTAGCTCTTGTCTATTACATATTTGGCTTAAGGAACTTTATCTGTGCTCATTTCAATCTCTGGTTTTATGCAGCCCCCCAACTCACCTTTCCCCTTAAGCAAGCATAAGTTGGTTTTCTAAATTTGAGACCCTCTTCTGTTTTGTAATCCAGTTCCTGTGTAGCCAAGATTACATTCCATGTATTAGTGATATCTTATGATGTTTCTTTTTCTGTGTGACTTATTTCAGTTAGAATCATCATACCTGAATCCACTCATTATGCTGCTATGGGCCTGATGACGTAGATTTCATTGCTGAGTGACATTGCATTGTACGTAAGTACCACAACTTCTTTATCCATTCTTCAGTTTGTGTGACATTGAACTTGTACTGTAAACGAGGTTCTTGTAAACAGAGCTGTACCAAACTTTGGGGTGGCTGTGTCTTTTTGATTTTAATTTCCCTAAGCTATAGGACCATAAGTGGAAGTGCCCTAGGCTCTGTTGCTTTGTTTTTTAGATGTTTCAGGAAACACCATACACTTCTCCAGAGTGGCTGTTGGCAATTTACATCCCGCCCATCAGCATAACAAGGCTCCCAGTTCTCCATGGCCTGTCCTACCTTTCTGGATTTTACACTTTTTTCAGATGGCCCTTTTGTCCGGCAGGAAGTGAGACTTCATTGTAGTGCAGATTTCCTTTGCAATCTTGGTTGGTTGGCCAAAAAGAGCGTATGCGTTTTTTCCTGAATATATTCAGGAAAAAACGCATACGCCCTTTTTGGCCAAGTGCATCATTGTGGACGTTCTGCCTCTTTTCCTATGCTTTAAATGCAATTCCAGTTTACCTCCTGAGATCGGTTTCCTGAAATTCTGCCCCACTTTCAAGTCCTCTTGGCAGCCTTACTTCAGTATATTTTTGGACCATAGCTGTCATTTATAACTCTACAGATTTGTGAATTACAGTGCCCCTGAGCTCCTTTCTTCAACTCGCTTTCTTGTGAGCTGGCCGCAACACCGCAGGATTGCTTCAGACCCTAATCTGGTTCCGGCAGGGCACGCTGAGCCTTTGGTTAATTCCTCTTCCAGTTGGGAAAGGAGAGTTAAATTTGCCCATCCAGACACCTCCAGCTAGTCTCTCATTGGTTCTCCCTATTCCTGTTCATCTTCCGCAGAAATTGCAAACTGGGCCAAACAGGAGGTTAAAGGCACTGACTCTCCAAGTCGGGAGAGTGTTAGTAAAGCGTCTATAAAGTTGCACCCGAGTACCAGGAGACGAGAACGGAGACATCTTTGAACACGTCTCCTGATCACACGGTTGATCATAATCTGGGTTCCACATGCATGTTTTAGCTGAAGGAAGAATCCCTTAAACCTGGAGAGTTGAGACCCGTGGAATGGGTACCAGGCAATATGATTTCAAAGGGTCTTCATTTGCTCACTGAACCTCTCCAATCCTATCACTGCTGCGTTTATGCCCCTGTACACATGCTTGATTCTCTTTCGGAGACATAGCAATTCATAGATTTAAGATACTTACTAGTCAGGTACATTCTTAGGCGTTTAATATGTGGTGTTGAGTCCATTTCGTTAAGCAAGGAGTAGCTCTTGTCTATTACATATTTGGCTTAAGGAACTTTATCTGTGCTCATTTCAATCTCTGGTTTTATGCAGCACCCCAACTCACCTTTGCCTTAAGCAAGCATAAGTTGGTTTTCTCAATTTGAGACCCTGTTCTGTGTTGTAATCCAGTTCGTGTGTAGCCAAGTTTACATACCGTGTATTAGTGATATCTTCTGATGTTTCTTTTCCTGTGTGACTTATTTCAGTTAGAATCATCATACCTGAATCCACTCATTATGCTGCTACGGGCCTGATGACATAGATTTCATTGCTGAGTGATATTGCATTCTACGTAAGTACCACAACTTCTTTATCAATTTTGCACTTTCTGCGATATTGAACTTGTCCTGTAAACGAGGTTCTTGTAAACAGAGCCATCCCAAACTTTGGGGTGGCTGTGTCTTTTGATTTTAATTTCCCTAAGCTATAGGACCATAAGTGGAAGTGCCCTAGGCTCTGTTGCTTTGTTTCTTAGATGTTTCAGGAAACACCATACACTTCTCCCAAGTGGCTGTTGGCAATTTACATCCCGCCCATCAGCATAACAAGGCTCCCAGTTCTCCATGGCCTGTCCTGCCTTTCTGGATTTTACACTTTTTTCAGATGGCCCTTTTGACCGGGGGGAAGTGAGACTTCATTGTAGTGCAGATTTCCTTTGCAAGCTTGCTTGGTTGGCCAAAAAGGGCGTATGCGTTTTTTCCTAAATATATTCAGGAAAAAACGCATACGCCCTTTTTGGCCAAATGCATCATTGTCGACGTTCTGCCTCTTTTCCTATGCTTTAAATGCAATTCCAGTCTACCTCCTGAAATCAGTTTCCTGCAATTCTGGCCCGCTTTCAAGTCCTCTTGGCAGCCTTACTTCAGTATACTTTTGGACGATAGCTGTCATTTATAACTCTGCTTGTTTGTGAATTCCAGTGCCCCTGAGCTCCTTTCTTCAACTCGCTTTATTGTGAGCTGGCCGCAACACCGCAGGATTGCTTTAGGCCCTAATCTGTTTCTGGCAAGGCAGGCTAAGCCTTTGGTTAATTCCTCTTCCTGGTGGGAAATGAGAGTTAAATTTTCCCGTCCAGACACCTCCAGCTAGTCTCTCATTGGTTCTCCCTATTCCTGTTCATCTTCCGCAGAAATTGCAAACTGGGCCAAACAGGAGGTTAAAGGCACTGACTCTCCAAGTTGGCAGAGTGTTAGTAAAGCATCTGGAATGTTGCACCCGAGTACAAGGGTACGAGAACTGAGACATATTGGAACACGTCTCCCAATCACATGGTTGATCATACTCTGGGT